>NC_056735.1:318976919-319314419 GCF_019279795.1 Protopterus annectens
ATCCATGGTTTGAGAAAAAAATGGCATAAGAATTCCAAGTTAACCAACTGTGAGTATAGTCACTAGACCCCAAAACAAGGCTATTACTGGCGAGGGTAAGTGCATAACTAACATCTGGCAGAGATATCATTTATTGAACCTGGACACTGCAATGAAAATAAATAGATATTTGAGGCCTTTCTGACCACTCCCTGTGTTGCAAAAATGGATACAAGTGAAATTCAGTGAAAAATGTAGTACCAGGTAGAAGACAGAGCATGTGCTCTGAAAGGCATAACTTAAGGGAAAGAGGAGCCAATGCCTAAGGCCCCCTTGTCTTGCTTTTATTTTTACAAACAACTTTATAGTTCATAATACAAATTAACAATGTGATAAATATTAATGAAAAAGATCATAAAACACTTTCCATTATCATATATATACATTGCACTTAGTTTCCATCTGCTTTTCTTGTGCATTAAAGCAGTCATACACTTTTCAGTTCCTGACATCCCCATATGTTCATCACTTGAGCATTTTGTGTATGTTGCTCCCAAGTACCCCATTTATTCTTACAAAGACTACTTCCTTCATCTTTTAATGATCCCAACTGATCTTTTGTTTCCTTTACAATATTCAGTACTTCATTTGCAACTGGTTTAATCTTTGATTTCCACATGGGTGTTCCTGCTTTTTTTTTTGCTGTTCATAACCTATAACTTAAGACCTTACCATGTCTTGGCAACGATTTGATGTAAAAAATAATTAAATAACCATTTGTAGATCTTTTTCTTTCTATTTCTCTGGTAAATTGCTATATCTGGAGCCACATATCAGATTGTATACCAATTTCTTGCTTCCTTTGCTATTGAACTTTTTTCCTATCTCCTTGGAATATCTGGTATTAGTAGTTTGGTATAGTTCTCATATTGTGAGGTTTCTTCTTTGCTGTTCTTCCTGCCCATTCAGGCACAGGCAAAAAAAAAGTCACTATTCCTTGCTGTTAAATATTTAAAATTTCTGTGGCCTCTATGAGTTTGATTATGGAGAAACAGGATAAAAACAAAACAAAAAAACAGTGAGAAATGCTTTTGCAGATGTGTTGAATATGGCCATAAGATTCTTCTGTAAGAAACTTGTGATTGTGTTTCCTGAGCCAAACTGGACTCATCCCATGGACTATTCCTACCCAATTCACTTGATGCCAAGGCATTCTAAGTCAGGTGCGTTTCTGGGCTGGGTGCTTGAAGCTGGTTATTTATCAGTGTCTTCAGTGTCATTATGAGTGGTGCTGTTTTTTATGTCAGAGACCTCAGCCTTCAATGTACCAGCACTGATCTCTTCCTCAGGGCAGTCCGGATCTTCAGTGTTGGGAATGCCTCTTTCATTGCCATCCACTTCAACTTTGGTAGGGAGAGGTTAGTCTGCAATACTGGCTGATCCCAGGCCTGCCTTCAAGGCCATGAAGAGGATGAATGTTTCTCGAGCAAGAGCTTCAACACGGTTTCCAGTGGCCTCAGATAGCTTCTTTGGGCTTTATCGGGTTCATTTGAAAAGTATTATTCTCCCCAGCATTCCAAAAAAGAGGATGTGCAAGAGAAGTCGCACAAGATACCCCTAGAATCTCTCTGCAGGCACTGACCTGGAGGATTGAAAAGTTTCTCCACAGCCCCCCCAAGCAACACCTCAGTTGACAAAATCTTAGAATTGATGAGACAAAGGGGGTCCTAGCCCAAAGATCCATCCTCTCAGGGCAAGGAAATGTTTGCGGCATGTCACTGTACAGCCTCTTCCTGGATTGTTCCTCCTGCTGACCCACCTCATTGATTTGGCTATGAGGGCATGTCAGTAGCCTGATTCCCTCTGACCTTATTCTGAAAAAGGCAGACAAAATCCTTCATCCTTTAAGGATGGGAAGTACTGGTTCAAGGGCTCTCTGGTGGACTCTCTATTTGTAACATCAACTACTAAAAACAGAGCTGTATGAGGAAGCATGTTTGGTTCTTGGACATTTTTGTCATGAGTGTTAAAAGTATGCTACATATATGAACTTCTTCCATAAGGATCTAGCAGGACAGGCCTTATTCTCTTTCTGCAGTCCCCCCCCAAGGAGTAATCCTGTAAACAGTTAGACCATGGTGGGGACAATGCTAATTATCACTAACCTTCTTATGCAGCTGATGCACAATGCAGCCAGTGAGGTGTCAAATGTAATGGGTACAGATGTCACCATGAGATGTCTAGCCTGGCTTTGGTTATGTGATTTTACAAATAACTTCAAAGCATCCTTTACACCCTCTGCTCCAAGGAAGGATGAAGGCAAGGCACTGTTGCCATTGGAGTCAAATTTGAGACCCTTCACTTGATCATTCAGCAGGAATCAAAAGAGGTCCAAATCTCTAATTTACAAAGACCAGCATCAACCCTTTAACTCCTTGGACAGGGACATCCATGGCAGAACCAGCCCCAACAACAGATTGAAACCCGGAGATTGTGGTGGACCATAGAATCAGGGATTTTAGGGAGTCCTTTCTGGGTAAACATCCAGCATCCCTGAAAGGTTACCATGCTGCTCTCCTCTGAAGGCAGTCAGCACCCTCTCTTACTATGTTTTTCTGGGTTGATGGCCAGCACACTGGATCACTGGGAAAGAGAGAATATCCAGAGATTAAACAGTACCCTCTTCCCATTCACCACCTCATTGAACTTGTCCACTTTCAGATGTTCCATCCTGCCAACAAAAAACAGCCAGAAGATATTTATTTTCTCTTTTAGAAAAGAGCAATACAAGAGGTCCCATCAGACCAGAGAGGGTCCAAAATTTATTCAAGATTATTTTTAGTGCATAAGAAAAACAAGGTCCTAAGGCCGATTTTAGATCTCAGCAACTTGAATCTTTAAGTCAAAAAGACATCCTGTTTAGAATGTTTACTGTGCAGTCTATTTTTCCTGTCTAAAGGCAAACAATTGGATATGCTCGATAGATTTTCAAGGTGCCTACCTCCACATCAAGATAGCCAAGGCATCCAGGAGATTTGTACATTTTGGTTGGGAGTCTGTCCTTACCATTTCAACATCTTGCTCTTTGATCTCACCACAGCCCCCAGATAGTTACCAAGTGCATAGTGGTAGTCACAGCAAATTTGCAGCTCAAGGGAATCTGTGTTCCCGTACCTGGATGACTGACTTTTCACTGCTATAACAGATGAGTTTTTTTTTTTTTAACAGAACACAAGACAGATTACTAACTGCAGCATTGCCTAACCTTAGGTATTTCTGTGAACTATGAAAAACTCAATCTGCTCCCAGTGCAGTCCCTACTCTTTATAATACTCCATCTGGATATTGTAATTAGCCTAGCTTTGAAACAAGCTCCTATACAATCTCCCACAGCACTATTGATGCTTCAGGTTCTGGGCCTCATAGCATCCGTTATCATCATGGTTACCCATGGATGTTATCACATGTGCATTTTACAACTGCTATTAAGAGTCCACTGGTTCTGGGTAGCAGAACACTCAGCAACCCCTGTAGCCTTGACACAGCTGTGTAAGGCTTATTTGACGTGATGTCTAAGTTCTCTCACAACTTTTGAAGGGAGACCATTTGATCCAATGTCTTTTCTGTCCACTTCAACAAGTTGGTATATGTAATCCGAGGCCGTTCATACTTTTGGCTCCAAGATTTGAGCTCATCTCCCTATAATGCAATGACACTCTAACTGCTCTCAGATTTCATTTACAGTGCTAGGGGACATATTTGGTTGCCAAGAGTCAATGATAGGTTATTACTCTATTCATGTAAATGTTAGTCTTTGACAAGATTTGCCTGTTTCTTTTTTTTTTTTTTTTTAGTTGATTGTTCTTTCCCACCTTGTTGCTTTACTTCTCTCATAAGAGGTGTTTGCTCTGTTCTGTTTTAAAAAAAAACTCTATAGTTAGTGAAGTAAGCAGCTGATGTCCTTCCTTAGATCACTGTTGCAGTAATCCAAACTGTTGGGTTATCTCTCACTAGATAACCTAACATCTGGCTGGGGTACCAAAGCCAAAACCTTCCATAGAGTAATACAACTAACATGAATTTAGCACAGTGGTGTGGAGGTATACGAGAAGATGTATGAGCATCATACTTCAAACTATCTTGTCACCTGTCTGTCTGTTCTTCGCATGGTCATCGGCGTTGTTGGCCTTCACTTGTTAGGAGGTATCCTGTTGGGGAACATTCCTTGTCCTTAGTAGTATTGCTATTTGGTACTTCATTAACTATCAGCTAGCAGGAAAGTGCAATTGTGGTTTGCAGATTCCCCATAAGAATCTCCACTCCCGATGCCCCTTCTGTTTAGGCACAGTGCACCAGTGCAAGAATTGTACAGTTTGCCAGGCCTTCATACCTAAAATCTTATGGATGTGACTTTTTCCCTAAACACATATTAGGAAACCCAGTGCCCTAAGCACCTCACCTAAGCTAAGATGGTGGACATTTCCACCCCTGATTTCCTGCGTATCCTGAAGAACAAACTTGTGGCCTAGGCCTGACATGATGCCTGCCCAATTGAACTCTAACATACCTGCTGAGGTCTCGGAACATGCAGTGCACCTGATGCCTTCTCTGATGCCCACTACAGTGACCCAGTCAGAGGCCAGTATGGCAGATGAGGTTAGGATGTCTGAAATGAATTTTACTACTGACAATGATAAGAAGGGGAACTCTGCATAATTCTCTCTGAAGGACCTGAAGGTATCCCATAAATTTTAGTTGGAGTGGAAATATGGTTTCTTATTGAGGTATGTCAGTGTTTGTAACCTCAGCATCTTGTGAACGTGGAGATCACATCTAAAAATGTTTCCTCTCCACAGACATCAGTAATTCCACCTTCTTTCACTCCATCTCCTACTCCTGCTGCCCTCCAAAAGAGGTATTTAGAATCATCCTCTGAGGATAAGGCAAACTCGGATTCTGATTAGCACTGCTTGGCTACTCAGATCCCTCCAGGCCAAGTGGCCTCTGATAAAGAATAGTTCCCTTACTGTGATTCTCATATAGGGGAAGCTTCATTTGGAAAAGCATCTCTAACATGCTGAAACATTTTGAATGGGAATCGAAACAGATTTCTGATGTGCAAAAAAGTTATGATATTTTAGAGGTAAGCACATCTGCTACTGCCTCTTGTGTCCTGGAGGTCTTCCTTAATGGCTTTGCATCAACTTCCACTGTTCCTGACTCTCAGCCAGAAGCCCCTGAAAGGAAGAACATGTTTTATAAAGTGCCTGAAGATTTAATGTTTCTATACAAGAATCCCTTAACAGATACTTCTCTTTTCCATGGCTGTAGATAAGCCGCCTAAACTCCTAAATGCTTCTAATGCACTTCTCTCAGTTAAAAACAGCAGAGCTATGCATAGATTGGAAAAGAAGGCGTATACTTCTTCCATTCTAGCCTTCAGAGCTCTGAACTGTAAGACACAAATGACTATTTGCTGTATGTTTTAGGGAACTACAAAATCAGGCCTCTGAGAAAGAACCAGCCAGTTAACAAGTAATGTCTATAATCACTCAGGCTTCATTAAGTGGCTAGACATAGCATCAAGTACAACTATGATGCATTGGAAGCTTCCTCCAGAGTAGCTGCTACAGGTTCTGTTGTTAGAAAGTATTCATGACTACAGTTTGTCTGTCACTGAGGACATTAAAGCCAGACTTCTAAATTCCCCTTTGAACAGGGATATTTTATTTGGTCCTGATGCAGCCAGTTTAAACCACTGGTAGAAGAACAAGGGAAAATGAATGATTGCAAATTTTCCTTACTTCAATTCTCCCACCAGGTGTTAAGGACCCTCATAAGGCCAAGAAAATGCCTATAAAAAGATTCCAAAACAAACAAGACAAGGTTTCAAAATCTGGAAGGCCTCCCTTCCCAGACAAGTCAGCCTGACTAGCCTTTGATGTTCATCATATTCATCACTGCTGCAGTAGCCTTGGTCATTTCAGTTGTAACACATGAAGGATATAACTGCCAGCCACCTTCCAAAGCTTCAAAGTACCTTCTAGGTGCTCAAACCATTAGACACCTTGAGCTGAGCCACTCTCAGACACTGGTTTGAGTGCCAAGCCCTTCAGAGCTTTCCTGTCACCAAAGAATGCTTCTTTAATGGCTTTTGAGCATCAACAGTCAACTTGTGCTGTTACACTGCTGGACAGGTAAGTTACCTTTGGGTAAAAACCTTTCACATTTTAATTTTGCTGTTTAATGTACATTCCTGATTTTTATCTAGGGGTCTGTGTTTTAAACGACTGTTTTGAGACAATTGTACTTCTAGATGAGAGCACACATTTTTCCTGTCCATTTAAACGTTTAAAGTAATTGAAAAACAATTTTTTTCTGTAGAGAGATTGTGTTTATTTTGTTTTTGGGGGGTGACAAAGTGTTTTCGAGTGTTTTTTGCAAAAAAAGTAACTTTTAAAGAATTTAAATTTTGACTGCCTTTTGTTGCTTGTTTTCCCAAGGAAAGAGAGACATTTTTGGCTTGATCATGGAACAAGCTACCAGTCTCACAGTCAGTCATTCTTTCAGTAACAAAAAGTAAAAGTTAAGCAAACCATCTTTGTCAGTACATCAGGTTAGCAATTTGCCTCAGCCACATGTGGGTGACTCAGCTGTAGCCATAAACTGTTGCTTAGACCACTCATCTTTTACCCTGGATCCCTCTGGTGTAGTACCTACAGCCACTATGGATCAAGGGTTAGCCACGTCCTCTGCTTTGGATGGGGTCCCCTCAGTGGGCAAGGAAGAGCCACATTTGTTGGTCCTGACAGAGGGAACAGGGAAGGTTTTGATGTTTAGTTAGAATGTTGTGCCCATTCCTGGGGTAGCTGCTGCCATTAATACCACTGTTAGCCCCATTTTTCCTGTCAAAAAGAAACCAAAATCTAAACGTACCTTCTCAAATTAAATTAATCAGGAGTAGTTTACTGGGTTTGGCTTGGGGTTTAATTCAGGCTATTGATCCTTCTTATAAGGTAGTTTCTGGTAAAATAAACAGAGATAATTCTTAATCTGGACAGGAAGATAAGACAGATGCAAGGTTTATCCTCAGATTTCTGATTCAGACTCTGAGGAGAGCTCAGTTTCTTATTCTCCCTATGGGAGTTTTTCTTTCGCTGAGACTATTTCCAGAATGTGCTAGTGTTTTCAGTCAAAGAACACTGAGCTTTCTCAGTCCCTCAGAAAATACTATGAGCTGTTACAGAAGGAATTTCCAGAACCTTCACCCATTTCTTCAATTCTGTCAGCTTTACAGGATGTGTGTGTGTCACTGCCTGGAATATTAGTGATAGCCTGGTGTTCCTAAAAAGACAGATTGCATAAAGTTCCTCAGTCTGTTTTAAGTTTTTATAAACACATCCCAAACCTGACCCAGCAGCTGTAGCTTTAGTTAATTCTACTGCTGCTAAACATTTAGATCTGATATCTTTTTCATCTGTTCCTCAACCAATGAGTTATGGATCCGACCTCTGATGCAACCTCAGCCACCTCTAAAGACTTGTATCTGTAGTTCAAGCTCCTCCCATTATCCATAATCTTTTCTAGTTACAATTACTTCAGATCTCATTTGACACTTCAGCAAATGGAAGTGGTATCTTTAACTTTTTATGGTTACATTTTTTCTGGTTCTTCCACCACTCTATTTCATAACTTAATATGTAAAAAAAGAAAGATTTTTTTTCTGGTTTATCCTCTTATTGACGTAGGCCTTTCTGTAGCTAAGATTTTCCCTCTTACTGCTACCTGTGTACAGTTACCTCTGCATGTTACCATTGTTAGTAATTATATTTTTTATCATTTTTGGTAATCTCTCACCCTCTCTTTTTCTTGTACCTTTTCATTTCCCTTTTTAGGTAGATACAATGTCGGATAAGCCATCTGGGCTTAAAAAATGCCTAACCGAAGCTGATGGGGACAGCCTGATAAGGAAGCTTCTCAAGGCCTAGATTCAGTTGGGAGTTATACCGTCTCCATCTTCCATCAGACCAGTCAGCCTACCACTGGCTCCTACTCAGTTGTTGACTCCTACTCTGATTTGACCTTTGATTTTGTAGCCATTAGATCTGAGAATCCCGAGTTTGTCTGTCAGATACAAAGGCTTGGCCTTCTTTGACTCCATTGACACCTCTGATCCAGTCAGCTCTGACCTTGTCAGAGCTGAAAGGATCTTGGAGCCAAAGCTTTGACACCGGATTCAGGGGTTAGGGTTGACTCTGATGTCCTCAAAGCCATCTCTTCCTCTTGGAGCCTTGGCACTGGACAACTTGGTTCTGACGTCTGCCTCAAGGCAAATCAAGGTAAGGCTTGCAAGGGCAGCTCTTGCTTCTCCTGTTTCTTCAGCCTTTGAGGTAGTAGAGAGAGCTTTGTCTGCCTCTGCAAATAAGACATCCTTGCTCCCTTGGGTAAACCAATTTCATAACTGTCTGCTGTGGTCTTGGAGCCTATATGCCCTGTCACATTGGGGAAGCTGGCATATGCAAGCCTTGAGACAGTCCTCATTCAGGACTCTGGTCACACTTCTGAGTCCTCTCTGGAGCATCCTACCTGGGAAACCCCTGTGTAGCAAAGGTGCAAGATGAGGCACTTAAGATTCCCCCAGGAATCCCTAATAGAAAAAGGTAGCGACACACAAGAAGGGTCACCCAGATCACCCCTTGAGGATGTCTCCTTCAGTGAAATACTCAAGGTTTTCAGACAGAAAGGTGGTTGATCTTCTGACCACTCCCTTTCCAAAAGGAGTCCGTGTTTCTTGAGGCTTTCAGAGCCAGTTCACCTAAGTCCTGGGTAGTCCCCCTGGTGGACAAGATGGTGGACCTCATCTCCCACCGGGAACAGAAGAATCTGGATGTCATATAGTGAATTTGTAAAAGACTTGACATGTACCTGATTGCACCTAACAATCAGACCCCCTAGTAGATGTTATGGTGGTAGCAGTGGCCATCAAGAAAGACCTTGCTGAGCCAAGTTCTACTGTCTGTCCCCCCAAAGAAGATTCCAGGGTTTTGGACAGATTTGGGAAGTAAGTGTATGTGTCAGTGATTTTTGCCCTCAGGTCGTTGAACCATTTGGCACATATCACAAGATTTCAGAGGAACTTGATCAAAGAGGTTTCCAGTGCCCTCTTTGGGGTCTATGTCTATAGAGGACAAGATTGCTTCTATGCAACTGGCCACCCTACAGTCCTTATAGAATTCCTCTATGAGGCTCATTTCCCATGCCTCAGAAGGTGCTTCATGAGCTGCTGGCTCAGAAATAACTGTGAGATGGCATGCCTGGATACACTTATGTGACTTTGTGGAGCCTTTCAAGGCATCATTTTTCATTGCTGCCTTTGGATCTACCTTATTTGGCCCCAAGGTTAAAGGAACCCTTCCAGGAGTGAACAAGATGAGAAGAATTTATCTGCCATAGGAATCTGTTTTTCTACACTTCAAAGTTTTTTTTTCCTGGAATCAGAGAAGGGACAGGAAAATGTGGTTTTGGAAGTTGCAAGGCTTTTCCCAGGACTCCTATGGCCCAGATCCCCCTGTGGCAAAGGGGGGGGGGACTGTAATAATAGACATTGCCCTCGTGGCAGAGGAGACGTGCAAAATCAGGGTTTTAGGTCCCTTCTCTGGGAAACCCTATCAGTGCTCCTGAAGGGATGCTCGACTGTTGCTGTCTACAGGCAGTAGGGGGCACTTATCCCCGCATCCACAAACCTGGACAGACATCACCAAAAACAATTTGTTGCAGAGGATTATTTCTAGAGGTTATTACATACCATTTTTCCTACAGTCTCCCAATAATTCTACAAAACTTCCAGACATTCCACCCAGTCAGAGAAAAACAGCAGCCATAGAAATACAACAAATGCTGTGAAAAGTCATCCAGATGCCTCCCTTCAGACCAACAAGAATTCAGAACTTATTCAAGGTTTTTTTTGTTGCTGAAGAAAACCAGGGACTTTAAACTTACCCTAGTTCTCAGCAACTTAAACCACTATGTCAAACACTCCAAGTTCTGAATGGTCACAGTTCAGTCTATTTTTGATGCTTCTGCGCAAGGATGTTTGGGTGTGCTTGACAGATCTCCAGGATAAGTGTTATCACATCAAAATAGATAGGTATTCCAGGAGATTTCTTTGCTTCTGGATGGGAGCCAGTCATTAGCAATTCAAAGCTATGCCCCTTGGTCTCATCACAGCCCCCAGGGGGTTCACTAAGTGTATGGCAGTGTTTGGAGCTCACCTAAGACTGCTAGAATTCTTGGTGTTTCCATATTTTGATAACTGTCTCATCTGTGCTCCAACCAAGCATCTACTGATTCAAGTCAAGGAGTACTTGCTCAAACTATGTTTTCAAGTAGGCATTACAGTGAACTATGCCAAGACTCACCTCTCTCACGCTCAAGTCCTGGATTTCATTGGTGCTTGTCTGAACACGGTTACTCAAATAGCAAATTTCCCTCACTTAAAAGTAAATACATTATACAGTCAAGCATCAAACTTACTGCCTCTTCTTTCCCTGACAGCAAGGTTGGCCTTACAACTCCTGTGATCTATGACCGCTTCCATAACTTTAATATCTATAGCAAGATATTGCATGAGGATGCCATAATGGATGCTTGTGGTGCAGTGGTCAGACAACACCCCCTCTCTGCTCCAATATGTATTACAAGAATGTACTAAGAACATGTCACCTGGTAGATCACCACAAGAGAATATTCTCATGGCCACCCTTTTATCCTTCCAACACCCATGGCCGCATTGACTACAGATACCACCCAAATACGATGTGGGGGGATTACTTGAAAAGGATGGTCCAAGGCACTTGGTTCCAGATGGAGGCCTGTCTTTACATCAGTGTCCTGGAAATGAGAGGAGTCCTATTACTGTTGTAGGCATTTCAAGATGCTGTTCCCCAGGGATGTTTGCCATTCAAGCAGACAGTATGTCAGTTGTGTGATATATCAGGAAGCAGCGGGGAAACCAAGTCTTACCCCTTGTGTCAAGAAATGAAAGTTTGGCATGGGTGATTTCTTCTAGCAACACATATTCTGAGTAAGTCCATTGTTTTAGCAGATAAATTGAGCAGGTCCATCTTACTACCTCACGAGTGGTCTCTCAACTCAGTGGTGGCAAAATCAATTTTCTGTTAACTCATTACACCCTAGTGATGCCTCCAGGTGCATCTGCAGTTAACTCCTACTAACGCCTCTAGGCGTGAAATATTGCTTGTTCATATTTGCATCAATAATTTCAAAAGCGTGCTATATACAAGGTTTTAAAATATTTCATCTTAAAGCTTGCACAATGGCAAACTCAACTGCATTAATATTTGACCCATGTCTAGTGCAGGTAAAGAAATATCGACTGTTGTTTTTATGATATTAATTTATATAGATATAATTTCACATTTTTTTCTAAATATCTCAATAACCTAGTAACACAGATAGAACTCTTTAACCTCACGTGAAAGCTCTCAGCTAGATGAATAAAATTCTACTCTCAGTATGTGTATAACTTGAGTGGTTGCTGAGATATTGTAAATTGTTTACAAAGTATTACAAACATAATAGTTACTGTGTTTACTGTGACTTATAAAATTCAGTTTAAGACTTAGAACCTAGTTTATGCTGAAGGGTATGCCATTTATACTTCTTTCGTAACCCCTATGGTTCCAGAGATATATTTGTTTGAAATGTGAGGACATAATTTGATTCTGTCAAAAGCCTTAGGCTCTGCCCCTTGAAAGTTACAGTGCAAACTTCCTTAGCTTCACTGGAGTGAATGAGTTAATGGGGCCCACCATGCTGCAACCTTTTTTGATTCCCCTGTCAGTTCCAAGTGCAGTAGTTACTTCACTGAAATCCCTCCAGAGAGGGAGTCACCAAGGGATTCTCTAGTCCATGATTGGCTCCTGGGACTTCTGTATGCTTTTCCTCCTATGCCACTGATCCCCAAATTTCTATAGAAAGCATCTTACCAGAAGTGCAAAGTAATATTGCTTCTTTCTGGCCTGAACAAGTATGGTTCCACTTTCTGTGGCCTCATCTTGGGCACCCTCTCTGGGTGTTGGATCTGACCCAGTATCTCCTCTCTCACGCATCAGGAATAACTCACCCAGGCACCCTGTCCCTCAAACTGACCACAAGGATTCTCCACTTCCAGTGATTGCTAGACATCCCAGGTTTTCATCTCCAGTCAGACACATCCTCATATCTTCTCAGAAGGATTGTATGAGAAGGGTATATAAGAGTACATAGAAAGGTTCTCCCATTGGACTATCCAGAGACAACTATATCCCTTTTCAGCACCCACTTCATCTGTTCTAGATTTTTTGCTTCCATATTCTACCATAAACATTCAACTTGCAGCTCTCTCCAATTTTCTTGTAGGACATAACCATTCCTTTTTCGCCTCATCGACATCATGTAAAGCCTTTATTAAATGTATCTTCTTACTCTGATCCCCATAAAGGATGCTACTTCACCCTGGGATCTAAATATTCTTCTTCAAGACCTGACAACCCCCATATAAACCAGCTGCCAAAGCATACAAATTTTTGTCTTGCAAAATTATTTTTCTGGTCACAATCACATCAGCCAGATGAGTTTCAGAACTCCAGGCCCTCTCATCTAAGCAATCATATCTACTTTTTCACAAGGACAATGTGTCTCTCCAGACTAATCCTTCCTTTGTACCTAAGGTGGCTTCAGAAACAGCTATGAATCAATCAATCAATCAACCCTCCTGTTTTCTTTCCAAATCTTTCCAATAAAGGACAGTACATGCTGCACCTTTTAGATGTGCATAGACCTTCAAGTCTATATCCACAGAATGAAAGATTTCAGAAATTCAGACCAGCTGTTTGTTTTCCTTTCCAGAGTCAAACTGGGTAAATCTGTTTCAAAAGTGACTTAGCCAAATGGCTCACTGATTGCATTTTTTTCTTCAAGGAAAATGGATTGACACTTCCTAGACCTCTTCCTAGACCTTCTTAGGCTCATTCCATCAGATCTGTGGCCACATTCTCTGCCTTCTGCTCTAGAGCTGCTATAGATTACATTTGTGGAGCTGCCACTTGATCATACTCACTACAAACTGGACATCTTATCTAGGAATAGGGAAGTGTTTGGCTCTGCTGTACTCCAGAATATCCTTCCTTGAGGACCACACTGGAGTTTCTCAAGTGGGGAACTATGGCCTATCAATCGAGGAGCCAATGAAAAAGACAACATCAGGTATAAAAGTTATGTGCTCACCATAACTATGCATCTGTGTTGTCTTGTTTTTGTCTCTCCTCTACCTACTCCCCTCAGTCTCCCTTCCTACTTCTGAATTTTTTAATTCCTAAGTCTCCTATTTTTGACCTGAGGAATAATGTATTGCTTGATTGATTGATGAGCTCCAGCTCTTTTCTTCCTTGTTTTCCTACTTTATGTAGTTATTCCACCGGGATGTTATTTTAACGTGTATATTGTTTTCATCTGATACCTGTTGTACACCCACTATAGAAAGAACTCAGTCTGAAGTAATTCTGTCTACAAAGGAGGATTATGGGTAAGGAGATGGGAGGCTTTAGAAGTAGCCAAAGTCGGATCCATAACCCATCTTTTGAGGAAAGATGAAAATGGACAACACAGACGCATAGTTATGAGTATATAACTTTTAATGAATTACAATCCTACACTTTCTGATAAGGATGGAAAAATTATGGATAAGTATGGGAAAAAAGTGTCTGCTTCTGCAACTTTGATTTTCTGAATTTTGAATTATCTGGTTCATGTTAAAAGTTTATTCTAATTGTGGAAGTATGAGGAACATTTTGTTTGTATTTTCTTGTAAAGAAAAAAATTGCTTTAAATGGTTTCAATTTTAAATTCTCATTTAGAGATTTAGTTTTTGGTCTTGGTGCTGCAGAGGTTCTTCAAATTTTCCAAGGGATTCTCTAACCCTTTGTACAATTTACCCAAGAAACAAAGTAAACAGTGTCAGCAAAATGCTGGTAAGCAGATAACAAAAAGCAATGGCAAGGGGTTCCAAAATGAGTACAGGAACTCCCCAAAACAAAGGACAGTACAACAAGTCAGGATGACTGTTTAAGGGACCATGTCTCCCTCTGAACCTATCAGACTCTTAAAGTCTGAATCTCTACCTCCCTATTTGGCAACAGATTTTCAAACAAATGGATTCTGAAAATCATTCATCAAGGTTACAGCTGGCAATGGGAGGAAATTCTTCCTTCCCAGGGGAGTAATTCCTCATCTACTAGAGCAGACTCTTCTATTTTCCCCTGCACTTCATCATATATTATCTCTGGGAGTAATAGGACCAGTTCCTTCTTCCTATCTGGGGAAAGTTTTTTATTCAAGGATGTGTTTGGTGCCAAACGAAGAATATGCTTGGAGACCAGTTCTGGATCATTCTTTCCTAAACCAATTTGTGATAGTTCCCAAGTTCAAGCTTCTGTTACTTCACACCCTGTTAACCCTTCTTTCTCATTTAAGTTTTCTGGTAACGCTAGATTTAAAAAATAAATATGCCATCATAACATCCAAATTTCAGGAGTTTCTTATGGTTTTGTGTCTCATCATCAGTTCTCTGCTTTACCCTTTGGTCTATCCATTGCACCAAGAGTATTCACAAACTGTATAGCTTCAGTTATAGTTCATTGCAGGCTACAGAGTATCCACATGTTCCATACTTTAGACTACTTCCTTATCTTTGCAAAGGGTCAGGAATCTCTCAGTTGGGTGAGAGATATTTTGCACATGCTGGGATTTCAAGAGAGCATTCAAAAGTGTTTTTGTTTCCATCACACAAGATTGAGTTTCTGTGGTTTCTGTTAGGCACCTCAGTTCTTCCACAGGAAAAAAATATATAGATCTATTTCAAGGGTTTTCCACTCAGACTTTGGTCTGTGCAATGGACTACCTCAGGATTTTGGGTCTCATAACATTTACGATCCTCATGATACCTTTGGCAATACTCCACATGAGAAAGATACAATGGTATCTGAAGTCTTTTTGGTCCAAGTAACAACACCTATTAACTTTTCAAATCCCAGTTCTGAGATTTGACAGAAGAGAAATTACTTGGTGATGACAGCAAATATCCCTAAGTCCAAGTCACCTTTCACAGTCAGTCATCACCATAGCTCTCAACCTTCCATATCCAAAATGAGGAACGCTAGCCCTCATAATGTGGAACAAATGGGAAAAATGTGGAATACATACTAATAGCTTAACAACTTCAACTGGGAAGGTCATAGGATGGTTAAAATCTGCTGGTTTTACTTGTAAAGAAGATCTTTTAATGAATTAATATGATTCATTTCTATTTACAATGGATTTCACTTAAAAATATTCCTAACACTGAATGTGTGACAGAGTCTTTCAATGTGGAACTTTGAGGAACTTCCAAGGAGCATGAACTTTTTAAGACCCCAAATGAGGTACATTCCTCATAATGAGGTACACTTGAGAGGTATGGTCATCACAGACTTCTCAGCCTTTGCTTGGAGACCAGTTTCAGGAGGATAAAAGTGCAAGGTGTTTGGAACACCAAGGACAGATGCAAGCATGTAAATATAAAATAGATGCTCGCTCTAATCAATGCACTCAATTGGCAGAATCAGCTTTGGTTCCCTGAACCTCTTCAAGTTATTATGGACTATACCACAACCATGTAGCACATCAACAAGCAAAGATGGACCAGGTATTACCCCTTTGCAGACTAGCCATATTAGGTTGGGATATAGCTTTACAGCACAGTCTCACTCTACTGGCATCTTACATCCCATCAGAGGAAAGTTGTGCAACAGACAAGCTGAGCAGAACTAAGACAAACCCTCAGAAATGAAAACTGCATCAGAGGTTCTCCAAGATTTGATCTATCTGTGGGGAGTTCCTCAAGTAGACCTCTTTTCCTCCTCTCCGAATGATCAGCTGGCATATTTGTGTTCCAAAACTGTATGCAAGAAGGCCTGGAAAACAGATACATTTTCCTTTATTTAGAGAGGAATGTTCTTGATTGCTTTTGCACCCTTTCCACTGATATCCAGGATACTTATGAAGATTCAAAAGGAATCCCCTGAAATCATTGTGATGTCTCCCTTCTGGCTTAGGCAACAGCGGTTCTTTCTTCTGGAAATGGCTAGGCGCAATTACTACAAGCTTCTTCGCAAACTGGATCTACTCACGCAAGAACTGACTTCCTGGATGATAGGGTTTTAATTTCCTTTAGGCACCTGTTTAATGAGGATGTGAAGCAGGCACTAATGAAGCCAAGAAAGCCTGCTACTAGAAAAATCTTATATTAACAAATGGAAAAAGCTTTCTAGTTGGTGCGAACAGCATAACAGACATTCATTCAAGGCTAGTGTTTCTTTGGTTTTACAATATTTGTGTGAGTTGCTATGTGTTGACCTTTCTTATTTCTCATTCAGGTTTCATTTATCAGACATTTTAGCATTTCTGGCAATGGATTCTCCTCTTTTAATGCCTTTTCATGTATAACATTTTTTAGAAAGGGGTTTTGCATAAAAGCCTTTCAAGAAAACCAGTGGCGGCTCCTTGGGATGTTAATTTTTTTGTTAGAGAACACTTGCTTCATTTGAACCAGCTCACCAGGCTTACTTGAGATTTTTAACATTGAAAACTCTTTTTCTCACTGCTCTGACCTCTGCGAGAAGAGTATCTGAGTTGCAAGCTGTTATGGTGAGTCAACCCTGTCTTATTTTCCATAAAAATAGTGATATTATGTAGTCCTATCTTGCCTCCATTATTACATGTGAGTTCGGAGCAGATCCTCTGCTCTGACTCGGCCGCTTAGAAAGCCTGAAAACTGCTGATTGGCTCGTGGCTAATAGGTATCCCATGATGCATGCGCACATTCCCCAGATCTCATTTGCCGCGTCTTCAGTTGGAAGCTTCTTTTGGTTGGCCGTGGCTAAGTAATTTAGTTCTTTATTATTCTGATTGTTAGAAGTTTTTAACTTCTTGTGAAGTGCTTTTCTTATTGCTGTTAGCCTTATTGTGATAACCGATTGTGTCAATTTAACCGGACTTGACTTTTTCCTGGATTTGACTTTTCTGCTATGAAATTTTGGGCCTGTTGGCCTTTTTTGTGTGCGTTCCCGTGCGTGTGTGCGTTTTACTAAACCATTTTACTTAGAGGTATTAGTCTGTTTCCCTTTCCTTTACACTAGGTTTTTTTAAGTTAGAGAACCTAGTAAAACTTCCCTTGGTTGTTTGTTGTGAGAAATAGGGCTAGATCTGTTTAAGTTAGAGGATCTGGTTCCTCTCTTGTTGAGTGAGTGTGTTGCTTTTTCTCTTCAATCTCCTATTGAGACTGCCATTATGTCTAAGGAACATAAAGAGCATAAACAGTCAGGATTTAAAAAGTGTACTAAATGCTCTCAAAAAATGTCCATCACTGATGGACATAGCATCTGTGTGTACTGTTTAGGTGCCATACATCTTCAAGAGACTTGTCTCTTTTGCCATTCCTTTAGTCCTAGAGTGCTCCAGGAATGGAAGAATAAGTTGATTCTAAAAGGATGTTAAAACCTTCTTTCGAGGAAGACCTAGCCAGCTCGTCCTCCTCTGCTAGGTCGCATTCTTCCAGTAAAGATAAGGGCAAGACCTCCAAAAGGCCTTCTCCAGCTTCAACTTCTGTCTCTGAACCTCCACAGAAGTTACCTAAATCAGAGATGGTCTCTGTCTCTTTGGCTCCACTGTCCTTGGAGCCGATTGAGATTCCGGACATGGACATTGCAGTGTCGGCACCCAGTGCTTCGGTGCCGATCACCAGCAGTCCTTTTCGGAGCTGGTCTACAGACATTCCACCGGTCTCCCCTATTTTAAAATCACCTATATTACAGAGATCGAGGTCTCCAACACTGTCCTCCAGATCCTCAAGGAGCCTTTCTGAAGAAGACATCGAGAGAGTGATGCTCAAACTCCTTAAGTCGTTGGCCTTGCCAAAATTGTTATCGGCTACGACCACTTCTGTCTCGGAGCCGACTCCTGTTACCGACCCTGCTCTTTTTCCTCCTCCAACCCAGATTGGGCCTTTGGAGCTGATGCTGTCAGTACCAACTATAGTGGTGTCCTCAGCTCCAGCACCCCGGGTGGTTATCTCGGAGCTGAGCCCCACTCTGATACTGTCGGCACTGTCCGAAGTGTCTAGGGTCCGAAGCTCTTCAGTCGGGCCTGAGGGGGACACTTGGAACCGAACCTCTTTGGTGCCGAGTCTTCCTCTTGGTGCGTCGGCCCGAGTGAGCTTGGACCCTGCATTGTTCTCTGAGCCAATTCCTTTGGAGCCATCAGCGCCTACGCTCTCCTCGGAGCTGGGGCATCGTTTGGAGCCGGAGGAATTGGTTTTCGTGAAGATGAGGAGCATGTTGGATAGGTCATCCATACCACGTAGGAGTACTGATGCTATACTCCCTCAAGCACCGACTATGGTCTCAGCATCCTCTCTCCCTAGGGATGGTAGAGACTCACAGCCTCAAGACCCCTGTTTGGGTGGTCTCTGATCTTCTGAGACCTCCCCAGAAGACCCCACTGAGGAGCCCCCTCGGAAGAGATCATGTAAGAGGAAGCATGTAGACTCCCCTGATGAGTCTGTCACATCTGACACTGACCTCGATGAGTCGGAGGGGTCCCCTAAGTCGTTCTCTGAAGATGTCTCCTTTGCAGACATTTTGGAGATCCTCAAGCAGAGAGGCGGCTGGCCCACCATTACCCCTTCCGATGAGGACTCAGTGTACCTGAAGGCTTTTGGGTCTCAACCCTCAGCTTCATGGGTATCTCCTCCATTTGATGAATTGCTAGATCTCGTGAGTCAGAAGGCATGGCAGACTCCCAATACCATGGAACTGGTCCCCAGGAGGCTGAATAAATTTCTCTCTGCCCCTAAGGACAAAGAGTTTTTATCTAAGGGTTTACCTGTTGATGCCATGGTGGTGGCGGTGGCCACTAAGAAGGAGCTAGCAGAGACTTCTTCTTCTATCCATCCATCTAACAAGGAATCTGAACGATGGATAGGTACGGGAAGCATATCTTCTCTTCAGAGGCTTTTACACTCGCTGAACTATCTATCACATTTTACGAGACTTCAGAGAAATCTCCTAAAAGAGCTAGGAGATACTCTTCAGGGCACCTCAACCAAAGCAGTCCCATCTACAGTGTCGGCTCAGTTGGCTACCCTCACATCTATTGTTAACTCCTCCATGCGGCTGATTTCATATGCAGCTGATGGTACGAGTAGGGTGGCGGGTTCAGGAGTCTCATTAAGGAGACATTCCTGGATGCGTCTATGCAACTTTGCTGAGCCTTTCAAGTCTACATTCACTAATGCTCCCGTGGACGGATCCTCTGTCTTTTTGGACCCAAGGTGAAAGATACCCTCACCAGGTGTGAGCAGGAAGGAAAGACTCTCTCTGCCGTGGGAGTCCATTTTACCGTTCCTTATAGACCTTACCCTAAAGGTCAGAAGAGTGGCAAAATGTGGTTCAAGAAATCACAGAGACCTTTCCAGGACAGACAAGGTGATTCCTCCTTCAGAGGTAGGGGAGGAGGAAATAATGGTAGACATCGCCCTAGAGACAGGGGAGGCCCACAAAATCAGGGAGGTTGTGATTCCTTTCATGACCGTCCCTATCAGCATTCCTGATGTGGAACCCAGCTGTACATCTCTGGAGCTCGTTGGGGGTCTCCTGTCCTTGTACCCAGAACCCTGGCTAAATCTCACTCAAGACAAGTGGGTACAAGACATCATTACCAGAGGTTACTCTATACTCTTTTCCCATCCTCCACACCCTCCCAAAAGGATCCCAGATGTACCACCCAATCACAGAGATCAAGCGGCTATAGAGATAGAAAAGCTGCTATTAAAAAGAGCCATCCAAAAGGTCCCAACAGACCAGACAGGATTTGGAACATACTCCAGGTTCTTTTTAGTTCCAAAAAGAACAGGAGACTGGAGACCCATCCTAGACGTCAGCAGGTTAAACGAGCATGTAAAGAAGTCCAAGTTCCGAATGGTCACTCTACAATCCATACTTCCTTTGTTGGGGAGAGACAGCTAGATGTGCTCAGTAGATCTCCAGGATGCCTACTACCACATAAGGATGGACAAAGCATCAAGGAGCTACCTACGCTTCTGTCTGGGAGCCAATCATTACCAGTTTCGGGCACTGCCCTTTGGTCTCACCACAGCCCCCCGGGTGTTCAAGTGCATGGCAGTAGTTACAGCTCATTTGCGGCATCAGGGAATATAAGTCTTTCCATACCTGGATGATTGGCTCCTGACCGCCACCACCAGGCATTGTCTAATTCAGTCAAGAGATTCCACAATCAAGCTCTGTTCCCAGTTGGGAATCTCGATAAACTGGGAAAATCCTCTTTTTTTGCCCACTCAGTTTATAACTTTTATAGGAGCAAACATAGACACGGTTGAGATGTCAGCCAGACTGCCTAAAGACAGAATACGGAATCTTGTGCAACAAATTTACAGAATACTTCCCCTTCAAAGAGTCAAAGCGAAGGTGGTGTTGCAGCTTCTCGGGACTATGGCATCAACCATAACCTTGGTATCTTTAGCAAGACTACATATGAGAATACTCCAATGGCTCCTGTCATCCCAGTGATCATTTCAACAGTTGCCCCTACATCATCAGATCCTGATTACAGATTCTTGTAAAGGACCTACGTTGGTGGATTCAACCAGGTCATCTTACCACAGGGACTCCCTTTGTACCGCACCAACCCATTGCCTCTGTGACCACGGATGCCTCTCAGATAGGGTGGGGGGGCATTATCTTGGCAGTACTGTCCAAGGCACATGGCAAGAGCAGGAGGCCCATCTGCATATCAATGTCCTAGAGATGAGGGCAGTGCTTCTAACGTTGCAAGCACTTCATGACCTTCTCCCTCTAGGGGCGATAGCTATCCAGACTGACAACATGTCGGTTGTCTGGTATCTAAACAAACAAGGGGGAACCAGATCATACCCCTTATGTCGAGAGGCCACGCGAGTTTGGGATTGGGTGATTTCTTCCCAACGCTTTCTCATTGCAACACATATCCCGGGGACTTCCAACGTAATAGCAGACAAGATAAACAGGGCATATTTGGTTACCTCACGAATGGTCCTTGAACCAGAAAATAGCCAGTATGATTTTTCACAAGTGGGGACAGCCCTGCTGCGACCTCTTTGCCAGTCCCATCAACACCAAATGCAGTACCTTTTTCTCTCTCATCTCCCCTCTGGGGGAGTCTCCAAGAGATGCACTAGTCCATGATTGGCCCCTGGGACTCCTTTATACTTTTCCTCCTTTTCCACTCACCCCCAAGGTCACACAGAAAGCAATGATGTTGGGAAGCAAGATGATCCTCATCACCCCTTACTGGCCTCATCAGATTTGGTTCCCTTTTCTCTGGCCTCACCTGTTGGACTGCCCATGGATGCTGGACCCAGTGCCAGACCTCCTGACACACATGTCAGGTTCTCTTCACCCCAGTCTCCACACTCTCAAACTGACATCATGGCTGCTCCAGTTCCATCACTAGTCAGGCTTCATGATTTGTCTCCAGCTGTAACTCGTATTATTACCTCTTCTCACAAGCCTTCTACCAGAAAATTGTATCATAGTAAATGGAAGAGATTTTCCATATGGGCACACAATAGAGAAGTTGATCCATTTACAGCTTCCATTACTATTATTCTAGAGTTTCTTTCTGAACTCTTTCACCAAGGTTCAGCGGCTACTACACTCCGAGTTTAACTAGCAGCAATATCTAATTTTCATTTGGGGATTAATGATTCCAGTCTTATGTCCACAAACTGTGCAAATCCTTTCTTAAGGCTTCCACGATGTTAAGACCTCCTGTACAAGACCCCATTCCACCTTGGGACCTGAATTTAGTTCTGTCTTGACTTACTCTACCACCCTTTGAGCCAGCCCATAGTTGTCAGTTGAAGTTTCTGTCTTGGAAGACTCTTTTTCTGGTAGCAATAACCTCAGCCAGGCAAGTTTCTGAATTACAAGCTCTGTCTGTTAAACCTCCATACTTAATTTTTCATAAAGATAGGGTCTCTCTCCGGACTAGCCCTTCCTTTATTCCTAAAGTCTGTTCTCAATTTCACTTAAACCAAACAATTGAATTGCCAGTGTTCTTCCCTAATCACTCCAACAAAGCAGAGTATACATTCCACCAATTGGATGTACACAGGCAACTACATTTCTATATCCACCAGACCAAGGAATTTAGAAAATCAGAACAGCTGTTTATTTCCTTTGCTGAGGTGAGAATGGGCTTGCCAGTTTCCAAGGTTACACTTTTGAATTGGATCTCTAGTTGTATTTCCTTTATTTACAGTTCTCAAGCAAAGGAATTACCCTTTAAAGTTAAAATGCATTCCACCAGGACCTTCTCTACTTCTGCTGCTTTCCAAGCCAGGACACCTATTGATAGTATTTGTGCAGCAGCAACATGGGCTACCCCTCATACCTTAATTTCCCATATTATAAATTGGATTTAACTTCCAGGAGTAGAGCTTAGTTTGGTTCCATGGTACTCAGGAGTATCTTCCAGTGAGCCACCCATTCAAGATGCTAGGGATGCTGTCCCACATGTAATAATGGAGGTGAGATAGGACTACATAACATAAAGAAGTTATGTACTCACCATAATGTTCCATGTATGTAGTCCATCTTGCCAAACATTATTACGAACCCACCCACCAGTTCCCTTCCTGGAGGATCTGGAAAGTTTTTTTCCCTTTCTATAGTGTTTTTTTGCCTCAAGGGCTCCTTTTATTACAGTTTATTTTTCTGGACCTTTGTTCCTTTTTCATGTCTGATTCTGGTAGACTAGTAGCAAACAAGATCTGGGGAATGTGCGCATGCATCATGGGATACCTATTAGCCACGAGCTAATCAGAAGTTTTCAGACTTTCTAAGCGGCCAAGTTGGAGCCGAGAATCTGCTCCGAACCCACATGTAATAATGTTCGGTGAGATGGACTACATACATGGAACGTTATGGTGAGTACATAACTTTTTTTCTTTGACAACTGATCCTTCTTTTATGCCTAAAGTGTTATCAGACTTTACTCTTAAGCCAAACTATTCTGTGTTTTCCATGAACCTAAAAATGAAGGAGAAAGGATATTCCATACCTTTGATTTCTGGAGACAATTTGGACACCATCTTTCAGATCTTTGGATCAATTGTTCATTTCTTGTGAATGTAAGAAAGGACAACTTGTGTCAAAATAGACTATTTCCAAATTGTTGTTTTAAGCTATTACATTTTATTATTCTCACTACAAGGAAACTATTCCAGGCAGGGTCAAGGCTCACTCTAACAGAGCCTTTACTTCATCCATGGCTTTTTGGAAGGGGCTGGATTCTAGATGTATACTAGAAGCAGCCACCTGGTCCTCTGTGCATTTACAAGCACAACAAGCTTACTTCCTTCTCTAGGTCTAGATCAGGCTTTGCTAGGACCATTCCCCAGGGGCTCCTGGACCCTCCCCCTTCCACCTCCCAGATGTTGCTAGGATAATCTACCTATACAGCTAAGGGTACTGCAGCACTGATCAATATGATGAACACAGTACAATTGTGTAAGTAAACTTACCATGATAGTATTCAAAATCCAAAGACATGCACGTTGTCCAACTGGCAATGAAACGCTAGGTATGAAAAATCACTGTAATGTCTCCACAAATCAATGAACAAATCTTCACGATAAAAATTCTTTTATTCGAACCATGATAGTAGGTGTTTGCATGATCACTGCTGCAGTAGCCACTCCCTCCCAGCATTCTCCTTTGTTTCTTTTTTTGATTATGCCTAGGGTATGTATATATGTTCATATTTTTCTACTAGCTATGGGCTCTTAGGGCTCTGCCTTCCTCTCTCAGTTGGCATGAAAGCTCTGAAGGGATTGGTGCTCAAAGCTGTGTTTTAGGCAGCTCAGCTCTGTCTGCCTAATGGTTTGAGCATGTGGAAGGTGGTCTGCTCTTACATTCTTCACTGGATATAACCCATATGGCTAAGGCTACTGCAAAGGTAATCATGTGAACATTTACTTTTATGGTAAGTTTAATTACAAAAATAGAAGTTATGCCTTACCATAACACTCCATCTGTGTTGTCGATCTTCACAAATACTTGACTGTGGGCTCAGTTCCAAGCCTCAGAACCAACTTGGCCATTTATTTCAGCTCGTGCCTTCCAAACTCTTGAGCTAGCCATTTCTTTGAAACTGGATTACCTAAAGAAAGAGAGGAAAAGGAAACAAACAATTGGTCAGAATTTCTGAAATATTTTGTTCTGTAAAGATAAAAACATAGCTGTCTGTGGATGCCAAACAAATGAAGGAATACTCCCCCTTTATTGGAAAAATTAGGAAAAAATACCAGTAGCTGAAGTGTCTGATTGATATTAGATTCAAAAACTACCTTTGGTAGGAAGGATGGATTGGTCCTAAGAGAAATCCTGTCTTTGTGAAAAACTATGTAGGGTGATTTGCAAGACAAGGCCTGAAGTTCAGATACTCTTCTGGCTGATGTAATAGACAATAAAATAAAGTTTTCCAAGCCAAAAACTTTAAGTCACAAGTAGCTTATGGCTCAAAGGGGAGGCAAAGTAAGGGACTGGACTAATGTTAGATCCCAAGGAGGAATGGGTTCTTTAACTGGAGGTCTTAACATTAAGGGTTCCTTTAAAAAGACTTTTCAAAGTTTGTGTGACATAAGGGAAGATCCATCAAATCCCATGTGAAAGTTTGAGATAGCTGCTAGCTGAACTTTGTTGAGGTAGAGGGACCAGATTGATAAAGGTTAGCTAAAAAAATCCAAAACTTTATGGATGGGGGTGATATAAGGATCAAGTTTGTTCATAAGGGCCCAATTAGCAAATTTTTCCCATTTGCTTTGATATAGTTTCCTAGTTGAAGGTTTGTGATGGGCTACAATGATCTGATGGACAGGGGAGGAAAGAGAAGGATGCCTGGCAATCATGGGAATTGGAGAAGCCATGCCATGAGCTTGAGATGATGAAGGTTCGGATGAGCCAAGTCCTTTGAATGGGACAGCAGAACTGGAACTGGGTCCAGTATCCATGGTTCCTGAAGAAGATGAGACCAAAGGAAGGGAAACCAAAATTGTTGAAGACAGAAGAGGGCAATGAGAATTATTGAGTTCTCCGACCTCCTGGTTTTCTTTAGGAAGTGGGATATCAAAGAAATCGGGAGAAAGGCATACAGAAGACTGGGGGACCAGTTATGGAGAAGAGCATCGCTGCATGACTTTCCCAGAGGGGGGAATTAGGGTGAGGTAACTGCTGCCCTTGTTCAGAGGAAATGCAAAACAATCAAAGCAAGGTTGGCTCCAGTGACGAAATATCTGTTTCACCACTACAGGGTCGAGAGACTACTTGTGATGCATGACAGTGGTTCTGCTCAGCTTATCTACTATCATGTTGGAGCTCCCAGGAATGTGCGTAGCTGTGAGAAAGCAGTTGGAAGAAACCACCCATTGCCAAACTCTGAGGGCTTCTCGACACAATGGGTAAGATTTGGTTCCCCTTTGCTTGTTGATATACCAAAAACTACCGACATGTCTGTTTGAATTGCTACTGTTCCCAGAGGAAGAGTATCCTGGAATGCTTGCAATGCTAACAGCACTGCCCTTATCTCCAGAACATTGATGTGCAAGTTGACCTCCAGTTGGGACCACATGCCTTGGACAGTCCTTCTCAGGTAATGGCCCCCCATCTAGGAAGCATCTGTGGTCACTATGACTTGGGGATGCGGAAGAATGAATGGTCAGCCCAAGAGAATCTCATTGGTATGGAGCCACCATGAAAGATCTTGTTTGCAGTGATAGGTAATCATGATTAGGTAAGACATTGGTTGATGTATCAGTGACCACTGTGAGGCAAGTAGCCACTGTAAGATTCGCATGTGATATCTTGCTAAGGGGACAAGAGTGATTGAGGCTGCCATCAAGCCTAATGCTTGTAGGATTAATCTTGCTGGAACCCTTTTGCTTTGGATAATTTGGCCCACCTGAGCTCTGATCCTCTGTAGTTTTGCTAGCGGAAGTGAAGCAATTCCTGTTAAAGTGTCCAACCAGGCACCAATGAATTCTAATTGTTGAGAGGGCTGTAAATTTGACTTTTCATAATTTATTGTGATGCCTAGAGATGCACAGAGGTGCAGAGTGTTATCTCTTGTCCATTCTAACTGATGCCAGCTAGTAGTGGTGAGGAGCCAGTCATCTGAGGTATGGAAAAACTTGAAATCCCTGCTATCAGAGATGAGCCGCGACCATTGCCATGCATTTGGTGAACACCCTGGAGGCTGTGGTGAGTCCAAAGGGCAGTGCTATGAACTGGAAATGACTGGCTCCCAGCTGGAAGTGCAGGAACCTCCTGGAGCATTTCTCCATTTTTATGTGGTAATATACACCCTGGAGGTCTATATAGCATATCCAATCATCTTTTTCGGGTGGCACAGTGGTGCAGCAGTTAACGTTGTCGCCTCACAGCAAGAGGTTCTCCGGTTCGATTCTCGGCTGGGGTGCCTTCTGTGTGGAGTTTGCATGTTCTCCCTGTGTTCGCGTGGGTTTCCTCCGGGTACTCCGGTTTCCTCCCACATTCCAAAGACATGCATTTGGAGCGTTTCTCCCCGGGCCTCAGCTGAAAACAGGCTCTGTGGAACCTAGTCGGACATTCCCGGTCAACAAATGTTAAATAAAAAATAAATAAATAAAAAATCTTCCAAGAATGTAAGTATCGACTGCAGCGAGACCATCCAGAATTTGTTTTGCTGAACTCCCTTGTTGAACTAGCTGTGATCCAAGATGGGCCCCCAGTCCCCTGTTTTTTGGAGCACTAGAAAAAACCTTGAGTAAAACCCAGATCCTATTTGGTCTGGTGGGACTTTTTGGGTGACTCTTTTGTCGAGCAGTTTTTGGATTTCTACAACTGCTGCTTCCCTGTGACTGGGTGGAACATCTGGGAGTCTTTTTTGGGGTTTTGGATGTATAGATAGTGGGATTTTGTAACCTCTGGATATTATTGCTTGCACTCATTTGTCCGCAGTTATCAGTTGCCAGACGGGGTTGGTGCAGGGATAGTCATCCTCCAAATGCATCCAGAAGAGGGCAATCAGACCTCCCTTCTCAGGTGCTGATAGGAAGTACCAGATAAAGAATCTCTGGACCACTGGTTCTGCAGGCCACATCTGCCTCTGGGGTAACGTCTTCCAATACTTCCTCCTCTGCCCCGGGGAAAGTCTTTGCCACGTGAATCCTGGAAAGGCCCTTGGGATTTTTTAAACTGTACTCTCCCACTTCCCTGGTTCCTAGAGTAGTAAGGTCACTGAGAAGTGGAGAAATGTATGCCTACAACAGAGAGAGTCTTCCCATCTTTTTCATTTCTGGAGAGAGTGTCTTTAACTTTGGGGCTAAAAAGGGATGATCCATCAGATGGAGCGCTGACGAATGACACTTTAAATGACTCTGCAAAATCACACAAGTGCATCCAGGAATGCCTTCTAATGGCTATGCCTGATCCCGCTGATCTTGTTGTCCCTTCAGCTGTGTGGGCAGTCAGCCTCATGGACAAATGAGAAATTGCTTCAAGGGTTGCAAGCTGAGAGGCAACTTTGTCCCGTACCTTTTCAGCTACTGCAACTGAAAGGGTATCCGAGAGCAATTTGATCAGATCCCTCTGCAACCCTGTGAAATGTGCCATGTAATTCAGGGCCTAAGAGCAAAGGTCACTGAAGCATAAATGCACTTCCCAAACCTATCCATAGTCCTAGACTCCTTGTTAGGAGTATGGAGAGTCAGACTTTCCTCAACAAGTTCCTTCTTTGTGGCTGCCGCTATCACCATGGCATCAATGGGTATGCCTTTTGACCAATGTTACTCTTCCGTAGGGGCTGAAAGGATCCAATCAGGTCTCTTGATGAATGGTTAGATGGAGTTGGGCATCTTCTATGCCCACTGAGTGATCAGTTTAATGAGATCATCAGCGGGAGGAGAGATCCAAGAAGTAGAGGATTGGTCATGAAAAGCCTCCAGGTATACCGACTTTTCCAAAGAAGGTTTGAGGTAAGACCAGCCACTCCTCTGTTTCAGGATTTCCAGGATGTCCCTGAAGGAAACATCATTGGGGTGACCTGGGGGGACATTCTCTTTCATCAAAGTCGGTATTTTTGGTGAAAGACTCCACCAGGGAATCTAAGTGCTTCCTCTTGCACTTTTTCTTCACAGGCACTTCCTCAGGGGGATGTTCTGGGGAAGTGTTGGAAGAGGAAACCACCAAGGTGGGTCTTTTCTGGGGCTTTTCTGCCGTATGTCCTGGGGTTGAAACTGATGGAAGCTCAGGATAAGGAGATGTGGAAATCTGTCCAGACAGGGATGGCAGAGACTGTGAGTCCCCATTGGACAAGGCCTTCTCCATGATTTGGAAGGTCATCTCCTCCCCATAGAGGGATGGGAGCTCAGAACCAAAATAGACTCCTTTGGAACCAAGGTCCCACCCCGCATCGAGGAGGCAACCCCTGAAAAAGAAGCCTGGGTCAATTCTGTGAAGGCCAAAGCACCAAGGGTCATGAAAGGCTCTGAAGTTAAAGAAGCTGATCCATGCACCTCGCACCTGACCAGGGAGTCTCGACCCCGAGAGGTCTCCAATGCCAAAAGGCTGGAGGAACAAAAGGTAGCTCTTGGTACCAGAGATGAAGTTGCTACCGTAACCAAGACCATTGACACCGGGAATGTCGGAACCGAGGGCTCCAATGTTTCAACAGGAGTTGGAGGAGGAATGGGTGGTGTAGTTGTAGTTGTTTCAATGCCAGCTTTTCTAGGAACTGAAGACAATCCCCTCGCCATCAGGAGCTGATCCACCAGTCTCATGATGTCAGCTTTGGAGAGACTCTTAGTGGAACAAACCAAGGCAGTCTAAGGAGACCTAGGTGGTTGGTATCACATTGAGGAAAGGGCTTTGTCTGTCCTTGAAAGCATCTATCGATGGAGAGTATTTGAATTTCAGAACAGAAATAAGCTCTGAACTCTCTGGGATCAGAGTGTCCTTGGGTGCTGAAGTAGTAGCAGTCTGTTCTGAAATTTTCGTAGGTGCAGAATCAGGTTTTCCATTTGGTGCTGTGGAACTCTTTGGTACCGAAGGAAATTTTGAAACTTTCTTGATTTCTTTCTTTCTTGGTTCCAAAGAAGGTTTTTTTCTTAGTGGCAGAAGATGAAGATGATGAAGACGATGTGCTGGCTTCCATTCTGGACACAGAAATAGCCTCTTTAAAATTAGACTTTGAGTCCTTTTAGAATCAACTTATTCTTCCATTCTGTAAGCATCCTAGTAGAAAACCCATGGCAAATTGAACAACTTTCTTGGAGGTGGACATTGCCTAAATTATAAACACAAAGGGTATGCCCATCAGAATTGGGCATCTTACCCTGACATTTTAGACACGTTTTGAATCCTGAGGTGACCTTTGAAGACTTGGCTGAAGAATCTGACTTCTCAGCCATAACTATTAGTGGGTTATAACTACACACACGCACGCTGACAGGAAGGATAGAGAACATTTTTTTTAGGAAAGGAAGAAATGCCAACAATGGTATAAATAACTACCTTAAAGGTAAAAAGTGATACCAACAATGGTATCAATAGAAGGACTACCAATGGTAGTAGGGAAAGTGAAAGAGACACACACTCACGCTAAAGGGAATAACGAGAGGAGCAGGTAGAAGAAGTACAGACTAAGAATAGAATACGAAGACAAAAAGGGAATATTAAAGGATATTTAAAAGGGAAAAAAAATTACTTTTTTACTAGCCAAAGCTCAAGAGCAGTAGTACGTGTCTGACATATGAAGTGGCAAATGAGATCTGGTATAATTTTGAGAGGAGCATTATGGGTAAAACCCTAGCTTGAGAGTTTGGAAGGCACAAGCTGAAGTAAATGTCCAAGTCAGTTCTGAGGCTCGGAACCAAGCCCACAGTCTAGGATTACGTGAAGACTGACAACATCAGATCTGCATGTTCTCCCCTTCCCCTCAGTCCAAGTCTCCCCTTGTCCAAAAGGCACACCTCTTCTATGAGAAACTGGCAGCTAATTGATACAGACAAATTGGTTCTCTCCATTATTTGAAATGGCTACAGAATAAGTTGGAAGGAAGTTTCTCCATTCAAGGGCATCCCTTCTTCCTCTCCCTCACACTCAGATAAAGTTATTTTATTTTATCATTCAAGCCTTGTTAGACCAATGCACAACAGAACCTGTGCCAAAAATGTGTGTGGGAAAAGGGTTGCTTTCCAAACTTTTCCTTATTCCAAGAAAAGGAAAGTGGAGGCATATTGGATCTGTCTGTTCTCAGCACTTTTCTCAAGGTCCCTTCTTTCAAGATGCTCTCTATCCAAACTCTTCTGCCCTTCATACTTCCACAAGCCTTCCTGCTGTCCTTGGATCTAAAAGACTCCTACCTCCACATTCCAATCCCCCCTGGAAATTTCTGAGGTTTTTGACCTAATCATTATACTTTCAGTTTTCTGCTTTGTCTTTTGGATTTTCTACAGCCCCTAGGGTTTTCACAAAGTGTCTAGCTCCAGTCATAGCCTTCTGCAGGACTCGGGGAATTCAAATATTCCTGTACTGGGATGATCTGTTAATACAGACACCCTCTCCACAAACCCTTTTGCTCCATCTCATCTTCACTGTGTCCCTACTCTAAATCCTGATGTTAATGATCAACTTTAAGAAATCCACAATGGAACCAACTCAAGACCTAGTCTTGGATTACAGAATAGACACTAACCTCATGCAGGGTTTCTTCTCCAGTTACTTCCAGTGTCTTTTACCCCTGCATTCTTGCACTGCAAGAGAAATCCTCAGTCAGGATACTGAGACTAATGGCTGCAACTCTACCCATGGTCCCTTTGCCAAGCTACATATGAGAAAAATCCAGTAGCATCTGAAATTCACCTGGTCTCAACACTCCCATCCTGTTTAAAGAAACAAGAGCCAATGGTGGATATCACAGATAAAGTTCAATGCAGGCCTACCTTTCAAACCATATACTCAGCAGCAGGAGCTGCACATAGATGCTTCAGACGTTGCATGGGGGCATGGACAGGCTTCCTGAAAGTGTTCAGAGCCAATGGTCGCCAAATTGAAAGCAGAGCACATCATTCTGAAGGAGATGTGGGCATTATTTCAGGCCATGCAGATCCTCTTCCACTCCTGTGCCCCAAGACCTCTCAGAAATGTCATAGACAACACCACAGTCGTGGTACAAGAACAAGATGGGGGAGCCAAATCCTATCAGCTATGCAGACTAGGTCTTATGGCCTGGGACCAGGCCACAAAACCAAACCTATCCTTTCCAGCTGTCTATATTCCCTAACAAGACAATATCCTAGCAGATTTTCTTTCAGTAGATCAAGGAAAACCCTCACAAATGGATGTTGAACAGAGAGGTCTTCCTAGACTTATCTGCCTCCATCCACAGCAGCTTCCTCTCTTCTGCTCAAGGACTCATTGTCCCTTTCAGTGGAAAGGGATGTTCCTATATGCCTTCCCCCACTTTCCCAAAGGTCTTGCTAAAGATCCAAAGAGGCAAACCACCTACTGGTGACTCCCTTTTGGTCAAAGTAGAAATGGTTCCTCCTTTTCTACCACTTAGCCATGGCTCATCACCAAAAGCTAAACCACAAAGGGGATGTTCTCACACAACAGAAGGGCTCACTTCTTCACCCCAAGCTGTTAATTCTCAGCCTGACACTATGGGCGATAGGATTCTGATCACTTTCATACACCAGTTTTCTTGGGGGTGTGTGTGTGTATAAATACATATTAAACAGACACACACCTCCAGGCTGGTCAGTCTGATGCACACGAGACACCCCAGGTGCAGTTAACCATTGACAAGACCCCTAATCAAATTATATGTAGCTACAGGCCCACATATCTGACTCAGGATGCCCACTCCACCTATCCGGCCCTCTACAAATCTGTCAAGATTCAACCCTTTACCCTTATCCTGGATGACTTTAATTACCCAACCATAGATTGGAAAAACTACTCATGCCATGACAGAAATGCACAGAGATTCCCCCATCTTATCAATGCAAATTCCTTGGGACAGCTACTTGATACCCCCACAAGATGTGATACATATGTTGAACTTGGTAGTAACCAGCATGACTAACCACTGCAGCACCCCTACAGTATCATCCACCCTGGCAAGTTCCGACAAAAAAGTGGTCACTTCTGATATCAGCCTCTCCCCTGACCCTCCTCTAGCTATGATAAAAAGAAAACTTCTCCAAAGCTGATTATAGCCACCTGAGATATGGTATAAACAGCTGCACAGCCTCCTCCCCCACTGTAGGAACAGGCACCAACATCCAAATGTAAACCGAAGTACCATATGATATATATATATATATATATATATATATATATATACATATATATATATATATATATATATATATATATATATATATATATATGAGAGAGAGAGAGAGATGCATGGAATCAGGAATACCTAACAGGACATCATCATCCTCCGCAAGGAAGAGTAAACCTGGCTGGTGGACATCTGCATTAAAGAAACTATATAATAAAAGGAAAACATTGCTGTTCAGGACCAAGAAGGAGCAGGTGCACAACTGGAAGCATTCTCTCCTTAGCCTGAACAAGCAAATAAGAGCACCAGTGAAATCCTCCAAAGGCAACTTTGAGTCCAAATTGCCCACATCTAATAGAGACAATCATAAGGCCTTCTTCACATATGTCTGCATTCTCAAAGGAAGCTCCCAGATCTGTTCAGAACTGGTAGTCAAGGACACCGCATACACAAATGCTGTAGATATAGCCAAACTACTGGCTGACAGAGTCAGTGGAAACATCTCCCCTCTACCCCCCAATCAGTAAAGCAGGACATCCCTAGTACCTGCCCCCTACCCTTTATCTCTAGGGAAATGACCTCTTAAGGGCAAAGACAGCCTCCATGGGACCCAACAACATCCCAGGCTGCATCCAACATGAACTCAGGCATGAACTTGCAGCACCATTAGGCACCCTAGTCAACCAAAGCCTGAGTACCGGCTTTGTGCCAACCGAGTGGACAGCCACTGTCATCCCTTTACACAAAGGTGGAGCATCCACTGATCCAGGAAATTATAGACCCATCAGCCTAACTAGCCTGATCTGCAAGGCCATGCAACAGATTATCATGGACCTCAGTAACAGGGACATTGGCAAACTTCAAATACTCAACCCCACACACTTTGGATTTGTCAAGGGGAGGTGTGTCTGTTAAATCTGGTCGATTTCTTTGAGACAGCCGCCAAAGCCGTGGAAGAGGGAAAGATGGTGCACACCACTCACCTTGACTTGCCCAAAGCATTCGACACTATTCCCCACTTGGCCATAGTAGATAAACTCTGAACCCACCTAATTATAATAGGGGTAGCCAACTCAAGCAGTAGACCTGTAACAAGCAGTGTACCCCAGGGATCAGTCTTGGGACCTATGTTATATGGGATATACTTCTCTGAGGTGCATGCCAAAAATACTGGCCTATGGCTGACCAAGTTTGCAGATAACTGCAAGCTGGGAACAGTCATCAATTCCCAAAGTGATGTGGACATCCTCCAAGAGGGTCTCACCCAAACAAATGACTAGTACCAGCAACATGGCCTCAAGCTGAATGCCAGAAAATGCATCATCATCCCCTTTGGGGAGAGTGACGTCCCCACATATTATCACATTAACAGCAATGTCCTACACACAGGGCCGGCCTTAGCCGAAATGGCGCCTTAGGCGAAGTAGTGCTCCGGCGCCCCTTAAGCCCCACCCACACCACAGTCATGAAACACCCCTATTTGAGCCACACCCACAAGGTCACTCCCCAAGAAAGCCACTCCAGTCATTTCCTTAAATTATTTAAATGCATAGGAAGAATAACTACATTACAAGGTATCTTTAACTACTACTACTTCTGCATAGTATTTTCTACTTTAAATACCAGATCACAGTCAAATAGGGCCCTAGGCAGGGTAATAGACTGCCCCCCAGAGCAGCCACTCCTGCTGCAACCCCCTCCCCCTAGCAGCAGCCCCCATTCCAGTGTTCCATTATTTGGTTATTTCTCACCAGTTACCATGCATACTGTTCTCTTATTTGCTTCTACAGTCATTACAGATATTGATATAAAATAGCACAAACACAGGTAGCCATTTGCTAAACAATACAGTCTCGCAATGAAAACAGACTTGGCATAAGCAGTAAACTTCTCTGCCCTTGAAACTCACATTCATTGAAGTAGAAAAATTCATATTCATTGAAACGGCATGAAAACCCATACTCACAGAAAATGCATCTGGCCAGTGAAGAAGTTTACCTTTGGGCTGTTTTCAAAACAGAGTCCTTGCACACAAGTTTTAGGCCATACTTCCGTGTATTTGTTCTTTGATTCACCTTCCTGATTACATTGAATTATATTCCTTGTATAATACAGCACCACTTGTTAGAAAGTGTTTTAGATTTGTAGTTTTAAACATTCTTTTAATAAGCAATGAAACAAAATGTATGAACCAATAACTACCCATTTCAGAAATTTTCAACCATAAAAGTCCACTCAAGACTTCTGTCATTATAATCCACCAATATTACTCCATACTCAGAATCTCCTCAGATGTAAAATCATCTGAATTCCACATTAAAGAAATCCATACCTAATGAAGAGGTTGCCACCGGCAAAACAACTTCACATATCAATGTTTTATCTACAAATTCAGTGCCTGCTTTCATTGAAGAATTAATTGCCTATATTGCATTAAAAAAATTGATAAGTTGGTAATGCAATAGGAAATGACCAACAAGTTCATAGTCACTAGGCATCTCATACAAAGGACATACTCAGGAGTGTAGAACCCCTATCCCCCTTATAATGCACCAAATAATCAACAATCATATGTGCAATGCAATATCAGCACGCCATCTACATGGTGTAGGAGTAGAATCTACAACCTTCTGCACCAAAGGCAATTATACTACTAACACTGCTTTCAGATTTTACAACACAGTGTGCCATTTGATAAACAAAAAACAGCTAGTTGCACATAGAAACATTTACACTTGTTATAGTAGATTTTAAATTTGTAGTTTTGAACATTTTTCCAGTAAGCAATGAAACAAAATGTATGAACCAATAATGACAAAACTACCCATTTCAGAAGAGTTTAACCATAAAAGCCCCCTCAATCATCTGTCATTATAACCTACCATGCATTTTCTGAAGGAAATGAAGGCTGAAACTCAAATGCATGACATTTAGTTATTTAAATCTTCAGTGATTTGCCAGAAAACTACAAATTTTATGAGGAATAGGCCAAAAATATGAGGCAAAAATCTGGATAGTTGAGAGGTATGCATACCTCTCAACCTTACTGCAAGAAATCTGGGCAGGATGTGGATGCAATGACCATAAAAATAGGGATAGATTTTAAATATTACACTTTTTTTTAACTTAAACTTGATAGAACAACAGGATTTGTGTTAACTTGCATTTCTGAAGGATATGAAGTATGTTAAGAAAGTCTTATTTTAATTCCTGTGAAAATATGCCATGCCATTGTCCTGCTCAGCAAATTAAAATAAGCTTCAGTTAGTTGAGCATTGAAATCCCATTATAAATGTATATGCAATCAGTTAACCAACTTTTTTGCTAAAATGAAAGTGAAACATTCCCATATTAAAACTATCAACCCTGAAATTGCACGTGGTTGGGTTTTACAGGTGATAGCAATTTTTGGCCATATTCAACAAATAGTTTTCATAAACCTTGTGGGATTGAAATTTACTTAGTCTCCAAACTACAATTCCCAAATAGAATGTGACCTGTTCCTCATGTGGTTACCTGCTAAACCAAAGAGTAGGGGTTAGATGTGCATACATTTTTACAGTTATATGAGCCCAGACGATAAATACAGAATGGAGTGGTGTACTGCTGAAATCATTTTTGTATGCCTGTAACTTAGGAACACTTAAGTGGACAGCTCATCACTGTAAACTAGGGAGATGCTGTGTGACTTCATGTAGCAATTTTACATCTTTAAAGCTGAGCTCTGTAGTACCTGACTGGAAAGGAGCTGTGAAAGCAGATCTCATTCCTGGTAATAACACTTTTCAACTTGTCTTTAAACCGCCCCTTCCCCCTCCACATTCCACTGACTATTGCACAGAATTGCAGATACAATTTAAAGTTGGGGAAATAGCTTAACGCAACAGGTTTATGAGTGGTTCGCATTTTGTATGAATGGTTCCTATAGCTGATGAAATAATAATACTTGGGATCACACGTCCGCTACGCTCCTCAAATGTAACACATAATCATGTAGTATTCCACACACCTACTCTCTCATACAACACACAGACATGCACCTTCTCTCTCATACACACACACCTACTCTTTCACATAGTATTACATGCACTTATCTCTCATACAAACAGAACGACTAATTAAAATTCCATACACACAAACACACACGCACACTCTCACATACAGAAGGCCAGTTTAAACTACACAGACACACACGTACACTTACCTTCTTTTTAATCCGAATAGCCACACACGTACATATGGAGCTAACCTGTATCTTAAAGTGCTATTTTGATTTTCGTGTGCAACTTTACAAATGTCTTTACATCCACGTTGGTGTGCGTTGATGTGATGCATGCATGTTCCTATTAAAAGGAGCAGACTCCACTACCATGGAGTGAAGTTTTTTTTTTTTTTTTTTTTGTTAATTCTTGAAAGCCTCCTGGCCAACCTGCAGCTGTAAAAGTGGGAGGGCGCTCACTTCCCCCTCCTTGCCCTACGATTCCGGCGCCCTATTGTTTATTTATTTTAATGAATTTACTTTTCTTATTAAGAAAAGTAAATTCATTAAAATAAATAAATAAACACAAATTGCGCCCCTTACAAAGCTGGCCTCTATGGCGCCCTAGGCGGTCGCCTAGTTCGCCTATGCCTAAGGCCAGCCATGCCTACACACACAATCAGTAGTGAGGGATTTGGCCATCCAGGTTGATAGTAACCTGACTTCTGACCACCATGTTGCTTCTGTTGTACAGAAAGCTGTCTGTCTGACCCACCTCATAAGTACGGGAATGTCCTCCAGGGACAAAGAAGTCATAGGATCCATGTATTCTACCCTTAAAAGGCCAATTATTGTGTACAATGCCCTCTTCAGCATGTACCTCACAAAGCACATGCAGCAGCTGGAGAGACCACAGAGGTTCCTCACTGGGAGGATCCAGGCCCACAAACTCTTTTCCTACACAGATAGGCTAAAAGCACTGTCCTTCTATGCAGTTCCATACAGACACTTCAGAGGTGACCTCTGTGTGGCATACAAAGAAATACAGACCCTGCCATGATGAGACTGCTGTATAACTGGAAGTCAAGCTCCACTTGAGCAACCTGTAGGCACAGCATCAACCTGGTCTGTGATATCAATAGGATTTGTTGGCATGACAGATGTGTCCCACTGACTCCCCCATCTGTGGAATACACTCCCTGTCCACGTCATGCACAGTACCTCAATAGCCCTTTTGAAGTGCACCCTGGATAACTGCATGGGAAACAGAAAATACACTCCTGTGATTCCACCTGTATCCATGCTGGACAGGGGCTCTGGATGCTGACATGTCTTAACATGGGCTACACTCTTGTCTACTAGGGTTCTAAGGTCTTCATAGCCAATTGTCTAGTAACCTCCTATGAACCTATAAACAAGTGTCTGTCAGTGGTTCACCACATTACTCTATACTGCTCTGGCACTGACATACCAGGAAGTCACAGTGTTAGGTAGAATATACCACACATATTATGGAAAACTCTGCTCAGTCCAATGCACTCTGTACCCACACCAGGATATGACTTTTCAGTTAATAAGGATACCACACAACCAGGAGATCCCCATCCAGTATATCCTGAGGTGCTGGACTGTTTGCACAGCTTCATCAGTCAATTGGCTGTAGCCACACCTCTCAACTGGACAGATTTTCGCAGAATGTCTATATTTTGGGTTCATATTTTTGGACTGTTCCTCATAAAATTTGTATTTGGTAAATCACTGGGATGATCAGAGGATTTATTTCAGTAAGTAATGACACATTTTTCAGTTTTAGGCTTCATATCCTTTGGAAAATGTATGCTAAAACAACCTGTTACTCTAGCAGCTTTCTAAGTTTATAAGAACAATATTTAAAATATGTCCCTATTTTTGGGCCATTGTCCCCCCCCCCCATTTTGGCAGGCTTTCTCCTACTTTCTTGCACTAACAGGTTGAGAGGTATGGCTGTAGCACACAAACCCTGGACTGGAATACAGCTATCTCTGAACTGCACTCCCATTCTTACTATATAAGGTCATAGTAGACATGCTCCTACCCTTAGAGAATTGCAGCCCATGTCTAAACCCACATTAGACAATACAACTGTATTGTGCATATATGTCTTTGCATACAGACACCTATGTATACCTTAACTGTCTCTCCCCACCACACATTATTACCCTCAGCTATCTGTAGGTGGTCCACATGTGATATATCTGCATCTGTTGAGTGTGATACACACACACATATATATATATGGGTAACATATACAAATATTTCAATCATACTCAGACATAGACATGGGGAAGAGAGAGAGAGAGAGACAATGACACAAAGAGTGAGCGAGAGAGAGAGAGAGAGAGAGATCATGAAAGGCATAGAGTGATATACTGCTGCACACAATTGTATATCAGTTGTAACCAGTGACATGTGCCAGCATGAAGGTGAGCCCCATTGTGTAATAGTAGTGAGGTAGGGGTTGTAATCTCAGATCACCTGCCTTTGTGTGTGAGTGTGTGTGTGTGTGTGTGTGTGTGTGTGTGTTTGTAGGTTAAAGTATTTTGAGGCCTTTCCCACCCAGTACACTTCACATTTCCTAATTTACAGTGCCTGCTGATGTCATTCACCTTAGAGTACCTTCGGACAGTCTTCACCTCTATAAGTTGTGTGGCATATGTGATAACTTTGTAACACCATAGTACAAATAACTAGGTAGTTAGGGATTCTAATCTCAGTACTGGTGACTGTGTGTTAGTAGGTTAAAGTATTTTGAGGCCTTTCCCAACTAGTATACTTCCCATTTCCTTAATTTACAGGGCCTGCTGATGTCATTCTCCTTAGAAGTACCTTTGGACAGTCTTCACCCCTGTAAGCTCTGTGGCGCATGCAATACTTTCATAGCTCTATAGTACAAATAGCTAGATAGGTAGGGGTTCTAATCTCAGTACTGGTAACTGTGTTTGTAGGTTAAATTATTTTGAGGCCTTTCCCACCCAGTACACTTCCAATTTCCCTACTTTACAGGGCCTGCTGATGTCATTCACCTTAGAAGTACGTTTGGACAGTTTTCACCCCTATAAGCTCTGTGGCACATGTGATAACTTTGCAGCACTATAGTACAAATAACTAGATAAGTAGGGGTTCTAATCTCAGTACTGGTAACTGTGTGTTTGTAGGGTAAAGTATTTTGAGGCCTTTCCCACCCAGTACACTTCCCATTTTCCTAATTTACAGGGCCTGCTGATGTCATTCACCTTAGAAGTACCTTTGGACAGTCTTCACCCCTATAAGCTTCATGGCACGTGCGATAACTTCATAGCACTATAGTACAAATGCTTAGATGGGGAGGGGTTCTAATATAAATACTGGCAACTGTGTGTGCGTGAACCGTATCCCCTGTTTGTATGTGTGTAGGTTATACCATTTTGAGGCCTGCTCCACCCAGTACACTTCACATTGCCCTACTTTACAAGGCCTGCTGATGTCATTCACCTTAGAAATACCTTTGGGCACTTGTCATCCCTATACGCTCTGTGGTAACTATGTAGCACTTTAGTATAAATAACTAAATATGTAGGGGTTCTAATCTCAATACTGGGAACTGTCATACCGTGTGTGTGGTATTGGTTATACCATTTTGAGGCCTGTTCCACCCAGTACACTTCCCATTGCCCTACTTTAAAAGGCCTACTGATGTCATTCACCTTAGAAGTACCTTTGGACACTTGTCATCCTTATAAGCTCTGTGGCGCATGTGGTAACTATGTAGCACTATAGTACAAATAACTAGATAGGTATGGCTCTAATCTCGATACTGGCAACTCACACATAAGATTGAACAGGTCAGTTAAGGTTAATCATCTGTGAACTGAGGGGGTGGAACTAGGAACTAAACCTTCTATTTAATGGGTAAAATAAAACATTTCAGAGCTTTACTAGAAAGGCTCACCTAGAAGGCCTTGGTGGTGCAGCGGTTAGCGTTGTCACCTCACAGCAAGAGGTTCTCCCATTCGATTCTCGGCTGGAGCATCTTCTGTGTGGAGTCTGCATGTCCTCCCCGCGGTCGAGTGAAGTTAAAGACATGCAGGTAGGTGCGTGTGTGAATAGGCGTGCCTTCTTTGAAGGTTGGGCGCTGGCCTGGCAACTTGGCACTGTAAAATTCCACTGCCAATCATTAGCGGATGGGAGTTCTACTGTGGCGACCCTAACCGGAAAAAGCTGAAAGACTAGAAAGGCTCACCCAGACTCTGCTACACTTTGCTGTGAGGGAAAGGCTAGTTTGCTTTTTATTTGTTATATTTTGTATTACTTTATTGCCTTTTTCTATTTTGAATACTGTGATTTGTTTTCTTTACCTTGTGTTTTACTTGTATTCTGCTTTTAACTGCATATTAAAACTTGAAAAGAGACCACAGCTCTGTCTCTTGTGAGTCAGGCAGAACTTATTTTCCCTCCCACCCGGTTACTATTGTGTTCTTAAACACCACTGTCTTTCTAGTTGCCTGCCCCTTATCTTAATTTGACCATATATCTCATTTCCTCTCTGCTTTTAATGGCTTGTGTCAGTAAGCGCAAAATTATCATTTTGTGAAATTACTCTCCTTCAACTATTTAAATTTATTGGCCATCCCACTGTATTCCATAATACCAGAATATAAAAGTGACCACCCCCTTTCAATCTGTCTTGCTGTTTTAAAAATAGTGACTCTCCACTAAAACTAGGTAAAACTTAAGTTACCTACTTTCACATCTATCTCCTCTAGTGCACACTGCAGTGTTCAGGATAAACCATTTTTTTTCGTCTTACCTTTAAGCATCCATGTAACTAGCACTTGCTCTAAAACCTGCTGGAAAGCACTAGGAAGCCTTAAACTGATACAAGCACTCAGCTCTCCTTGTTAAGAAGAAGAAATTAATCGTAGGCACTAAACAGCCTATAATTGCAAAGTACCTTGCTAAGGTAAGGGAAAACAGCTCTTGTACTTTACAAAAAAAGCGCCAAAGCAGGCATGTCCCAGGGTCAGCTTCTGGTGATTTCTCCTGTCCACCTGGTGAATCTGGGCATACTGGGGCAATGCAGCAATTGCCTCATGTACACAGACAACCCTCTCCTCCTTCCACCCAACACTCCAACCTACGAAAGATGCACTTACATAGCCAAACTGGAAGCAAAGCTCTCTTCACACAAGATTGTGCTAGATTGTCAAGAGGAGAAGGTTAACACCTGCACTACACCTCAAGCAACACATAGCCCTTCTAAACCCACACCACCAATACCCTCACATAGCAACACTAAACCCTCATATGCAGAGGCCCTTAACAGTAACCTGCCCAAGCAACAAGGACCTTCGATGCTGAAACACAAACACCAATCACAACCAAAGTGTCACATAGCTCACACCAGTGTGCCACCCAACAGCCCCTAAGGCAAGACAACGTACTCAACACTTTAGTCATAGGTGACTCTATAGTCAGGCACACTGATATCCCACTCACCAGGCTGAACAAGGAGAAAATTGCAGTCAGCTGCTTGCCGGGTGCCAGGCTCCGCCACATAACGCATGCACTCAAGTCACACCACAACAAGTACAAATATGACTCTGTCATTGTCCATGTTGGAGTAAATGACTTGAGACATACCTCCCTGGTCTACATGAAAAGAGACACGGAAGAGCTCTCAGATCATGTGGCCCAGGCAGGTATGACCCCAGCCCTGAGTAGCATCCTGCCTTTGACCAGAATGATACCACAATATAAGGACAAAATGATTGACTTCAACAATTGGCTAAGCTTCTGGTGTCATTCAAAGGGGATCCAGTATCTGCCTGGGATGACATGATCGACAGACCACAATGCTTTGCCAGAGATGGTTTGCACCTGTCGCCCCTGGGATTCAGGTTACTGGCTAAGGTTCTTGCCACCCCTATAGTGCCTGTTTTAGGCAAAGTTCAAAGGACAACACCACCGTAACCGGTACAAGCATGCAAAATCTGAAGGTAATGCTACTCAATGCTAGAAGTCTAAACCTCAAAATGCACTCTCTTGAGGCACTCCTAAAAATGGAGAACATTGATACCTGTCCAGTAACTGATACCTGGTTCAAGGCTCCAGAGAGCACCACTGCAATACCAGTCTACAACTCTTACCACACTTTTCAACCACCAAACCAGGACTGAAACACTAAAGGTGGAGGAGTGTCCATATTCACCGAAGATATGCACACCACCAGGCTAGTTGCCCAACACAATACATCTGAAATTCTCCAGGTGCAACTAACACTAGGTAAAACTGCAGTCCAAACTGTATCTTGCTACAGATCCCCCATCATGCCCCAAGATTCTCACTACACCTTTCTAAACATACTGGAAAATATTAAGGTACAACCAAACACCCTAATACTGGGTGATTTCAATTACCCTGCCATTAACTGGGAAAACTACTTGTGTACCAACACCTTTGCCCACCGGGTTCTTGGACTTCATAAATTCCAATGCCCTGGATCAACTAATCCATAGTCGCACCAGGGGCTCCAATATTCTAGACCTGGTCATTACCGACATGGGAATTGATGCTCCACACCTATGGTCACCCCCTCGTTGGTCAGGTCTGACCATAAGCTAAATCACCCTTGACATCCACATCCCTTCCCACCTCGCAGTAAGGAAACCTCCATAAAAAAACTTCTCCAAAGCCAACTTCATGCTACTCAAGTCAGAAGTGACAAACTTCATGACACCCATGTAGACGGAAACTGAAAGTTCAACTACTGAATCCTACACTAAGGCACTGTACGAGCACATCCACTCATGCATGAATTGTGCCATCCGAAATAGAACCAAATGCTCTCCTCCAAAAAAGGAAGTCAATCTGGTGGTCCTCTGCCATAAACAAAATTTACAACAAAAGGAAGAAACTGTTGCAGAAAAGAGAAAAATCCCAGGATGCAAAAAAAACTCCCTTACCAGCCTCAGTAAGGAGCTGAGATCCCTCATAAAATCCTCCAAAGCTAGTTACGAAAATAAAATTGCCAAAGATTCCAAAGACAACCACAAGGCATTATATAGCTATGTCAAGAATCTAAATGGTAATGCTCAGATCTGCTTTGTGCTACAACAGAATGGCATTAAATATACTGATCCCAAGGATATTGCCAATATTCTGGCAGATCGATTCAGTGCCAACGTCACCCCCCACTCACCCCTTAAAGGGCCCATCTCAATACCGAAAGATTGCCAAATTCCGGTTATAATGGCCACACAGGTAAAAACCGCACTCTCCATAGCTAAGAATACAGCATCCATGGGACCAGACAACATCCCGGGCTGTGTACTAAATGAACTACAAAATGAACTGACACCTCACCTAAGTGTCATGTTTAATCATAGCCTCACCTTAGGCTTTGTGCCCACTGAGTGGTGCACAGCTACAGTTTCCCACTCCACAAGGGGGGGATCCACCTTGGATCCTGGGAACTACCACCCCATCAGTCTGACGAGCCTGATCTGCAAGGTAATGGAACGTATTATCATGGAACTTATAAACAAAGACAGAGGCAACCTTCAAACACTGGACCCCACCCAGTTTGGGTTTGTGAAGGGCCGATCTTGTCTCCTGAACCTGATTGGCTTCTTTGAATCAGCCTCCAGAGCTGTAGGTGAGAGTAAGGCTGTCCACACCGCCTATCTGGACCTCACGAAGGCTTTCGACACCATCCCCCACTCTGGAATCATAGATAAAATTACTAAGCTGGGCATTAATCCCTACATCACTCAATGGGTTGCCAACTGGCTTGCTGACAGAACCCACATTGTAAAAGTAGCCGACTCCAAATCCAGCTCTAGACAAGTGACAAGTGAAGTACCTCAGGGTTCAGTCCTGGGACCGCTCTTGTTTGGCATCTACTTCTCTGAAGTACAGGCCAACACTAAGGGACTCTGGCTAACAAAGTTCGCAGATGACTGCAAACTGGGAGCCATTATCAAATCCCCAAATGATGTGGATATTCTACAAAAGGGCCTTACAGAAAAATATGCTTTTTGCCAGAGTCATGGGCTCAAGCTCAATGCCAAGAAATGTATATTTATCCCCTTTGGGAAAAAACATGTACCCATGAATTACCACATAGGTGGCAGTACACTAAACACCGAAAGTGTGGTAAGAGAATTAGGGACACTGGTGGACAGTGGTCTCACCTTTGATAACCACATCGCCACAACAGTCAGGAAATCCTTCTATGTGGCACACCTCATCACTAAGGGCTTTTCATCCAGAAAAAAGGAGGTCATTATCCCACTGTACTCGTCCCTCATTAGACCCATTATAGAATACAACACCTTGTTTGGTATGTACCTCTCAAGACATCTGCAACAACTGGAAAGGCTGCAGAAATACCTTTCTAAAAGAATCACAAGCCTAAAGCAGATGCTTATGCTGACTGTCTAAAAAAAACTCTAGCTATACTCTGTTGCATATTGTCTACTCAGGGGCAATCTCTGCTTAACATACAAGGCCATGTCAAACCCAGAGCTGTTGGACATACTACAGTTAAAGAAATCCTAATCCCTCAGAGCCACATGCTCCAGTGATCTAAAACTTGTCATCACAATGAACAAAATATGCTGGAGGGATAGGTTCCTGAAACAGAGACTCCCCAGACTCTGGAATACACTGCCAGTACATGTCAAGCAGAGTGCCTCTTTGGCCCTCTTCAAAAGGAACCTTGATGATTGGATGGGAGATAGGAAATTCACCCTGGGATCACATCAGTCACCCTGCTAGACAGGGGTCCAGGGAAGTAAATATTGTGGGAAGAAATAGCCATGGAATTGTTATGGCTAGGCTTGTATAGGCCCTAGGGCCAATAGCCTAGTACCAACCTATGAACCTGTGATAGTGTGTGTGTGTGTGTGTGTGTGTGTGTGTGTGTGTGTGTGTGTGTGTGTGTGTGTGTGTGTGTGTGTTGGTTATACCATTTTGAGGCCTGTTCCACCCAGTACATTTCCCATTGCCCTACTTTACAAGGCCTGCTGATGTCATTCATCTTAGAAGTACCTTTGGACAGCTGTCAGCCCTATAAGCTCTGTGGCACATGCAATAACTGCATTTCACTATAGTACAAATAACTAGGTAGGTAGGGATTCTAATCTTAATACTGCCAACTGTGATACGGTATGTGTTTGCGGGTGGGAGCAGTGTCCCGTGTGTATTTGTGTGTGTGTGTGTGTGTGTGTGTGTGTGTGTGTGTGTGTGTGTGTTGGTTATACCATTTTGAGGCCTGTTTCACCCTGGTGCCCCCCCATTGCATTACTTTACAGGCCTTGTTCATGTCATCAACCTGAGATCCACTACTGGACATTTTCTAGATAGATAAGCTCTGTGGTGCATGCGATAAGTGGACAGCACTATGGTACATACATTTAGACAGGTAGGGGTTTGAATCTCAATGCAGCCAATTATACCAGTTTATATATATATGTGTGTGTGTGTGTGTGTGTGTGTGTGTGTGTGTGTGTGTGTGTGTGAAGCATATACCCTGTGGCTGTTGTGTGTGTTGCTTATACCATTTTAAGGCATGTTGACCCCCTCCACATGGCATTACTTTAAAGACTCTGTTGATGTCATCCACCTTGCATGGGTCATGTTAAACCCTACAGGCCATATCAGTCATCTGTACAGATGTATGCAACATATCCAGATGTTTGCAACATACATGTGGTCCGTGTCTCCTAACAATGGGGTTTTATGGCAAATCATTGGCAAATGCATGACAGTTGCCATAGTTACAGACATGTCAGCTTCAGACGTTATACCCATCTGAAACATCATGCTCATGCAAAGTCTGTTACCCTATCACTTGTCCAGCTTTGTAAAAGCAATATTTGAGAACAGTCACTATTTTGGGTGGTTTATTCCACCATCCATGAAGGCATTCCCAAGATTAATTGGTGTAAGAGGTTGTGAGTTATGTCCCTGGCATATAATCTCGGTGGTGCATGCAATGTGTACGTAGCACTGTAGTACATAGAAGTAGATAGGTAGGGGTTCTAATCTGTCTATTGCCAACTGAGTACACATGTTGCTTTATGCATATCCCCTGTGGCTGTCTTCCCTGTGTGTATAGGTTCATAGGTAGGTACTAGACTGTCTGCCTGAGGGCATTTATAAGCCTAGCCAGAGTGTGTCCACTTTCGCCGCCCCTTTGATTAATTAACTGAGCCTCTGTCAAGCAGAGCCAATGAAGTGATCCCAGGGGTGTATTTTCTGTTACCCATCCACTCGTCAAGGTTTTTCTTGAAGAGTGTTAGTGAGGGGTTCTGCCTAATGTAGATAGGAATTTTGTTCCAAAGCACGGGGAGTCTCTTTGACAGGAATCTATCCCTCCAACATGTTCTATTTATTGTTGTGGCGAGGTTTACCTCACTAGAGCATGTGGCTTGCAGTGACTTGGATTTCTTTAGGTGGAGCATGTCCATCAATTTTGAGTTGGATATGGCTTTGTAAGTCAGGCAGAGATCACCTCTGAGTAAGCGATATGCCACTGAGTACAGCTGGAGCTTTTTCAGTCAGTCTGCATAAGACATAAGTTTGAGGCCAGTAATCCTCTTGGTGAGGTTCTTTTGTGGTCTTTCCAGCTGTTGGAAGTGTCTTGTGAGGTACATCCCAAATGGGGCATTGTACTTTATGATGGGTCTGATGAGTGACGAGTAGAGGGGCACTATAACCTCTTTATTTCTAGACGCGAACCCTTTAGTAATTAGATGAGCCACATAGAAGGATTTCCTAAGTATTTTGGCAGTATGATTGTCAAAGGAGAGATTACTATCTACCTGGGTCCCCAGATCTCTTATTACCTCTTCTGTATTAAGGGGGCTGCCACCTATGTGGTAATTCGTGGGTGTTTTGTTTTTCCCAAATGGGATGACTATGCATTATTTGGCATTTAGCTTGAGGCCATGACTTTGACACCAGTTGTCCATCTCAGTAAGGCCTTTTTGGAGGATGTCCGTGTCAGCTGGAGAGTCAGTTATGGCTCCCAGTTTGCAGTCATTGGCGAACATGGGTAGCCGTAGTCCTCCTGTGTTTGCCTGTACTTCTGAAAAGTATATGCCGAACAGTAGGGGTCCCAGGACCGAGCCTTGCGGGACACCACTTGTGACTGGTTTAGAGTTGGACCTGGAGCTTGCTATTCTTACCGCATGAGTTCTGTCTGTAATCCAGTTGGCAACCCATCTTGTGACGGAGGGGTTTGTGATTGTTATAGTATTTTGTGTGCCTGTTCCACCCTGTTAACTCACCTATTGCCAACCTAGTCATGGCCCCTACAGAAGTCATCCACCTTACAAGCACAGTTACACATTTTCTAACACAAAGGCACTGTGGCACATGCAATAGTTATGTCAGTCTATATTGTACATAACTAGATAGGTAGGTCATCTAATAAGAAAAGTGTCAATTCTGTGTGCATGTGTGTTCCAATGCATGTCTCCATGCAGCAGTGTGTGTGTGTGTTTCAGATGGCTCTACCATATTAAGAGCCTGTGAATCCACCACTGGCAATCCTAATAGGCCCTGCAATTGTCACCTACTTGAGTAGTAGTGGCAGACACTGCAATACTATAGTAGCTCTGTGGTGCTTGTGTTATGCATATAGCAGTATCGTTTGTAAAACTAGGCAAATAGAGGTTCCGCTGTCAGCAAGGTCAGGTCATATGTGTGTGTGTGTGTGTGTGTGTGTGTGTGTGTGTGTGTGTACGTATGTATATTCCTTTGCAGCAGTCTAACTGTGTTACGGCCACCAGCATACCTCTTAACCCCTTACAGAAAGACATCTGGTTAAAGCCGTATGGAAAACTGGGGCAAAGAGCAAACACTGACCACAACCTTCACATTTTGCTGTGACACACATGGAAAGTAGATACCAGAACAGGTTGTGCATTTGAATGCACTTTCCAAAGGGTATGTGTTGTTACATGACAATATCAGTCATTAATCTGCAATGCTAGTCTGTCATGATTTTACAACAGTTTGCCAGAAAACCATAATATTATAATAGACGGAAAATATGTGTCAAACAAGACAATCTGCAGACATATGCAGAGGTCACAGGTATGGCCACCATTTATTTATTTATTGCATTTGTTTACTGGGAAAGTCCACTGGGACTAGGAGTGCCCATTTTCAGTGGAGGCCCTGGGAGAAAAGCTCCACATACAAATTATACAGAAAATACAATTTCAGTTACATAAATAGCTGGAAGGCAATACAGTAACAATAATAGGCATGTATTTTAAAATAAAACGGTATAATGTACATGTCAGAGTTAAAACTGTATTAACAATAAGTAGCTTGAAGATGAATTTATGAGGACAATAGCAGTGCCAAAGACAGGGAGGAATAGGTTCAGGAGTGGTAGTAAGGCAGGCATATAGAGAGAGGATGGGTATCAAGGTTAGGTAAGGTAACAGGGTTAGGCACAGATAGGATAGAGTGCTGGCTGGCTAGAAAAAGAGGACAGGAAAGATGTGGGAGAAAAGCAGATGGGTAAAGTAAGGGTAGCTGTGTCTAGCGAGAGTTATTGTTGGCATGGACATAGCCAGCAAGAGGAGAGATGTTGCCTAAGAGACCTTTTAAAGAGTGAAGGGCTACTGATGGAGGTTATTGTGGATAGGAGGGAGTTCCAGAGTTTGGAAACAGTAAAGGAATAGAGCATTTGACTGGCTGGGAATTGGGGTTTATCTACTTTGAGCAGGGTTTTATTTTCTGATCTAAGGGGTCTATTTGGTTGGTACAAGGACAGCAGAAAAGAGAGAGAGGGGCATGTTGTGGGTTTGTATATTATTTTATGTGCAGTAGTTAAGTGTAGGTAGTTGAGATAGAGTGGTAGTTCAGGCCAGTTTAGTTGCTGTAAAGAGGAGCAGTGGTGTACTGAGGATCTAGCATTTGTTGTGAATCTGGCAACCTTATTGTAACATGAGTCTAGCTTAGTTTTGAGAGATGAGTGGATATTTGTAAGGATAGGGGCACCATATAGCAGGGATGGAAGTAGAAAGGCTGAGGCTAGAGCCTTTATTTCACTATGGTTAAGGTTATAGTTGTGTCTGTAGAGGGTGCCCAGTATCTGATGTTTATTTGATGTTGTTGAGAATGTGGAGGTCAAATGTTAGGCTTTCATCATTGGTGACTCCTAGCAGTTTGGTGCTAGAGACGACTTTGATGGTGGTATCATTCTGGGAGTGGATAGAGAATTTGGTCCTATTTAGGGGGGTTGTTTTTTTAGGAGTGAATAGAATCAGTTTTGTCTTGTTTGGGTTGAGAGTAAGGTGGTTGTTTGACATCCAATTTTCAGTGGATGTAAAGGCTTGTTGGGTTAGTAGTTGTAGCTCTGTAGGGGTTTTAGCAGTGCAGATGATTGTAGAATCATCTGCATATTGGATCATGGTGCCATGAGTAAGGGAGCTATAGAAGTTATTGATAAATATGTTGAATAACAGGGGGCCCAATATGGAACCTTGGGGTACACCTGTAGTGATGTTGAGGAAGGGAGAACAGGATTACTGCCACTTTGTTGATTGATATCTGCCAGAGAGATAGTTTGAGAACCAGTTTAGGCTTGGAGGGGAGACATCTAGATTGCTGAGTTCAGAGAGTAGAAGGGGATGTGATATGATGTTGAAGGGATTTGAAAGGTTGAGGAAAAAGATTGGATATGATTTGATTGGCATCACATGCTCAATTTACAGTATCTAAAAAAGAAATGAGAGCTGTGTTTGTGCTATGGCCTGGCCTAAAGCCATGTTGGGTCGGGGTGAGAAGTTGGTTATTAACTAAGTGGTTAAGAAGTTGAGTATGCACACATTTTTCTAATATTTTAGAAATGGGAGAGAGGATAGTGATGGTCCAGAAATTAGAGATGTCTAAATTTTTGCCACTTTTATGGAGAGGAAGAATGTATGCTTTCTTCCAGATATTTGGAATGTGGGATTATTGAATAGATCTATTGATAAGTATATTAATGGGGTAGGCAATGGAGCTTGCGGATATTTTTAGGAATTATGAGGGTAGGTTATCAGGAGCACTGGTGCAAGGTTTTAGTTTTAGAAGGATTTTCATTATGGTGCATGTGGGAACAGGAGAGAAAGAAAAATTAGATACAGAGGAAGGTCTTAAATGAGTAGGTGGTTGGTTTGGTGAGTTAGTGTTTGAAGGAGGAAAAGTGGTGGTCAGCTTAGCAACAGTTTCTATGAAGTATGAGTTAGAGAGGCTATATCAGAGGTTGTTTTATCAGGGTGTGGGCAAGGATTGGTGTTATAGCTGGGGTGAATTAGGGAATTGATTGCATCCCAGAATTTTTGAGGGTTTAATCTGTGCTGGTCCTGTAGTCTATGGAAATATTCTTTTTTTTTAGTGACCTGTTTGGCCTGATTATGTAGTTGTTTATATAGTGCAGGGTCAGCTGAGTTATTATGTTTTTTCCAGGCTTTCCATGATTTGCTTGGTGGATTTGGTAAGCCATGTGGCATGATTAGACTTGACTCTTTTTAGTTGGGGTGGGGTTACTCAATCTAGGATTTTGAGAAATGTTGAATTGAAGGATTAAACTGCCTCATTGAGTGGGATGGTTCTTAATGGTTCTCAGTTGGTATGCTGTAAAATTTCATTTAGGGCTTCAGGTGAGAAGTGGGATAGGTCTCTGGTTTGATTTAGTCGGTGGTTATTTGTGGCTGAGGTAGTTTTATGTATAGCGAAGGCTGGTAAGTGGTGACTGATGCTATTTGATAAAGTCCCAGAGGAGGAGATCTTTTGGGGTCAGATACCAGGATCCAATCTAAGACTGAGCCTTGGTTCTTTTTATTAATGGGCTTGGTGGTAATATCAGTGATTAGCTGGGTGTACTTAAATAAGTTGATGTTAGTTTGGGGGTTAAGGTTAGTGATATCTAACCAATTACTGTTAACATCCTCTAGGATGATTGTTTCATTTTGGATATTTTTGGATGACCAGGCAATAATTCCTTCTAATATTGGAATATTGTTACCTAGGGGAATGTACAACACTATAATACAGAGGGTTTTGTAGCTATTTAGCTTTAGGAGGGTTACTAAGAGTTCTGCTGTGGAGAACTGTGGAATAGATTTATTGAAAGGAACTATGGTGTAGGTACTTGGGTATATTAGGGGGGATGCATCCACCTTTTCTATGTGGCCTGTCATGTCTAAGGCATGTATAATTGAGGGTAGGAATTCAGTATTGTTGATGTATGGTTTAAGCCAGGTCTCAGTTATGGCAGTGAAGTTGGGTTTGTTTTGCTGTAACCAGGCATGGAAATGGGGAATTTTGTTTTTGATATTTTGTAGACTGATGGTAGTGAAATTCATGGATTTTATGGTGTTGGGTTGGTTGTGAAGGGCAGATTATGGGCCTGGGTTTAGGTGTATGTCACCACATTTTTATTAAGTTAGAATGGGTGGTCTGGTTTGTAGAGAGAGAGAGAGAGAGAGAGAGAGAGAGAGAAGTTGTTTTTTGGTTTTGTGACAGTAGTTTAGAGTGAGTGTAGTGGTTTTATGTAGAGGAAGGACTTTTACTCTAGCGTGTAGAATTATGTCTGGAGTATATAAGGTAGAGCCTATTGCAGAATAGCTTGGGAGAGACCGTATATGTGTGGGTGTTGTGTATGTTGGTTTGAAAGGTATATGAGTTGTATGATGGGATGTAAGGTAGAAGAGTAGATAGAGATGTAGAGATATAGTAAGGATAAAGATTTTAGAGTATAGAGGCATTGTGTTACAGTGGTATTAATGAGATAGGAGATAGAGTATGGGTGTGGTAGCTATAGAAGTGGGGGTGGTTGGAGTTAGATAAGCCAAAGGGAGGACTTGATTGAAGAAGGTGGGGTCCGGTTAGGTATAAGTTCAATGAAAGTGGGGGTGGGTGGGAATGGGGGTAGGGTAGAAGAGTGGATTAAGCCCAAGCATAGTGGGTTAGGCCAAGAATGGTAATATCCTGATTCTACAAAAAAAATATCTACAAGCTTTAAACTAAAAGCAGAGTGGAGAGATTTCTTTTTTTTTCTTTTCTTTTTTTTCCTGGCAGTTTGTTGATTATTTGAACCTTTGGAGGCTCAAAAGGGGATAGTAAGGTGGAGAGGCTACTGTACTTGTAGAGAAAGTGGGTTTCTATGGACGTAGATTGATTAGCTGGGGAAATTAAAATAGGGGAGGGCTGGCAGGATACGAGCCAGTAAACTGTGCTTGCCACTAGTCGCTGAAATGCAACAAATGCGGTAAAAAACAAGGTTAGTTACTGCTGCCTAACTTTAAATAAATGTGGATGTTGTACATTAGATACATATACTTTAAAAAAGAAGAAATAGAGCTGGAGCAAAAATTTCTGCAGGGCGCGCTTTCCTTCTTAGATTAAATTAACGTGGCATTGGCCAGGTAGGGATGTATCTTCAGACTTAGGTGGCACCCGTGAAGAATCCAGGCAAACTAAGTAAAAGAGAAGAGAAAAAATTTAATGCAGGGGAAAAATAGCACTGAAGGAGGTTTTAGGAAAAATAATCAGAGGGAAATGAGTGGAAAGGTATGCTGGAGAGGCAGGTAAATTATGCAGTCAAACAACAAACTACTATCAAGTTTTGTAAGAGTAGCAAACAGCGAAACAAACAACAAAAATACCATACATTGTTATTTTAATAAAAAACAACAACTAGCACAGGTTCATAGATAGGTACTAGGCTATTGGCCCTAGGGCCTATATAAGCCTAGCCAAAAATGTACCCTGGCTTTCACCACCCAAGAAAATTATTTTCCTGTGCCCCTGTCGAGCAGAGCCACAGAAGTGATCCCTGGGGTGAATTTCCTATTTCCCATCCAATCATCAAGATTTTTCTTGAAGAGTGCTAATGAGGAGCTCTGACATAGGTAGGTAGTCTGTTCCAGAGTATGGGAAGTCTCTGGGACAGGAATCTATCCCTCCAGCATGTTCTGTTTATTGTGGTGACAAGGTTTAGTTCCCTAGAGTGTGTAGCATGGAGGGATTGGGATTTCTTTAAGTGGAGCATGTCCAACAGCTCTGGGTTTGACATAGCTTTGTATGTTAGGCAGAGATCGCCTCTGAGTAAACGATATGCAACGGAGTAAAGCTGAAGTTTTTTGAGACTGTCTGCGTAGGGCATCTGTTTGAGGCCAGTAATCCTCTTTGTGAGGTATTTCTGTGGCCTTTCCAGTTGTTGTAGATGTCTTGTGAGGTACATACCAAAAGGGGTATTGTACTCTATAATGGTTCTAATGAGTGATGAGTAGAGGGGAACGATGACCTCTTTTTTTTCTGGATGGGAAACCTTTTGTGATGAGGTGAGCCATGTAGAAGGATTTTTTGACTACTGTGTGATGTGATTATCAAAGGAGAGACTACTGTCCACCTGTGTCCCAAGGTCTCATCACATTTTCGGCATTAAGTAGACTACCAGCTATGTGGTAGTTCACGGGTACAGAGTTTTTACCAAAGGGGATGACAATACACTTTTTGGCATTGAGCTTCAGGCCATGGCTTTGACACCAGGTATCTGTCTCAGTGAGGCCCTTTTGTAGTATGTCCACATCATTAAGAATTTCGATTATGGCTCCTAGTTTGCAGTCATCTGCAAACTTTGTTAGCCAAAGACCTTTTGTGTTAGCCTGTACTTCAGAGAAGTAGATACCAAACTGGGAGAGGACCCAGGACTGAACCCTGTGGTACTCCACTTGTCACTGGTCTGAAGTCAGATTTGGAGTCCGCTACTTTCACAGTGTGGGTTCTGTCCATGAGCCAGTTGGCAACCCATCTTGTGACATAGGGATTTATACCTAGTTTAGTCAGCTTATCTATAATTCCAGAGTGGGGGGATGGTGTCAAAAGCCTTGGCGAGATCTAGATAAGCTATGTGAACCACTTTACCCTCATCTATGGCTTTGGTGACTGCTTCAAAGAAGTCAGTCAGGTTTAGGAGACATGATCCGCCTTTTACAAATCCAAACTGGGTAGGGTCCAGAGTTTGGAGATTACCAATGTCTTTGTTTATGAGTTCCATGATGATACATTCCATTGCCTTGCAGACCAGGCTTGTCAGGCTAATGGGGCGTTAGTTCCCAGGGTCCGTTGTGGCTCCATCTTTGTGGAGTGGGATAACCATCGTGGTGCACCATTCAGTGGGCACAAATCCTGAAGTGAGGCTATGATTGAACATGTTACTTAGGTAGGGTGCCAGTTCATTCTGTAGTTCATGTAGAACGCAGCCTGGGATATTGTCAGGTCCCATGGATGCTGTGTTCTTGGCTTTGGAGAGTGTGTTTTTTTACCTGTGCAGCCGTGATTACAAGAACTTTGCATTCTTCTGGTATAGAGATGGGCTCCTCTAGGGAATGAAAGGGGAGTAAAGTTAGCACTGAACCTATCTGCCAGGATGTTGGCAATATCAGTTGGTTCTGTATATTTAGTGGCATTGTGCTGTAACTCAGATCTGAGTGTTGCCATTGAGATTCTTGACATAGCTATAGAATGCTTTGTGGTTGTCTTTAGAGTCAGTGGCAATTTTGTTTTCGTACCTAGCTTTGGAGGATGTTATAAAGGATCTCAGCTTCTTACTGAGGTTGACCAGGGAGTTCCTCCAGTCATGGGAGTTTACTCTTTTTTGCAAGTTTTTTTTCTTCTGTTGTAGAGTTTGTTTATGGCAGAGGACCACCAGATTGGCTTCCTTTTTTGGAGGATAGCATCTTGGTTCTGTTAGGGATAGCATGATCCATGCACTCTTGTAAGTGCTTATAAAGTGCATTTGTGTAGGATTCAGCAGTCGTACCTCTATTGTCCATCTGCATAGGTGTCATGAAGTTTGCCACTTCTGTCTTAAGAAGTGAGAAGTTGGCATTGGAGAAGTTTTTACGGTGGTTTCCCTAATTGGGGGTGGTGGCGGGATGTGGATATCTAGGGTGATTAGCTTGTGGTCGGATCTGACCAACAAAGAATTGACCTCTGGTGTGGAACACCGGTTGCCCATGTTGGTAATGACCAGGTCTAAGATATTGCTGCCCCTGGTGGGGGTGTGAATAAGTTGATCCAAGGTGTTGGAATTTATAAATTCCAGAAAACTTTGAGCAAAAGAGTTGGTGCATGAGTAGTTTTCCCAGTTAATGGTGGGATAGTTGAAATCGCCCATTATTAGGGTGTTGGGTTGTACCCTAATACTTTCCAGTGTAGCAAGAAATGAGGAGTGGGAATCCTGGGGCATGGTGGGGGGTCTGTAGCAAGCTACAATTTAGATTGTGGTCTTGCCCAGCGTTAGTTGCACTTGGATAATCTCGGATGCATTATGCTGTGCAACTAGCCTGGAGGTGTGGATATCCTTAATGAATATGGACACGCCTCCACCTTTAGTGCTTCGTTCCAGGTTAGGTGGCCGAAAGGTATGGTAGGAATTATAGCCTGGTAATGCAGGGGTGCTCTCTGGAGCTTTGAACCAGGTCTCTGTCACTGCACAGATGTCAATGTTCTCCATTTTAAGGAGTGCCTCGAGTGAGTGCTTTTTGAGGTTTAGACTTCTAGCATTGAGTAGCATTACCCTCAGGTTTTGCTTGCTTGTACCTGTTATGGTGGTGAATTTGTCATTTGAACATTGCCTAAAAAAGGCACTATAGGGGTGGCAAGAGCCTTAGCCAGTATCCGGAATCCCAAGGGTGACAGGTGCAGGCCATCTCTGGCAAAGCATCGTGGTCTGTTGATCATGTCGTCCCAGGCAGACAAATACTGGATCCCCTTAGAATGGCACCAGAAGCGTAGCCAATTGTTGAAGTCAATCATTTTGTCGTTGTTCTGTGGTATCATTCTGAGTGATGGCAGGATGCTACTCATGGCTAGGGTCATATCTGCCTGGGCTACAAGATCGGAGAGCTCCTCCATGTCTCTTTTCATGTAGTCCATGGAGGTACGTCTCAGGTCATTCACACCAACATGGACAATAACAATGTCATATTTGTACTTGTGGAGTGACCTGAGTGCGTGCGTTATGTGGTGGATCCTGGCACCTGACAAGCAGCTGACAGTAACTTTCTCCTTGTTTAGCTCGGTGAGTGGAACATCAGTGTGCCTGACTATAGAGTCACCTATGACTAGAGTGTTGGGTACGTTGTTATGTCTTATGGGCTGTGGTTGAGTGGCACACTGAGTTTCTGGGCTATGTGTCATTTGGGTTGTGTTGGGGAGTGAAGTTTGCTTGCGTTTTTGCTTTGGAGGTCCCTGATGCTTGGGCAGGTTTTTATTGACAGCCTCCGTGAATGTAGGTGTGTGTTTTGTGTTTCTATGTGTGTGTTTTGGTGGTGTAGGTTTTGAGGGACTATATGATGAGTGTGGTATGGTGCAAGTGTTACCTTCTCCGCTTGACTTTCTAGTCCAATCTTAGGTGAAGAGAGCTTTGCTTCCAGTTTTGCTATATAAGTGCATCTCTCACAGGTTGTAGTATTGGGTGGTAGGAGGAGAGGGTTGTCTGTGTACATGAGGCAATTGCTGCATTGCCCCAAGATGCCCAGATTCATCAGGTAGGCAGGAGAAATCACTGGGAGCTGACCCTTAGACATGCCTGGGTATGTGCTTATTTATTAAGTACTAAAAACTGCTTTCCTCTAGACAAGTGAGGAAAGTTGAGTGCTGTAGTAATTTGCAGCTTATTTAGTGCTTACAACGAGTTCTGAACAAGTACTGAGTTCAAAGAAACAGAGTTGAGTGCTGAAACTAGAAAACTGGCTAGTTCTAAGTATTGCTGTAAAAGTTCAAAATTAGGCATGAAACATAGGGAGTATTAAAAAAAATCAATACAACATGCTGCATAGTCACTACCATTTTCTCTGGGCATGAGGGAGCAAGAAAAAGAGGTTTGAACACTGTATTTTATAAATGTAGTTATATCGATGTAGTAAAACAACAAAGGATTAGACAAAAAAATTAAATCAATTTCAAGGTTATTCAGTAAGTGAAGCACTTTAGCTGAGCAGATTAAGGAAAGAATGCCAGCTAGCCTACTGCAAAAAAAGAAAAGGTCAATGTAGGGTGTAACACTGGGAACTATACTGCAATTTAAAGTATAACATCACTATGACTGGCTGTATAATGACTACAGTGTATCCCTGGACTGGGGAGAGCAAAAACAGTGTTTAAACGCAGTGTTTGACTGGAGGGAGCAAAAAACAGCATTTAAACACAGTCTTAAACTATAGGTAGTTCTCTCACTAATGTTTAGTTTCCTGTATAATACAGCCCTAATGGCTGTGTGATTGCTTTTACATATGTCTAGGCTGCCTTATCAGCAAGAAAAAATTTTATGTGAAACAATTTATGTTAACAGTGTATCAAAAAACACAAGATGACAGGCAAAGTATCATCCACATGAAGCCCTATGAAAACATAGCATATAGTAATGTAAATAAGGGCAATATAACATCTGTACCACCCTGCAGGTTGCAGTCCATGTTTGGCAAGGTATGACCTGTGACAACAACTGAAACAATAAAGAGGTCCCAAGAGTGTAGGACAACAAACATTTCATACAGTTGTCTAATGATTGCATAGAGCAGTATTTGCACATCAGAACCACCTTAATGTTATGACAAATAGCATAAGCTAAGTTAATATCACACAAAGAAGGTGTCATAACAACAAACCAATGGAAGTCCTGAGTGTTGCACTTGCTGTGGGTATGGTATGTCCTGCCAACTGCCATGTTACTACAAATTGTGTTCCACAGTCCACATTTGATAAGGTGGCAACCACAATATGTGTCACCTATGTGTGTGCAATATGTAGACATGTGAAAGCCCTGTGACTACCTGCAGCCCCCAATAACCCACATGTATATAGGAATGAATGCTAATTGCCACCACCCACATGTGTAGGTACAGCTTAAGGCTGTGTCAACTGAAATATTTTGCAGTCTGTCATTGAGCCACAAACTGCTGTTAGCACACTGCAATGGGTCATACAGTGGTATGGAATGGTGACAAGGTCCTGGCCTCAAGCTGAATGCAGACAACAGTGTCAGCATGCCATATGGCAAGGACATGTCCCCAGTATTTCCCACATCAGCACCAACCCCAGAAACACACAGACTGCAATGGCAGACCTGGGTACTCAGGATGGCAACAATTTTGCATTCAGGCAACAAGTAGTGTTAGTGGTCAGGAATTGCTTGTATATGGTTCACCACATAGGTAAAGGGACTGGATCCAGACAAAAGGTGGACATTACCTCTGAATAGTCCTCAGTCAGTACAACAATACATTAGCAGCATGGCCTGTCTGCTGTGCTCCTATGCAGACATCTGCAGAATCTGTAAAGCTTATATTAACACCCGCAAAGGTCAGCCATGGCCCTCAACACCTGTTCCACACAGACAGCCTGTAATCAGTACTGGCCCACTGGTTACCATTCAGGTTGTCCATAGTCGTCTGTGGCATGCCAAGATGGCAATGATGTGGTCAGCCCTTCAACAGCTGCACCATGTATGAGAGAATAACTCTGTGTGCATTACTGACACAAGAGGCCTAACTAGCATATGAGATAGCAGAAACACATGCTGGACAGTCAGATTTGGCTGCCCTGGGCTACACTCCCCAAACATGTCAAACACAGTGCTATGCATACCCTCATCAACTGTATCAAGGTTGAGTGGATGGGAAAAATAAACACCTGTCCCTGGGGTTCAACTTGTGTCCAGCAATGGCAGGGGCAACAGGTGCTGATGTATGATTCTGTTGGGGATAAAGTAATGGCTAGGCTTGTGAGGGACCCAGGGAAATTACTCCAGTAACCTCATCTGTATCTATGAACCTGTGGTACTACAGAATGGCCAGGTAACATGCATGAAAGCTAGCTGGCTGTGTCCAGGGGTATGCATGCAAGGTCACACTGTCGGCTCCCATTGTCCCTCATACACTGTTGCATGCATACGCACCTCAGTAAACATGTACATATATAGCTGTACCTTGGCCATGAAAAGGTCACTGTGTTCCCAATGTGCCATACTCGGCTTCGGTTATGTCAGCAACTCCACCGGCTGTACACACACAGACACCTGGAACAGAAACAGAATAAGGTATGTGAGACAACAGTCAGTCAGCAGTATTAACAGCAATAATGCATCATGGTAGAAAGGTACATACACTTCGATGTGTACCCATGACATTTGGCAGCAGACAGCACCTTACACAGCATAACATTACTACACTGTACTATATTCACCCTGTGCATCAGACCCATATTAGCATGTCCCTGCATTGATGATATGGATAACAGGGATGTGGCACAGGCATCATCACATGCACAGGGTGTGGTGTGGGGTTGCCAAAGGCCTAGGCTGGGCCATACAGTTGTCATTATGTGTGTGTGTGTGTGTGTCTGGAGGGGTGGTGTTCAACTGGGCCATGGAGAGAAGCTGTGTGTACCTGGTGGTGACCTGCCTGTGATAGTGATGTATGAGTGTGTCTATGCACACAGTCAAGGCATGTGCTAGCCCTACACAGAGGTACATTGGACAGCTGTGGACTGTACATGGCAGGATGTACAGTTCACTGTGTCTGGCCATGGACACAGGAACTGGTTCTGCCAGGACTGTCACTGACACCACCAGGCCCAAGACCAGATGTGGTACTACTCCCCGACGGTGACTGCTGGATCCATGCCCCTAATGGGACCGGCCAGGGCCATGTGCCCATGGTTTGCTATGTCGTGGTGTAGACAGCACCCTTCCTGCAGTAGTGCTGGTGCCACTGCCACTACAGGAGTGTTCAGCACTGACAATGTCTCACCCCACCGTCTATCCACAACATCAGCAAAATGATGTACAGCATCACCAATGCCATGGAGGTCGTCATGCATGGCAGGAAGTGTTGCATCCATGACCCTGAGCATCTGTCTGATGTACCATTCAGAACATGCTTGTACCTCCAAGAAGGACCAAAACATGTGTCGGGTGACACCTGCTGTGACACCTCTGACAGGGGCTGAATGGACAGCAGTCCTTCTTTGAGCATTCCTGTCAATCTACCTGTGTGGGATGTCACCAGCTCTCTGGCTATGGCTAATGTCTACACTCACAGATGCCATAGTTGCCAAACTACCCTGTTTGATGCCACCACCCTCCGACTGTCCAATATCTGTCGCTGCTGGGGACTGGGTATGTGTGGACATACTGACTGTGTGCGGGGACATTGTGGTTAGAAGTGGGATGTCAACCAATGGTGCAAATTTAGCCCCCAACAACCCCACCTGTGCCTCACTATGACCACCATCATCATCAGAGTCCAATGTGACACTGACATCAGGTTGTGAGGGGGAGAGACACCAACCCTCATGTTCACCTGTGAGGTAAAGACAACAAATGTAAATTACTACCTGCACTATAATGCTTTCTGATCCACACACACACACACACACACACACACACACACACACACACACACACACACACACACACACACACACACACACACACACACACACACACACACATATACATGTGAGGTGGCACAAAGGCATTACGCAAACCACACCTTCTGAATGATGACATGCACAACACAATCAGACCACAACAGACACACTGTGCGCAGACCCTCAACAACATGCAGTGCAGCTACGTCCAGTTAATGTTGCTACTACTATGCACCTGTGAGATACATGAGGGGTGGGAGTATGTGATGCACCTTTACCTAACACACATTGCACCTGTGTATACAATACTAATGTACTCCTGTATAGCACAGTGGCTACATCTATACAAACGTACGTGCCAATATGTTAAAACTCCTGCAAATAAGGTCCTGTGATGACCAATGTGATGCACTGCAGTTAACCCCACCACAAGTGAACATGCACATATTGCAATATGGCTAAGCATAACAGTTGTGTGGATGGAAAACTGGCTGCCCTTAACATGCCTAGGGTATATGAGAAATAAAAGAAATCTATAACTCTTAATTACTGCCATTATTTCTTGAGTATAATTCACCACCTTTCCTCTAAGAGTCACCAGTTTTAGGAGGGATTAAGAGGGACAGAGCTAAATTTTGGAGTCAAAATCAGGGACATCCCTGGAAATCAGTGACAGTTAAGAGGTATGGCCAGAGCTGTGATCTATTTCTCTGCAGACAGAGCCATCAGGGATGGGCATAGTTGCTGGACAGCAGACTAACAGCAACATGTTAGTCCAGGAAGACTTGTTGAGACCTACAGTTTAAATTCCTATTTCCCATGACTGTATCCCCCCATCTGCATTCCATTACATGCTTAATTGTATGACATACCTGATATACTGCTGTACTCCTTTGCCAGAAGGAATCCACAAGTATTTTTGTCAAGATTCACAGTCTGTCTTTCTTAAAAAAATGTCAGACCTGTTTAGCATAGGCAGCAGCCTGCTTTTTGTAGGCAATGCTCATGAACAGCTGATGGCCTGTGCACCAATTTGTGTCTCTCACTTGCTAACTGCATCCAGAACAGCTGTGTTGCCTTTCCATTAGCCAATGGTATGGCAACACAGTGATATAATTAAGTCCTTCACGTGGTCCGTACCCCTTTTCCTGGCCTGTGAGAAGGACATTATGGAGGTGTGGGAGATACAGCATCACAGAACGTAGGTGGAAGTACTGTCCACTCTTTGGATTGATGTGTTATGTCCACAGTTTTACATGCTATGTCTACATACCTGTCAACCTCTTAGCACAAAAAATCTGGACAAAGACCAACAAAATGGTGGGACAAAGACTCAAACATAAGGACAGATTTTAAAAGTATTGCTGTTATAAACTTAGAAAATTGCTAGAGTAACAGGATTTGCATTTGAAATACATTTTCTGAAGCATTTGAAGTCTGAAACTGAAATGTATATCACTATTTAGTGACATCATTCCTCATATCATCCCAGTGATTTGCCATAATACCACACAATTTTATGAGGAACGGGCCAAAACTTGAGGCAAAACTATGGACATTCTGTGGAAATCTGTACAGTTGAGAGGAATGTATGTCTGGCCATTATCAGACTTTCAGATTCTGTAGCAGTATACTGTGGGAATGTGTGTTGGGCTGAGTAAGGAGACAGGCAGATGTGAGTGTCATAGATCCGTTTCTGACTGTGCATGCTGCTGCAGTTGATGCTGGTCTGTCAGCTGTATATGTTTGTAGGGGTAGACTGAGACATGTCCCTTAAAACCTCAACATTCCAAGGACACTGTATTTTGGGCCAGTATATATAGGAGTAGTGTGTGACTGGCAATCAGGATATGTTTATAAAAACAGTTGTTATACTCCAGAGGTCAGTTGAGTTACTGGTATGTTGCTTGGTTCTGGCTTTTAAATTTCTTACCATACCTCTGAACTGTACATATTTTTACAGAATGTGCAGATTTCTGTCACTTATTTTTAGTATGTTTCTCATAAAATTGCAGTTTTCTGGCAAATCATTGAGGTTTGACATCAAAAATCATGAAAAAACAGTTGAGTTTCTGACTTCATATCCTTCAGAAAATTCATGCTAATGCAAAAGCTGTTACTCTATTAACTTTCTAAGTTTGTAAGAACATTATTTACAAAGTGCCCCTATTTGTGGGCCTCCCCCCCATTATTTATGGCTTTCTCCAGATTTCTTGCTTTAAGAAGTTGAGAGGTATGTTTCTCACCAATGTCTTTTTTACCCTAAAGTTACATCCCTGTAGTGCCTGATATATTTGCAAATGCATCAGTAATTCCCCAGAGCTGATTTGGTGTAGTGGTGTGTTGCCCTGACTGTAGTTCAGAAGGTCCTTGCCAGTGATAACTTTTTTTTCCCTAATGTTAAATGACAATAATGTATGATATGTTTACTAAAGCATTAGTAATTCTCACAGCTCCTATGGTGTAGTGGTACATTTCTGTGACTGTAGTATATGTGGTCCTGGGTTTGAGACCTGGCAGGGCTGATTATTTTGTTGCTGGACAAAACAGTGACTGAATAAGCAGGTTTAAATGGATTTGCACAGTTTTGTGTGACACTAAGAGGTGCCAAGAGATGCTTATCTTCCCTTAGCTTTGCTTAGTGGCACTTACTCCTGCTTAAACCTGCACTAATTCCAAAAAAAGAAAAGAAAAAAAGGGTGATAGGAAAGTGGTGAAATGGGGGCAAGCAGGGGGAAAAACATTATGAAAGGCAGCTAGGGATGTGCAGGATGGGTGTAAGAAAGGACCATAGCTCTCCATTTCTTGGGCATCAACAGCTGTGAATGATGTAGACAATTTGGAATTTGGAGCCTCACACCCCACAGACAGGGGTGTGAGCATCTTAAGTTTGTTGATTAATTGATAGGATGATTGATTCATGGCAGTGTACTTGGGGGCAAAATAGAGAGCTATGTATGGGACGTGATTTTTTTTTTTGTGGGGACAGATGCCCCCACCTTTTATTTAAGGTGAGAGGGGATGTTGAGGAAGGGTTGTAGGCATGTTTGGGGATGTAGGTTGGGTAGGAGAGGTTGCTTTTGCAGACAGACAAGACAGCAGACGGGGCGGTATATGACATATGAGAACATGAGAGGGAAAAACACCTTAGATGGGAAGAGAGGTTGAGAATTGTAGGCTCATGTGCCCCAGATGGAAATAGTGGGACTGAGGTCCCCACCCATGGGCAGTCACCACAGCACCTTCACGGCCCCAAAGGTGGCTATACTGAGGGCTGGACAACAGGGGTAGGCTGCCCCCTCGATGTGTGCCAGTTTACCCTCGATCTGGTGCAGGTGCACATCCAAATCCCTCTGGATGACCCTGTGCGCCATATCTCTGAACTGGGTTCGGGTGACAGAGTCCTCTATGAGCCTGCTCTGGGGGGGGGGGGACGGGCCCTGTCCACTGATGCAGTTCTACCCAAGGGTAGTGCAGGACCAGTGGAGGAGGCAGTTCGAGGTTGGGTCCCAGACATGCTGGGACCCGGTGCCATGGCCAGATGGAGCGGGATAGGCAGATCCACTGGGATCTGCCTACTCAAGAGTGTTATGGTGTTAAAATTTTTCAAGGTGTGTTGGGTTAGTCATGAACAAAACATTACAACATTAGTAATAACAACATGCATGGGTGTTCCAATTAACCCAGAATAATAGAATTGGGAAAACTGCATGGCAACAGAACACATGCATAAATGGAATAACAGTCATTATTGTAACAGCATGCCAGTAACATTTACGGCAACAGGCCACCAACAATGGAATTTCAACAAGTTATGTCAGTACTGAACCATTTAAATATATGAACAATAATAGGACAAATGTCCCAGCATTAGGTTTTGAGAACAACATACCTGCAGTATATGAATAATAATTATTGAAGCAGATAAAGGGTGGGGGGAGAGAAAAACAGTCAGTTACCAACTGTATAGGCTTATATTTTTTACAACAGTACTTTTCAATACTCTACAGGTCTGCCCTCACTTTAGATCTACCTGAGGCCTATAGCTACTGTAGCATGTACATACCTGTTAATCTGTCAACCTGGACTGCTATGGGGCAAGCTGTGACAACTCTTAAGTACACGTGACAACTCTTAAGTACACGAGTAGAGGGGACCCGTACATGTCATGGTTACATATATGACTAACAAGGTGTACCCTGCACTGATGTTGTGTGAGTGTGCTTATGGCATACTTGTACTGGGATTTTATCTGTGTGCAATGTTATTGGCAGCAGTGATCACTAGCCGAGACAGCGCAACACTTGAGAGACATGTCAGGAAAAGTGCATAGCTATCCTGCTGTCATTTGTAGGAATGAGGCCAGGCACTGGAACATTTGTACACAGTTTATTAGTATATCCTTCATACAGCTAATACAAACATTTCTTTATCTGTCAACCCTGTGAGAAAAATATCTGTTAACACTACCTGAATGATTCTACAAATAGTCAGGATTACTTGTGTGTAACTATAAACACATCTTAGTACCAGTCCCTGGATTCAAACCGTGGTGTGTGTGTGTGTGTGTGTGTGTGTGTGTGTGTGTGTGTGTGCAAAAAATAACTACATATTTCTTTTCACACTGAGCTACTGGGGAACTGCTGTCTGTTGCTTGACTGATTTGTCCCTAATACACACTTACACAGTCTGACCTGGTAATCTAAGTGGAGTGTCACAGAAGACTGTAGTGACAGTTGAACATACATGCCTGAGATTCATGTATGATAGATAGTGTACTGTGTATTGATACTTTGAAAGCAGGTGTACACATTTAACCCCTAGTAGATGTGAATATGTGTGATCTGTACAATGATAGCAGGGTGCTGGGTTGCATAGCCGACCGGTATACATTTGAACATCATATATTTGCAGTCTCCACCTATTATTCTCTTATACTTGCCTGCATCAGCATACCCACATTCAGGACTACATAGAGCTAAAATGCAAAGGTTAACACAAGGCAATGCTGCAGGGAACACACTATAATACATTACACATTACTATTCAAGGTTCAGATCTTAGTGGAGGACATATTTCATATTTCATTGTATCTTGTTTTACAGCTCCACAAACTATGGTTTTGCATAACAGCTGCTTATCAGACAAGCCTCAGTTAATGCATGCTGTCGTAGCCATATTTGCTGTGAAGCACCTGTACACTTGTATTTTTTTCAACAACATACCAGAGTAAACACAACAGTTTGTGGTAATAATCTTTATTTTGGGTAACATGACACAGTGGTTTATTACAGTATAGATTCTACATTCAATACTACTGCATATCCTGTAGATGATAAATGAATGTCATTTATTACCTTTACAGTAACCTCACAGTACAGTTTATTAGCAGGTTCATTCCTATACAGTATTAGTTCAGTATTGCCTTCCTTTCAATAGTAACTTGTTTGCTGCCTTCATGTATTACACTGCTCCTGGCATTAGTCACTTATAGCAATGTTGGTCTGACAAATTTATTCATTCAGTACAGTCAGAACACACTATACCTAATGGCAGTAAACAATATACTTTTTCTTATTTATTGCACTACATATTGCAAGATAGATCTGTACTCACCAAACTCTCGGCACAGCCTTGCCAGGCAGTCTGCATAGGCTTCCATGTTGCAAGCCCTCTCCTCAGCAGCTGTAGGGGAAAAACATTATGCATACCTGTCTATCACATACTCATGCTAGAATTTAGTAAAGTGATGGTCATATACTTACAAACTACTGCGGCATTCCTGTCCAGAGAAACTTGGATCCATTGGGCCAAGAGTACCCCATTTATCCACTTCAGGTCATCATAATGATGACAAACCTGCTCACCAGTTTGGGGGATTCCAGTGGCACTGGTGAGGTTGCATGCCAGATGGTCCCAGGCTTCAGATTTGTATTGGGAGCCCTGGTACTGGTCCTGCAGCAGTCTGCCATTGTGGTGTTGCACAAAGAGCCCAGCCTTGATCCTGAACTCCAACATGCCCCAGCACTGTGCCCGAAAGTGTGCTCCTTCTCCTACTCCAGCCATAGTTCCTGCAGTGATTGAACTCCAACAGATTATGGCTGTATTCCCACCTGTGCAGTTTAAATAAGGCCATATTTCTGCCCTTTGCCATCACTGGACCATTTTCAAAAATGATGAGCAAAGCTCAGCAGTGCACAAACCTGCTAAGCTGTGTTGTGCAGTGCTTAAAGTGGCAAATGCTGAGCAGTGCTTAGCAGTGCACAAATCTGCTTGGCTGAGCTGAATACTGCTTAGAATGGGACTTCTTAGCGATGCTCAAACCAGCTAAGTGGAGCTAAGCACTGCAAAGTATTGCTCAGAGAGACCTGTTTAAGCACTGTTTAGGTTGGCGTAGCAGTGCTTAGCACAACTGAGCTAAGGGCAAACAACAGTTTTCATTTAAAAAAATGAACAACTGGATATTAATTACTCATTACTGACATATTATTAAGTGTATATATTTTACTTTACATGACGTCCCCCTATGTGCTTTGATTACATTACCTTAGGGTGTGACTGTACTGTATGGGACACTTGTGTTTAAAGGGATTTCATATCATATCTCCATTGACACCGGCATTTTGAACCAGCTACACTACCCTGGTTAACAAATATCAATTACTACAGCATTAAATAAAATAAAAAATATATTTACAATGTTTTCCCATGTAAAAACTGAATGGCCTGTGTTGGTATTCAAACCATGCACCTACTGCATGCAAAACCAGAACTCTAACCATTAAGCTAACTCGTCAGTAAAGATTTCAGCTATACATTTGTATGTAGCTCTTTTATGACGTTTAAGCACTGCTGAGCAAAGTGTCGCAGTGCGCAAACCCGCTCATCTATGCTTAAACTTCAAGTACAATGGGAAAAAAAACGAAAACTATTTTATATATATATATATATATATATATATATATATATCTCACGTATAAGCATGTCAGTTTCAAGCCACATACTCTTCATGAAAATCCATGCTAATGCAAAACTTGTCATTCTGTCAACTTTCTAGGTTTGTAAGAGAAATATTTAAAAACTATCCTCTTATTTCTGGGCTTTTGTCCCACTTTTAGGAATGGATTTCTCTACACGTCTTACTCTAAGAGGTTGAGAGGTGTGTGTCTGAGGACACTATTTTATTGTAAAGTGCCATACAGCACTTTTACAATGCAGGGGGTGTGTTACAGTTCATGTCACACACTCTTTGCATTACATTCAATTCAGATCCTCTCTTCAGTGTCCGTGGACACTGAAGGGATTGTAAAGTGCTGTACGGCACTTTCACAATGCAGGGGGTGTGTCACAGTACCTGTGACACACACCCTGTATTAAATTCACACCAAATTCCTGTTTTCAGTGTCCATGGACACTGTTTCCTTTTGTAAAGTGCCATATGGCACTTTAACAGTGCAGGGGACATGTTATAGATCTGCGGGCACTGTAACACACCCCCTAGTGCTCATTCAGTATCCGTGTCCACAGCTCCATCTCAGTAGCATGCCTTTATTAATATGTAGGGTGAGCTACTGAGAGGGAAATGGAGACATGGACACCATTCAGTCTGTATAGAAATAACACTATTCCTACACTGAGTTTATTGAATCCAGGGGTGTATCTTACAGTTTTGAATTAAGCCAGAGAAGCAATGTCTGTAAGAAGTATGGTTTATTAGCTCCTGTAGGAAGAGTGGAGGTGTTTTATGGTTTTATGACTTCCAGGAGCTGCAGCAGATCTTAGCAAGGCTCCATGTGTATGTATTAATGGCACCTATGTGATAAATCCTGACAGCTTCTAGCAATGCGGGGGGGTGGGGGGGTTGCATGGGGACCAGATGTATGTGATGTCATTCTGACAGCAATAATGTTTTAATATTAGAGGAGACTGAAGTCTCAGGATAAGTCTGTTTCTTGGAACCTGGTTTAGGATTCCCTACCTACTTCATCTTACCTTGCTCTAGTAAGTAAATCAGGGAATAGTAACTTTTTAGATTAGTCAGGAAAATATAATGAGATTAGTTAAGTACTGTTTTTCTGTAACTGTATGAATCTGTTCCCCTGTGTTACTTTTTAATATTTCCTGTGTTTGAAACTCTGGTGTGTATTGTAAATAGATATTTAGTATTTTCATGTTCTTTTATTATTTATTATTAAATATATTTAAAGTTCTCATTGTGGATGGTCCTTTTAGAAAGTATTTAAGTTTTGAGAGTACTTATATTTATTTGGTGATAACTCTGGTCAATCCTGAAAGCCTTACTGTTTGGCCAACATTACCATTTGTATTAATTTCACTCAATATAATTGGATATCCTTTTAAGAGCCTTATAGTAACTGACTGGTGGCAATGAATCTACCTTATAGTCTGGGCAAAGTTACTAGAGTGGGTAATCTGTGCCGTTTCCCATGTATGTGTATATATATATATATATATATATATATATATATATAGATATAGATATGTGTGTGAAGATTAAATATCAAAGAATGTGTGTGTCAGCTACATGGAGCAGGGACACAAAGCACTGGTTTCACAGAGAGGGTGCTGGAGGATTTGGCTTAGACAGTAGGCTGAGGACTTAACCCTACAGATGTGACAGTGGGGAGTCTTACTGGGAACCTGGAGGGAGACAGCTAGAGAAGCCCAGACTCCAGGCTTAATGTGTTCAATATGTTCCCTTAAGGGAAATTGTGCTTGATGCAGAGGCCTTCATCTGGAAGTACTGAGTGTAACCATTTGTATTCCAAGTGAACATCCCTCTCCAGTGCCAATGGTGAAGGATTCAGACTCCTTGATTACTGACCCAGAGCAGGGATGTTATATATTGGTAAGCAGTGCTGTGGATATTAATTGAACTTCTGTAGCCTGTAAGTAGTTGTCATTGAAGGTGGGTGTACTCAAACAGTCACAAGGTAGACATTCAGAGTTTCATTTCACAACCGATTTATTTATTTGTTTGTTTATATATTTATTTATTTTGTTAGTTTAATTTAGTCAGAGAATGCAGGCAAAGATGTCAGCAGAGGGTTATGGCAAGCTGACAAAGAACCAGTAGGCCAAGTTGTGCAAAGCCAAAGAACTGGTGCATGCCAGCCTAACTAAAGAGGAAATTATTTCAGCCTTAGTTGCAGCTCAGACCAGCAACCAGCAGGACAATCAGTTTGTTGATGGGATGTACAACCCTCATAAACAGGATAGTTCACCTTTTCCTCAGAGGTCTTGAACTGGAGGCCAAATGTTTGCAATTAGAATCAGCAGAGACTGTGATAGGAGAAACAGATGGAAATTAGAATCAACAGAGAGACTAAGGCATTTGGAGGCAGAAGAAAATGAGAAGCAGCGCCAACATGACAGGAAGATGCTAACTATTCACCAGGGTCATGGAGGCAATGGGGAAGGGAAAGAAAGAACCCCAAAAGCAATAAAGGTCAGTTCCACAATTTACAGAGAGTGATAATTTTGATACTTTCATTCATATATCTGAAAGGGTATGTAAACAGTATAATGTTGAACAAGAGCTGTGGCTGTGGTTCCTGACCCCCTTACTCCATGGTAAACTTTTAACTGCTCTTTCTAAATTGTCTGATATTAATTGTTTACATTATGATAAAGTCAAATGTTGTTTACTTGAATGCTTTAACACCTGAAGCTTACAAAAAAAGTTTTGTGAGCACAGACGCAAGGCGGATGAAAGTGTGTGTGATTATATTGCTGAGGCACTTTTTTTTATAGGTGGATGAGTGGGTGTCAGGTCACCACTTTTGAAAGGTTGGCAAACCTTTTGGTGAGGGAACAAGCCTCTAGCACTTTGCCTGAGGGCATGAGAATCTGGTTGGCAGACCAAAAATGTAACTCTGCAGATGAGCTGGGGAAAAAGTGGATGTCTACTTAGCAAGGAGGGCATCATTGCACAAGAAGGGGATACCCACTGCTGCACATGGATATAAGGGAACCCATGGTGGGGAGCCTAAACTACCTTAACAGAGTCCACCAGTAACAGGGGAAGCCACTAGATCAGGTACATGTCCAGGATCAAAGGTTAAATATTTTAAATGTAATCAGAAGGGCTATGTATCATACAGATGTTCATGGAGACAAGGTGGGGAAAAAAAGGTGGGGGAGCCAGCAAGTAGGAATAACATTATGCCAGTGGTAAGTTGTCTGGAGACAACAGGGGTACCAAACTATCACAAGAGGTTATATCCTATCTTAATGGATGGAAAACAGGTCACTGCTAAGAGACACAGCCTCTGACATAACCATTGTGAAGCCTGCAGTGGTTAGAGAGGAACAGTATTTACTTGCCCAGTCCACTCCAGTCAGAACTTTAGGAGGAACCCCATTCCAAATTCCTTTGGCCAGGGTTCACCTTGTCTGGGTGGGTGGAAAAGGAAGCAAGTAGGTGCATTTGAGGATATCCATGCAGATGTCCTGATAGGAATGATTTTGATAATACAGTACCTTGTGTGCATGCAATTACACACAGTCAGGCTTGGAGACAGGGATGTGGGTCTGGTAGCCTGGGGGAGACCCAGACAGACACCACACCTGAAGCCAGGGCTGGTGATGTGGCTATTTTAGGGAGGGAGCTACCATGTAGCAGTGAGCCTGAAGGTGAGCCATAGCTGCTGGTAGGTACTGATGTTCCCTTCAGCAGAGTGACTGCAAAGGCAGTGGTGAGTGATAGAGTACCCAGACTGACAGTGAAGCACCGCTGTCAGAGGATACCAGACTTCCTGTGAAAGGGGAGCTGGGAAGAGTCATAAAAGTAGAGCTGAGACAGACTCATATCTCAGACCATACATTACAAGACTTGAGGGAGGTAGCTAAGCAGGCACCTGATTCTCAAGAAAAGGGGGGATTGATATACTGTAACAAAGGGTTACTGTACAGAGAGTGGACCCAAGAGGGAGGGACTACAGGATGAGGTAATACAGCAGTTGGTAGTACCTACATCCTACTGTCTGTCACTTCTAGCCACAGCCCATGACATTCCTTTTGCAGGTTATATGGGTATAAGGCGTATCAAGAGCTGCATCATGCAGAACTTTCATTGGCCTGGGATTGCAAGGGATGTAACAGGATAATGCAGGACCTTTGAGCAGTGCAAAAAAGTAGACAAGGCAGGAGACAAGGTCAAGGCCCTTTGATGTCTTTGTCTGTGATTGAGGAGCCATTTCAGAGGGTAGCTATGGATATTGTTGGGCCTCTGAGTACCCCAGGCTTCATAAAGAAGTATATACTGGTAGTAGTACAATATGCTACCAGATACCCTGAGGCAGTTGGCTCTGTCCTCCACTGAGGCAGAGAAGGTAGGAAATGCTTTGTTTGAGATTTTCAGCAAGATAGGTTTCCCAAGAGAAATACTGACTGACAGATATGTCAATTTCATGTCAGACCTGCTGGCTTGTCTCTGAAAGCACTGTGGTGTGAAGCACCTAAAGACCACCCCTACCATCCCTAGACTAATGTTCTTGTGGAGAGGTTAAACTCTATACTAAAGACTATGCTACAGGCATTTGCAGACCAATTTAAGAGAGAGTGGGACAAATATTTGCCCCATCTGCTGTTTGCTTACAGAGACATGCCCCAGGAATCCACAGGTCTTTCACCCTTTGAGTTGCTGTATGGGCATTGGGTGAGGGGTCTTTAGATTTAATTCATGACGAGTGGGAGGGTGAGTGTGAATCTCACAAAGAATCTGTTATGGCATATGTCCTAAACTGCAGGACAAGGCTTAGGGAGATCCTGAGCTTGGCCCAGGAGAACCTGTCGGAGCCCAACAGCAGAAAAAGGTCTGGTATGACAAGAATGCTCAAGCCCAAGAGTATGCTGTTGGACAGAAGGTGATGGTTCTCATTCCTGTCAGATACAATAAGCTGCAGGCAGCTTGGGAGGTATCCTTCAAAGTGGTAAGGAAGGCCAGTGATGTTAACTACATGGTAAAACTGCTAGGCTGGAGGCAGGAGCACAAATTGTACCATGTTAACATGATGAAACCTTACCATGATAGAAAGGCCCTGGTGCTGAGTATTTGCAGTGGATGGCAGGAGGAGTCTGAGAGGGATCTGGTGACTGATCTCAGTGTGACTTGGACTGACACCTCAGTGGAAGGAGTAGCAATGTTCCAGTGACTATCCCCTACCCAGGTTAGAGAAATCCAAACAGTGTTACAGGAGTTTGGGGATTTAATTCATGACGAGTGGGAGGGTGAGTGTGAATCTCACAAAGAATCTGTTATGGCATATGTCCTAAACTGCAGGACAAGGCTTAGGGAGATCCTGAGCTTGGCCCAGGAGAACCTGTCGGAGCCCAACAGCAGAAAAAGGTCTGGTATGACAAGAATGCTCAAGCGTAAGCCACAAAACTATGGGCTAGGCTTGTAAATGCCCTCGGGCAGATAGCCTAGTATGAACCTATGAACCTATGAACCTATGTTCACTGGGAAACCTGGGTGCATCCACCTGATGCAGCACCATGTGAATGCAGGACCCAAAGGCCTACTAAGCAGGCCTCTTACAGGGTGCCTGAGTGAGTCAGACAGACTCTGAGAGAGGATATACAGAAAATGTTGGAACTGGGGTAATCCAGCAGTCCAGCAGTCCCTGGGTGGTGCAGGTACCAAAGAAAGATGACAGCACCAGGTTCTGTGTGGACTACAGGAAACTAAATAGCCACACAGAGACAGATGCTTAGCCCATGCCTAGGACAGATGAAGCCTTAGAGCAGCTGGGTGGGGCTAAGTATCTGACCAAGGGCTACAGGCAGGTGCCATTGACTCCCACTGCTAGAGAGAGGTCAGCTTTTGTGACTCCTTTCGGATTATACGAGTTCTCAACAATGCCCTTTGGGATGAAATTATTACAGCAACCTTCCAGAGGCTGGTAGATCACATCCTAGAAGGAGTAGGAGATTATACCCTTGCTTACCTGGATGATATTGCCATTTACAGCCATTCCTGGCATGAGCACTTTCAGCATGTGAGGGAGGTATTGGGCAGACTGCAAAGCACAGGGTTGACCATTAAGCCCAGTATGTGTCAGGTGGGTATAACAGAGGTCTTCTACCTGGGACATAGAGTGGGGAGTGGTGAGATCAGGCCAGAAGCTGCAAAAGTGGAAGCCATTCAGGCATGGCCTGCCCCTGTTACTAAAAATGCAGGTGAGGGCATTCCTGGAGACAGAGGGGTACTATAGAAAGTTTGTTCCCAATTATAGTACAATAGCTGCTCCCCTTACAGACCTGATGACAGAAAACAGACCAGACAAGGTAGTATGGACCCCAGCTTGTGAGCAGGTATTCCAAAAGCTTAAAGGAGCTTTGGGAGGACCCCTGTGTTAGCCAGTCCAGATTACAGCAAATAATTTATTGTGCAGGTGAATGCTTCAAACCCTGGGATGGGGACTGTACTCAGCCAGGTTTCTTCAGAGGAAGAAGAGTACCCAGTGGTTTATCTCAGTAATAGACTCCAAACTAGGGAGGAATGTTATGCAGCAGTAGAAAAAAAATGCCTAGCCATAGTATGGGCACTGCAGAAACTTCAACTATGTCAGTACGAAAGGAAATTCACTGTAGTTACAGACCACAATCCCTTAACATGCCTACATTGAGCCAGCCAGCAAAATGCCAAGTTACTAAGGTGGAGCCTAGGGTTGCAGGCATATGATATGATAGTGTAGCACCATAGTGGGGTTAGAAATGCCAATGTAGATGGGCTGTCAAGACAGGGTATGGGATAATGTATTCCCAGATAGGCTCATTCCTCTCAAGCAGTGTTTCTCAATGGTCACTTAAAAAACTATCTTGAGTCTTCAAAGGGGGCAGAGATGTGACAATAGGAGCTACTGCCAGCTATGTCAAAAGAAGTAGGCAGTGGATGTGTAACATTTGCCAGCACAGCTAGCTGGAATTTTGTAAAGGATTATATGTTATTTGAATATCAAACTCATTTGTACAGATGCTTGTGTTGAAAATGTATTTGTAAAGTTGTTTGTGTTAAAAATGTACCAGCAATGGGTCCTGACTGTATTGTAACCAAATTAAATGTGTATGTTTCAATAGAGAATACAGGAAGAGAAGAGGTTAATCTCAGTCATATCTCCTAACTGTCCCAAATAACCCATATTATACTGAGTTTTGGGGTCAAAAAATGGGGTGCCACGATTCCTGAGTGGCAACTCTTCATTTCCGATTTTCACAGCATTTTTTTTAATTTTAAATTATTCCACATTTTGCTGATGTCATCGCATGTGCACGATGCCATCAGCGCCATCAGCCTGTCAGAACTCAACTCTCCTGTACATTGTGACTTGCATGTATTTCCTGCTGGCAGTATTATTTTGAAAGCATGCGAGCAGGAAGGAAACGAGAGTAATGACTGCATTTTGGATTCTGGCTCCCTTCGAGAAGACAGACACACACTTTTAAATGGATCTGGCTGCCTGCGAGTGGGACGGACATGGAGGGGAGGATTAGTTCAAGTGCCCAACAACCCTCTTGCTTTGGACTTTGGACGTCTGACCTTAGAATTCCGCTGTCAGCGATATTTGATTTGGAATTGGGAGCTGGTCTTTATAGCTGGGATAATCCGCTGCTGTATTCTTTCTGCATCATTATTTGTTGGAGGATTTGCAACAAGCTTGTTCACCTGAAGGAGCTACAGAAAGCAGGGTAAATGTATGACTTAGTTCTCATGTCTCTCTATCCCCTTTTAAAGTAACAGGCACGTGCAGTAATTCAACAATGTAGCTTATTTTATTTATTAATACAATACGAGGGCTTGTCTATAGACTCTTTTCTAACATAGTTACAGTAGGAGTTCAGTAAATTTACATAACAATAAGCATTGTAAATGTATACAATTACCTAAATGAAGATTTGTGAACATCAGTTTCTAAAGCAAATGTACCAGAAGTAGAGAATAGTTTCTCAAGTAACTAACCGATCAGATACTAAAGAGCACTGCAATTACAAAAGCAAATTTTGTAGAGTTAAATGTGCATATCATTCACAAAACAAAAGTTTGCGTAACGAGAAATGCTAAGAAATGTTTGGAGAAAGGAATGACAGAGGCAAATTTCTTCTTGTCAGGAATTTGCCCTTTGAAAAGAGAAAAGTTAATGATATCCGTTAGAATGTGAGAGATGTGATTACTTTCTTAGAAAAGCATGGTGGAAATTATCTGACTACAACCACTTTGTCATTGAGTCTGTATGAAAATGAGACATGGTAATGTAAAACCAGGGATAGGTGTTGATGTTTGTATGACTATTTTGTGTATTTTAAGAGGGAAAGAGGATGAATGAGGTTATCAACTGTGCTTGTTTTATCTTAATAATTATGTAACCGGAGTGGGGCTGCTGAAGGTACTTCAAAATGAAAGATAATGCATTTAGTTGTAGCCCTGTAAAATGTTGGTAGGTTTAATAACTGGTATAGGTGTGCGTGGAAGTAATTTAATTTGGTAAGACTAACATCAGTTTTGTACATTCTTGTTCACGAGAGGGAGGATTAACGTGTGCCTTATCACTAGTGGCCTTCTATATCTTCTACAGTTTATCTATTCCCTTAAAAGTTGCCTTTAGCAAACATGTTAGCCAGAAACTACTGAGTTATGTAATTTTACAGTTAGTAATGAGAAATTGTTTATTTTGTTTTTGCTCAGAAATAACATTATTGGCTTAGGAGTTTAAGGCAGATATTCACAGAGGATTATGACCCAGACTCCATTCATAATCAGGTTTTTGTATGCTTCAGAAATGGATGTCAAGAAATTCATCTCGAGTGCAGCAACGTAAAACTCAAGAGGGGAATCTTAACATCCCTTTTGAAGGTCGATCAAAATTCTTTGCAGTAAATGGTGCTTTACCTTCTCCATGTATGAACAGTTGCAGAGACAAATAAAGGGAGAGACAGTAAAAGCAAGTGCTGGAGTACTAAACGTTTTACAGCTTTGAAAGATGTAACAGACTTACTGATGCCATAGAATTATTTGCAGTACATGCAGTGACAGCTACACCAACGTACTAAGATTAGTCCGTAACCCGTCCATTGGATATTTCATTTGCTTTACCATTACAGTGAATTAATAACATTTCACTAGCCCATTGCGTATTCAATACTTGTATAACTGTCTGTATCATATTCTTCTTTGACAACTAATGATTTAAAATATTTGTAAAGCATGTCAGAAAATCGCAACTTGCAGACCTTTGGTTTTTGTTAGATACCTTATCTGTCTTTGGAGTTTAATAACAAATCAATAATGTTATGTTTCACTGGTCAGTGACTACTCCCTCTGTACTTGTATTCCTGTATATTTCATATTCTTTAGTTAGTATTTTTTTTTTTACCAAGAGAGTTACACATATGTGGAAATGGTTCTCATAAACTTTTCATTAGTAATAAATATATCAGTAGTCTGTGTGGCGCTGTTGTTTCCCTATGGCTGTTGTCAGTTTGAGTGAATGCTTTACAATGACTATTGACAGAATGGGTATTCAGAGATCACATTCTGTCTATATAAGTCTCTACCACTGTCTCATATTTTAAGATTTAATTTCCGTGGGTTATACACTGCTAAGACTGAAGTGTGTATCTTGATGTGTTTTGCCATTCGTTTTTTTTTTTAAGTTTGCTCTGGCAATCTTTCCAAAGCCTGTCAATGCTACTTCAGCATTGTCAAAGGGGTATACCATTCCAGGTTAAAATATCTGTCTGGACATTTATGTTTTTCTTCTCTGTTGAACAAGATTTAGATCCTCTACATGCAATGATGTAGCCATCTCTGGTTCTTTTATTATTTATTTATTTTCCTGTACCTCTGTATGTTACATTTCTTATCCATTTCTCAGTTTGTGTTTATGGAATAGCTCACTTTTAAAATAAGGCATAAACACTCTGGGTTGTAGTCCCTCCCAGTCCACTGTGTTACTGTGTAGCTTTAGGCAAGTGATTTAATTCTGCCTTTAGTTTGTATACTGATCTTTAGCAGAGCAGCTATGAGCCTGGCTTTATACATTGTGAACTTTTCTTTTGTTTTATTTTAGAGCCCAGAAACCTAACTCCTACCTTACAATATACATGTCATAAGTTCTACTTTATCTAAAATGACCAAATTCCCTCAGATATGGTTTCTAACACTGGGAAGACATTAAGACACTATAACTTTGCATACTGTATTTATTATTTCAGCATTAAGAACAGAATGAAAAAATAATTTAAACAGAGTAGTTGTTCCTAAAGTATTTTGGGAAAAAATCAAAAACGACATTTAATGTGAAGACATCTGTCATTCAGTAAAGATTGGCCAATACTGTTAGAATATTCCAGTGTAAATTGCATAGTAAATTAAATTCCACATTTTATTTCTTGTTTGGTAATTCCTAATGATTATATTTATAAGAAGGCATCCCTTAAGGGAGTGTTCTAATGTCTTCATAAATGTTCTGGCTATTTTTATATGGGGATTAGGGTGGTGTGTTAACTGTTTCAATCCCTCTTGATTCAGAGACTCTCTCCCACCTTTTTCTGCAGTTATGCTGATGGTGCTGACCATCTGCCATGCGATCTATCCATATCTTTGCTGGATGCCCTTGTCTCCACTTACATTCATCCTGTGTCACCCACATCTGCCTTACCAAAATATCTTCATCTTTCCTGCATATGTGACCAAACCACCCTTTCAATGCTGTTTCAATGAATATGAGGTTTCAAGGGCAGAGATGTTTTAATGCCAAGTCTATTTTCATTGTGAGATAGTGTTGCTTTGTTTATCAGATGTCTATTGGTGTTTGTGCATTGGGCTGTAAAATGTAAAAATAAAATCCAAATAATCATCGTAGAAGTAAAGCAGTATGCACACATTAGTGTTTATGGTAAATGGGGTGAAATAGCCAGGTAATGGGACATTGGAATTGTTGCAGGGGGACTCTGGTGCCATATTTTGGCTGTCTGTTCTTCAGTTAGCATTTGAAAGTCGGTATCCCACAATCCTACTGGAGTGGGCAGGGTTACATAATTGTGTACGCAAATTTTATGTTAATCGGCATATAGATTTGTACCTATTTTTCATGGGCTTTGTCCAGATTTTTGAAGTTTCCAGGTTGAGAGGTATGATCTCAGTCTCAGCTAACTTTGAACAATAGTTGAAATTAGACCATAAAAATTGTATCTTACAGATTAGAATGAAACCAGAGAAGCAAAGTCTGTAAGAAGTATGATTTATTAGCTCCTGTAAGAAGAGTGGAGGTGTTTTATGATTTTATGACTTCCATGAGCTGCAGAAGATTTTAGCAAGGCTCCCTGTGTGTGTATTATTGACACCTATGTGATAAATCCTGACAGCTTCTAGCAATGGGGGGGGGGGTTACATGGGAACCAGAAGTTAGATGACTAGATGTATGTGATGTAATTCTGTACAGAAATAATGTTTTAATATTAGAGGAGAGTGAAGTCTCAGGAGCAGTCTGTTTCTTGGAACCTGACATAGAAGGATCCCTCACCTACTTCATTTTGCCTTGCTCTAGTAAGTGAACCAGGGAACAGTAACTCTTTAGAATAGTCAGGAAAATATAGTGAGATTAGTTAAATACTGTTTTCCTATAACTGTGTAAATCTATTCATCTGTGGTATTTTAATATTTCTTGTGACTGAAACTCTGGTGTTTACTGTAAATAAATATTTAGTATTTTCATGTTTTTTTATTATTTATTACCAAATATATTTAAACTTCTCATTGTAACTTGTCCTTTTAGAAAATATTTGAATTTTGGGAGTACTTATATTTAGTTGGTGATAACTCTGGCCACTCCTGAAAGCCTTGCTGTTTGGTCAGCATTACCATTTGTATTAATGTCACTCAATATAATTGGATACCCTTTTAGGAGCCTTATAGTAACTGACTGGTGGCGGTGACTCTACCTTATAGTCTGGGCAAAGTTGGTAGAGTATGTAATCTCTGCCAGTCTTTCCCAGGTGTGTGTGAAGTGTGAAAATTAACTCTCAAAGTGTGTGTGTGTGTGTGTGTGTGTATGTGTGTGTGTGCTATTTGGAGCAGGGACAGAAAGCACTGGTTTCACAGAGAGGGTGCTAGAGGACTTGACTTGGACAATCAGCTGGGGACTTAACCCTACAGCTGTGCCAGTGTGGAGTCTTATTGGGGACCTGGGGGGAGACAGGCAGAGAAACCCAAACTCCAGGCTGAGTGCATTTCTTGTGTGCTCCTAAGGGAAATTTTGCTCGATGCAAAGAGGTCTTTGTCTAGAAATACTGAGTGTATCCATTTGTATTCCAAGTGAACATCCTTCTCCAGTGCCAGTGGTGAGGATTCAGGCTCCTTAATAACTGGTTCAGAGTGGGGCCATCACAGGGCCCATAGTGGATATTACTGTGATGGCACTAGCCAATAAGAGAGAACTCTCCAAGGAGAGTGCTTCTATTTATCTCCCAAACAGGGAGTTTCAGGCTCTGGATAGATTTGGAAAGTGGTTGTATGCTTCAGTGACTTCTGCCCTTCAAGTGCTGAACGTACATAGCTCACTTGACTTGACTAGGCTGCAAAGTGATTGGACTAAGGAGCTGTCAAAATCCCTTTCAGGTGACATGGTAGTTGAGTCCCACAGGGCAATGGATTCACAATTGACCCCCATACAGTCCCTTACTAATTTGTCCATGCACCTATTATCAAAGGAGGATGGCAAGGTGAGAGCAGCAGATACCGGCCTTAGCATTCTCCTCCATCTCTGGATGTGTTTGTGTGACTTTGCAGAAAGCATTAAGATACCTTTCCCAAATGCCCCATTTGATGGGTCCACTTTGTTTGAACCAAGGTCAAGTACACCATAACCAGAAGTTAGCATGATGGCAAAACCCTTTTTGCCATCAGAATCTTTCTTCTCACCTCAGAGATCTTTTTCCTGTAACCAGGATGGGAAATGTTTGTAGTTTTGAAAGTCACAGAGCTTTGCCCATGACTGTTAGTGACAGTGCCCCCCCAGAGCAGAGGGCAAACTTCAATGGGCATCACCTGAGAGGCAAATGTGGATCTCAGTGGTCCTTTCACTGATAAACTCCTCCAGTGCTCCTGAAGGATTGCCTGACTGTCTTACTCTGGAGACAGTCAAGGGTGCTTATCCCTCCATCCAAATACCTGGTGGGCCATCACATACAGCTTCTGGATGTTGAGAGTAATAACCAGGGGCTGTTATATCCTTTTTACAGTTTTCCCAAAATTTGAATACAAGACCTTTCCAGACATTCTACCCTAACAGTGAAGGGCAGCAGTGCAGGAGATTTCAAAGCTGATAAGCAAGCAAGTTATCTAGGAGGTACAACTAGATCAGAGTGGATCTGATGCTTACTCAATGTTTTTCTCAGTACCTAAAAAGAATGGGGACTTTAGGCCAGTCTTAGACCTAAGTCAGCTGAACCAGTCTGTCAAGCAGATGTATTTCTGGATGGTCACAGTACAATCTATACTGACTCTTCTGAGGAAGGATGATAAGATGTCCTCTGTGGATCTCAAGAATTCCTACTATCACATCAAGATAACCATGCAGTACAGAAGGTTCTTAATGCTTCTGGCTGGGAGTCAATCACTTGCAATTCAGAGCACTGCCCTTTGGTCTCACCACAACCCCCAAGGTGTTCACAAATTGCATGGTAGTGTGATTCAGGCTGCAGAGGTTCCAGGTACTCCCTTATTTAGATAATTGGCTCATCATAGCTGCAGGATATTCTCTGGTCTAAGTAAAGGACTTTTTACTCCAGCTGATAATGAACATCAGCTGGGTATAACAACCCTGTGTTTCTTGCTTAGTCAAGCACTCTGCTTGTGCTATGCTGATGAGGTCATAACAAGGCCGAAATATGCATATCCATAGCTAGTGGGGTTTGGCTTTATTGGCCTGAAATTGTCCATTAAAACGACTTCAAATATAAAAGTCATGGGCAATCAGAATCGCCATATAGCTGAAACACCTGATGTTCATAGGGGTCATTTGCATATATCACATGTGCCTTTGTCACAGGAGGTTTGGGAGGTCACTCATTGGAAGTTCTAGCTTGGCTAGAGTTTTCATTTAGTTTTTACTGATTGGTTTTTCAGTGTGACCTTCTCACTCTTTGTTTTAATTTGTTAGCTGGGATATTTTGCAGTCACCCTAATGATAATGGACATCAGCTGGGTATAACAACCCTGTGTTTCTTATGCTTAGTCAAACACTCTGCTTGTGTTATGCTGACGAGGTCATAACAAGGCCGAAATATGCATATCCATAGCTAATGGGGTTTGGCTTTATTGACCTGAAATTGTCCATTAAAACAACTTCAAACGTAAAAGTCATGGGCAATCAGAATCACCATATAGCTGAAACACCTGATGTTCATAGGGGTCATTTGCATATATCCCATGTGCCTCTGTCACAGGAGGTTTGGGAGGTCACTCATTGGAAGTTCCAGCTTGGCTAGAGTTTTCATTTAGTTTTTACTGATTGGCAATCCAAACACCAAATGCAGCAGCTTCTTTGCCATTATCCATCAAGAGGGTGAGTCCCTGAGGGACGTTCTGGTTCATACTTGGCCCCAGATCTTCTGTATGCTTACCCACCAATGTATCTCTTAGTCAAGTTTCTATAGAAAGCAGTCTGGTGCAAGGCAAAAGTGATTCTCATTCCCCCTTCTAACTTTGACAGGTTTGGCTCCCCTTTCTCTGGCCTCACTTTGTGTACCTGCCCTGCGTCCTGGATATTCATCCAGATCTGATCTTCAATCCCTCAAGCAAGCCTCACCCAGACATCAAATCCTTCACTTAAACCACTTGGTTTCTCTACTTCTAAAGATGGCCAGAAATTTCAGTCACTCTTCCAGTTATTCATATTCTAACTTCTTCCCAGATGTCTTCTACTAGGAAAACCTACAGTGGAAGAGGTTTACAATTTGGGCCAACTCCAAGGGTTTATATCCCTTTTTAATTCCTTTGCTTTCTATTTTGACTTCCTAGTAGGTATTTTTCATTTGGGGGCTAGATTTTCCCCAATTAAAGTCTAATTATCAGCCAGTTCTAATTTTCACGAGAGAACAACATATGTCAGTTGCTTCCCTTATGCTTTCAAAAGTATTTTTGAGGGGTGGCTTTTTGTTATGACCACCTTTGTAGGATACTGTGCTCCCTTGGAGACATCTATCTTTTGTTAGAGTCTTACAAATGCACCATTCAAACCTGCTGCTACCTCTGTTAAAATTTATATCTTGGCAAATTTTCTTCTTGGTAGCCGTGCCATCAGCTCCCTATTGAAATTTCAGCATTTGAAATGCCAAGTGCCAACAAGCCGAAAAAAAAAGACCAAAAACACAGGAGAAGAGTGAATCTCAAAAATCTCTGTTTTCCTTTAAACTTCTTTTTGCAAGAGGGGCAAGCCCCCCTGAACTTATATATACCAACTCCATGATCGCCATACCTCAGAGAAAAGGGAATATTCTGAGAAATGGCACCCTGGACTTAATATATGTATGTTCATTCTTTCAGCCATTTAGTCCCTGTATTTTGGGACTCATTCTAGTGTATCCCAGAATTTCAAATCGTTACCTGTGACATCAGCTAGGAGGTTTTCAGAATTGTAGCCTTGTCATGTAAACCTCCGTTATTTGATCTTTCATAAGGACAGTTTTTCTACAGACTAATCCAGCTTTCCATCTCAAGGTGGCCTCCATAACATCTTTGAACCAAGCTATCCATTTGCTAGTTTTATTCCCAAATGTCTTCAGTAAGGGTGAATATCTCTTTCACTTGGTAGACATTCACCATCAGTCACATTTTCATTTGCATTGTATAAAAGACGAAATGTGATCAGTTGTTTCCTTCTGTAAGGCTAAACTAGGTTCCATAATATGCACGGTTATCCAGTCCACATGGCTATGTGACTGTATAATTTTTGTTTATAAAGCAAAGGAGTTCTCTTTTCCTTTTAAGCCAAAGGTACATTCTACAACAGTGGTTGTTGTCTCCAAAGCTTTCTTTAGCAGTGTCACTATTGATGATATTTGTGCAGTGATCACTTGGTCTACAGTTCATACATTTGTTTTTCATTACAAGCTCGAGTTGCTTTCCAGGTCCAGAACATCCTTTGGTTCCACTATTCTCCAGTATATTCTTCCATGGTGCTTCCCAGGGTTGAATTAGCTGGGGACTATATCTCACTTGTTGAGACAGATGGAAAAGATAACATCAGATACAAAGGTTATGTGCTTAGCTTAAGTCCATATCTGTGTTGTTGTCTTCCAGCTGTCTCTGCATTCCCAGTTGCCACTCCCCCATCCAAACTGTCATTATTATATGACTCCTGTTAGATCACAATGAACCTACTCAGAGCCTTGTTTGCCTGCAATTCTCGTAGATTGCACCCTGTAGTTAGTCTTAAGTTTAGACATAAGGGTTTCCTTATTTATAACTGTGGTCCTGCTTTATACAACAAACTTGATCTGAAGTCTGTTAGGGTGGAGCTGCATTATGGAAGGGGGAGGAACTTGAGCCTTGGAACTAAACATCTGAATTGCTGGCTTTGGATCCATATGGCTCTGATATATCCACTTGTTGAGACTGACAAAAGAAGACCACACAGATCTAACATTATGGTAAGTTATATCCTTTGTTTCTTTGTTCCTTTATTCTCCAGCAGCAACAAAATCACTATGGACTCCTCCTCCTGGGGGGGGGTAGATTTGAATTCAAAGGGAGGTGGTCCAAGGAACAGGGAACCACACAGAAGGCAATCTTCACATAAACATCCAGGAGATGAAGGCAGTCCTTCTAGTATTGTCAAAATGTTAGGACCTCCTTCCTCTGGACACAGTTTCCATCCAGGCAGATATGTTAGTAGTATGACCTCTCTAAAAGCAAGAAGGAATCAAGTCCTACCCCCCTTTATTGAGATACCATGATAGTCTGACAATAGGAGTTGGTTTCACACCACTTTCTCAAAGTAATGCATATTCCTGGGAAAGACAACTTTCTTGCCAACTGGCTGAGAAGGACAATTATGATGTTCCTCAAATGGTCTCTTAATCACATGGCTGTTCGTCATATTTTCAACTGTTAAAGCCAGCCTTGCTGTGATCTGTTTGCTTCCCCCAACAACACCAAATGCAACTGCTACTTTGCTCTACTTCTCCCAGAAGAACAGTCATCAGTAGACACTCTTGTTAGACAGTGGCTCTCAGTCTTCTTTAAGCCTTTCCTCCTCTGCCCTTGAAGACCTAATTTCTACAGAAATCGGTAGCGTACAAAGCCAGGGTAATCCTCATTGCCCCTTGCTGACCACAACAAATATGGTTTCTACTTGCTCTACTGAAAGCTTCTTGGCTTCTGGATCCCATTCAGGATTTTGTGTTCCACCCATCCATTCTGCCTCATCTGAACCTTCTCAACTTGAAATTATCTCCATGTTTTTTTTTCCTAATTTTCCTAATATCCAAAAAAAAACACTTCTGTTCCACAATGTAATTTGCATTATCTCTGATTCCTTAAAAAACAACCTGTAAAGTGTACAAAAGCAAATGGAAACTTTTTTTCTTATGGACAAACAGTCATTCTAAAGTTTCTCTCTTGAGTTATTTCCACTATAAAGGTACAGTTGGCTTCTATTCCCAATTACCCTTATGGCACTGATGTCCATTGCACTGGCTCCCACAAGATCTGTAAAGCATTTCTAAAGGGATCCTTTTTACTTTGTCCCCTAGAAAAGATTTGGTACCACCTCAGGAGTTCAGCTTTGTATTGGAAGCATTAACTAGTGTCTGCTTTAAGCCAGCTTCCTCTGCTCAGTTACAATTTCCTTTCTTTTAGATCCTTTTTTTCCTGGTGGCAATACTGTCTACAAAGAGGGTTTCAGAGTTGCAAGTCTATCTTCTTATCCTCCATATTTTTTTCACAGAGTTAGAGTTTTCCTTAGGACTAACCCTTTATTCATTCCAAAGGTTGCCACTGAAGATAATCTCAATCACTCGATACATCATCACCATCCTTTTGTTTCCCATTTTCTGCATGGGGTTGGGAAGTTTCATTAGCTGGTGCTACCTTTCTTGATTCAGCGTCACGCACCTATGTTATTCAATGGCTATGCCTAACTGTTGTAAGTCTTTCACAAAATCCATCCATCTCTTTGCTGGATGCCCTAGTTTCCTCTTTTTTTCTTACTGCCTCTCATTAATCTTTATTTTACTGTTGGTTCAATGTATGTCCCTTTTGTTGAATATGATACATTTTTACAAAATCTGGCTACTGGCCTTATACATTTAGATGCAAGCAATATTGTATTAGCTAGGGATTTTAATGTAGATTTGAAAGGGTCTACTAGGTGGTACAAAATAATTAACAAACTTTCTGTATGATTATTTTCTAATTGGTTTACAGTGCTATAAAAGCATCATTCTAAGGCACCTACTTATGTTGATCAGAAATATACTTTATTTAAAAATATATATATTTTTTGTAATTATATTGTTTCAGTTATTAAATCATTTTCAAGATGTATTTCAGACCATGCTCTCATAGTAGTATCTATGAACTTTGATGGTCACTACAGGAAGAGCAAATTATATACCAATATGGATATAATAAAAAAATATAATAACACTGATGAAATTCCCTTTCCAAATGTATGAGCCTCATTAAGGCTTTTATAGCAGGAATCTTTCTTTCAGGTTTCAGTGAAGAAGTTTAAGAAGAAAAGGGAGCAAATAGGTAAAATATAGAACTACTCATTTTAGATCAACTATTTGAGGTAAATCCAGTGAAATACGAACAAGTGAGGGCTGAATAAAGTAGAAAGTAATTAAAATTAGTGGATGAGACTGGAAGATAAATATCAGGTAGATTTGTGTGGATTTTTCTTTAAAAGGGAGGTTTTGGAAAACTAAAATCAGGTTTTATATCCTGTTTAAAAATCCACAACGCTAAGATTACCAAATTGTAAATAATATGCAAGAATTTGATTAATGTTTTCTCCAAATTTATACTTCACAACAGCTGATTGCTATAAAGAAATGAGTTATTTCATTAAAAAACATGAATTGCTTAACTGATCCAGAGTCAGATATTCCTCAGAAGAAATGATCAAACAATTCCTTTTTCTGACCAATAAAACAGTGACCTGTCCTTATGCAGTCCTCATGAATTTTCTAAGTCATTTGTAAATTCCTTAGTTCCTTATTTAGCTAGACTTACTGGTTATCCTTTTAAGACTGGCTCTATTTTAATTAGCAAGAGTGATTATGTTTCCCAAATAGGGTAAAAAAAAAACACACACACACAAACATAAATATTTCCATTTATAGATCAGTTTCACTTTTAAATACAATTCATAAAATTATAGCCAAATCTATAAACTAAATAATATTATGGAAGGCAATAGAGTTAATTTTGCCATTTCAATTTAACTTTATTCCCAGCAACTCCAATTCTGTTATTACACACTGTTTGTACTTTACAATACAATTGTTAATTTTCTAATACATTTTTTTACAATCTTACATGTAAAGGACTGCCAAAGATTATTACAGACAGAAAAAACAATGTGTTTTTCTCACAACAATCTAGGTATATGTATACGGATAAAAAAAATTAGGAGTCAGGGCTCTCCTGTCTAGCTGACTCATTTTCTTACCATGAATCCTATTTTTAATTCACTTTTGCAAGCTCCAAATACTGTATCCTTCAGAATAAAATATTTAACATTTATTAAAGTATGTGCATATTCTCTTCCTTCATTCATTTTACAGAGAGGCTGAGACTGATTAAATCTATTACCGATTTTGCAATAATGAAAAAGACAAAAGTACACTGAAAGGAATGAAGTAATAACTAACTAAAACAGTTTTTGTTCTTATTAATATGTGTATAAAAATTAATGATGTAAAATGTATTTTTTAAACAGTTTTATATTGTGTATAGTTAGGGGTACTTTAAATGTGAATAGGGAGAGAATTATTAATGATTGCTGTATATGTTAAATATATTAAAACAAACAAGTATTTTTACGTGGTCATAAGATATACAGCTTTTTTACAAAATAGTAAGATAAAGGCTGGAAAGAAGAAAATTAAAGTTAATATAATATTGTGATCTTGAGCTTCTGGGGTGGTATGTAAACTGTATATCAGTTATATAGATTAATAGGTTTATATATAAATACTAGGCTACCAGTCTGCAGACTATTACAATCCTAATCAATAACCAGAGGTCAAAATCAAACCCTGTTTATTGTATCTGTGAAGTAAAGACCTTAACCATTATGCCAAACTCTCCCCATTAAACCAAATTGCCTTATTATGGCAGTTCCCATATGAATGTTTGTTTTTCACAAGTAAATACTGGGATATGAGTTTTCAGACTACTACTAGCCTAGCCAATAACCAGAGGTCATAATCAAACCATGTACCTTGTATTTGAGAACCAATATAATTTTCCTTGTTTTTAAGCTACAGACATTTTTAAATGAATAGGCTTGAAAATTAAGACAAAATAGTGCAAGGCTTGGAAAGCTGTAAGATGTTCATCACTGGGATCACTGCTGCAGTAGTCTTAACTATATGGGTTATATCCTGCTAAGGAAATAACAGGCGGACAGCTTATATATCTTAAGCACACCTTCCAAGCACACTAAATAATAGCCTGAGCTAAGATGACTAAAAATACAGGTTTTGACACAAAGCCTTTAAGTGCCTTCCTGCCATTGAAGAGTGCTCCTCTTGGGGCTTTTGTATATCCATTGTTGGCTAATGCTTTCCATTGCTGGGCAGATAAGTTCCCTTTAGGGGGGAAAAACCCTTCCAAGTCTACTTTTTATGACAGAAACTGAACATTATCTGTGAAAAAGAGAAAATGTTAATTTTAAACTAAAAAAATATATTTTTATTAACTACCACTTGAATTTTAATAGATTTTAAACGGGTGTGCTACATTTTACTTTTGTGGAAAAACATTGTTTAAACTAACTTAAAGCTTTTTCTCTGGTAAAAGTTGTGTTATTTTTTATCTGGCAGTTGGGTAAGTGTATAAAGTGCTTTTTATTGTGTTTTGGTGGAAAAGATACTTTCTTACTACTTACTTGTTTTTGGCAACTACTTCTGCCAGGCTTCCCTGGGAATCAGGCATCTTTTTTGGCTTAAATATGGAACAATTTACTGGCTCCTCTGTTCTTCCTTCTTCCTAACCAAAAAAAGAAGAAACTGAATAAACAGCCTTTGCCAGCACAGCGGGCTGCTAAAGTCACTCAGCAACAGATGGGTGACTCTGCTGTGGCCATTCCTGGTCCTTAGACCATTCATCTTTTTTCTTGGCTCGCTCTGGTGTTATCCTTACAGCCACCATGCACAGGGGGTTAGACACATACTCTGCAGCCGTTGGACTGTCCTTGGAGGGCAAACCACTCTTGTTGGATCTGGGAGAAGGGGCAGGCAGTACACCTTTGCCTTGCCAGGATGCTATGTCTTCCCCTAGAAGGGTGTTTCCTGGCAAAAATACATCTGCTTCTTCAGAAGTCCTGTCAGAAAGAAGCAAAAACATACATATTTTCTTCTTCTGCCTTACTCACTGTGGACAGGAGTGATTTATTAGTCATTTCAGGGATTAGTTCAGGGTCTTGACCATGAACTGTTTTTGATAAAAGAAAAATAGATTTTTCGTTTTCTAAAGAGGTTCAAGTTTTTGATTATAAAGAGACAAATCATGTGTTGCCTCCTTAGGTTTCTGATTCAGATTCTGAGAAGAGTGTGGCTTCTGCTAGTCCCTTTTTAAAAACTGTTTTCAGAATGAATCAGTTGTTTCCTTTGAACATAACAATAGTCAACTGTCTCTGAGAAAGTATTATGATTTATTACAACTGGATTTCCCTGAACCTACTCCAATTCCCTCTCCTTTCAGCAATGGAGGGTGTTTTATTACAGCTTGTAACTTGCTTGATAACCAGTCTGCCGCTCCCAAGAAAGCAGATAGATTGTGTAAAGTTTCTCAGGCTTACAAGTTTTTATACACACTTCCCAGATAAAACCTGGCAGTTATTGCTTTAGTGTACTTAACTGCTGCTAAATATCTGGTTAATACCACTCCCTCTCCTTTAGACAAGAACTGGAACACTTTTAATAGATTTGGGAAAAACTATTCTTCTGCAGCACTTATTTTTGGAATTCTCAGCTGTCAAGCTCACGTTAAAAGATATGCTTGCCTCTTTTAAGAACATGTAGAAGATTATGGCATCTGTTTCATCTTTTAAGGGAAAAATAACTTCTTTGTGTAACTTGATTGCTTCTATGTCTCAAATGGCTACTCACTATTTAAAGTATGCTTATGATTCTGCTGATGCCACTTCCAGGGCTACTGCCACTAGAACTGTCAGCGAAGAGCTTTGCTTGATTGCATTCTCAAAACCTTCAAGAAAATGTCAAAACTGAAATTTTGAATTCTCCCTTGCACAGAGAGTTTTCTAGCCATCTGCTGCAGAGATCTTGAAAAATGTGGCAGGAGAAGAAAGCTGATTCAAATAATCTCTCAGACTTTTCAGTCTTCCTTCTCCAAATTTGCCAAGAGATATAATGCTGCCCTTAAAATGTTTTTAAAAAGAAAAATAAACATAGCAAGCTGCTGGTAAGCAAACAATTAAATTAATGACAGAGAAGTTCCAAAAAAGAAAGGTGGAACCTCACTGAACAAAGGACACCCTAGTAAGTCTGACTGATAATCTGCAGGACTTTCCTCTCCCTAAACACTCTGACAAAACCCTTCATCTTTTCAGAAAGTCTGAACATCCATATCTCTCTCACTGGCAACAAATAGTTTCAGACAGATGGGTTACAGGTGACAATTGTGGCCATCAGTTTGGGACTTTTGTTCCTATTAGAAGGGTAAAATGTCAGTATTTGAAGATGTACATAGTTTTGTGTGTTGATATTAAGTTAATAGGTTTTAGGGGAGTACTGGGGGTGTTTATTTTTTGTTTGAGGACTTTCATTAAAACAAAATGTTTTTAAGATGTGTCATAGCATCAAATGGATATGACAAAAAACAAATGTATAAAAGTTCAACCTGTCAAACAATGTATGCATGTAACACAAAAGTTGGAACTAGACATTTAACAAAAAAGGTGTTATACATAAAAAGTAGGAATAACAACTTTTTAATGCAATAATGCTTTCTGTAATGTATTTGAATGTCAATGGTCTCACAGATAAAAACAAAAAAGAAAGAGTAGTAAACCATATTTAAAAAAATGTAGAGTGCAAATCGCTATGTTTGAACATGTTAATTTGGTAAAGAGAGGTTTTCAGGATGGTTATTCAGCAGAATACCTGGGACAGATGAAAAGAGGAGTACTTATATTAATTGCAAGAGGAGCTACAATAATGATAGACAATGAGAAAAAAAAAGATAATAATGGCAGATTTGTACTGCTAAAGGGCTACTGGCAAGGGAGGAGGATTACACTGGCATGTACTTATATTCCATCTAAAACTGCTATAATGGAGCTTAAGAAAATTCTGGGAGAAATAATCAGTTTTCTGCAAAGAATATTACTTATATGTGGGGACTGGAATGTGATTTTTAGCAGTGAAGATATGTCTGGAGGGCCCAGAATGGAAAGTATAACAAAGAAGGGCAGATTTTTGAAGAAATTTCTGAAAATATTTGGCATGGAACGTGAATTCAGTAATAGGAATTTGGAGTGAATTTGCATATTATTCCCCAAGATATAAAAACTGGGCTAGGCTAGACAGAATTTATATTTCACAGGAACATGTGCATTTAATTGAAAGTCTTGATATGCACTCAATAACTATTTCAGATCATGTGCTAATAATAACTAAAATAAAAGCTCAGGGTGATGAAATAAAAATGAGACACTGGTACATTCCCACCTATCTGTTGAAAAGAGAAGAATTGAAGAAATGTAGTAGAGATTGTTCAGGAACTATGAGAGTGGATAGAAATTTCTTCTGAATATATAGCTAGGGAGTGGGATAAAATTAAGGTGGAGTTCAAAAATAGGGTGGAAATAAAAGAACGGGAGCTATTGTTAAGAAGTAACAACAATTGTTTGGAGGGAGTGACAAATGTTAAAGCATTGCAGAATAGGAGGAAATGTCACAGAACAAGAAGAGGCTCAACTGCAGAATGCTAAGCAGAAAATAAGAGATTAATAATATGCACACCTTTAGGAAGATTGCTGTTAAACAACTATTTTTTGATAGTAACAGTAGAGCACAAAAACTTTTAGCAGAATGACTCGGGCAACCGAAAGTATTGTCGCTAAGTTTAGGGAGCCTATAACAAGGAAAGTAACAAGACATCCTGTAGAGGTATTAGAAATATTTCAGAAATTCTATGAACGTCTGTATAAAGCAGAGAAATGTGGAAATCAAGAAAAGATACAAATGGAAATGTTTTATGGAAGAATTAAATATGTCTAGGTTAGAGGTAGATGAGTCTCAATTACTAACAGGACACGAAGAGATGAGATAAAAATTGTGATGTATAACTAATCTACAAGAAAATCGAGAGGAATAGAAGTTAATCTTTTGGAAATTTGGAAGCTAGGAGGGAAAACAGTGATAAAGATCTGGAAGGTTTTCTTTAATAGTATTTTAAGAGGAAGAGAACCACTAACATCCCAGAAGAAAGGAGTGACAGCGGTAATACCTAAAGAGGGTAAATATCCGTTAGACCCAGCCTCATACAGGCCCATTTCAATACTAAACCATAATTATAAAGTGTTCATGTCTATAATGGCTAAAAGAATGACAAAAGTAAGGCCAAATTTTATAGATATGGATCAATTGGTTTTGTGGAGGGGGGGGGGGACATTTGACAACATTAACAGAACACTGATGATCCAGAGGGAAGCAGAATGTAAGAAGATACCATTGTTGTTGGTGGGTCTTGATGCAGAGAAAGCATTTGACAGAGTAACCTGTGACTTTATGGAACAGGGCAATGGAAGCATTTGCAGTTTGTGAAAAAAATATTAGGTTGATTGGGAGGATGTATAAGGGATCAGAGGAGAAAATTAAAGTGGATGGGGTCCTCTCTGATAATTTCTGCTTGAGCAGAGGAATCAGACAGGGGTGTCCTCTTTCCCCTTTGTTATTTGCAGTATATTTAGAACCACTGGCAAAGAAAATAAGGGACTCAGGAGTTCAAGGATATAACTGGTATGGTAGTTAAGAAAAGCTGGGTCTATTTGCAGATGGTATTATTTTATACATGACAAAACCAGAAATAGATATTATGGTATTGTGGAACATTCTGAGACTGTTTCAAATCTTTTCAGGATACAAAATTAAGGAAGCTAAAACAAAGGCAATAGTGGTAAATTATGTACCCACACATTAATTTGTTCTGCATTATCCATATTTAAGGGGATATGATAAAATGAAATATTTAGGGGTGTGGATTAAAAATGATTCTGGTGTGGCAGCTAAGAATATTTGGGAAGAGACTAAACAAAAGCTAATACAAAAACATAGAAAATGGAAGCTTTGTTATATGGATAGTAAGATACAAGCAGTCAAAGTATTTTTGGTCCCTTTAGTCTTATACATGGGTCAGGCATATTTTTATCAACCAGAGGAGAAGTTGTGGATAGCAATTACTAAAGAGCTGAAGGGAGGGGAAGATGGCAAGAGTCAAGTGAGATAAGCTGATTCTTCCAGTAGAACAGGGTGGATTGGGATTACTCAATTTGAAGGGGTATTTCAAATCTACACAGTTAAGGCTCCTATACACAGCACAAGCAGAAAACTATAATTCAAAGTGGATGTTGAATGGGGGGAACTCAAAAAACAAGCAGAGACTAGGATTTTGGATGCAGGCCTTTAAGGAGAATAACAATAATGATACAGAATATTATATCCATAAAGTAGCACAAAGTATTCTAAGAACTAAGCCATCATAGGAATGGAGAAAGGAGATTCTGCCGATAGGGATGACTGCAATTAGGGAAACAGACAATAGGCAAGAGGGGGTCGGAATTTATTGGGGAAAACTGGCAAAGGAACCAAGGTATTGGGAGCAAATAACTAGACAGGGAAAGGTAATAGAATGGGAAGACGCCAAGAATTTATTTGGACTGCAGGTTAGAGATTGCTTTCCCTATCAAGGATTGATATCAGAGTATAGTCAAAGAGAAAGAAATAGGGGGTCCTAAATGAAAGATTAGCACTGGTAGAAATTTTAGTAGAATCTGGAATAGAAGCTGTCATTAAAGAAGGAATAATTAGTAGAGGATATAAAATATTGCATGATAACTATAAGAATCAATCAGAGGAGGTTAGAAAGTATTGGGAAGAGAGATTGGATAAGCAATTCACAAAGAAACAATGAGAGGATATGTTTATGTCTCTCAAATATGCAACAAAATCTAGAAGATTTAGGATTTTTGCTTGGAAATGTTTATATAGATATTTTTATACCCCAAGTAGTCTCCAGAGAATTTTTCCTCAAGTAGACAGCAAATGTTAGAGGTGTACCTGGTAACATATTTTCTGGGAGTGTGGTGGGTTAGTGGACTTTAAGGATTCCCTGTGGGATGCACTGTTGGAGATGCTGGGTTTGCAGATTGGTGTGACAAGCGAGATGATTTTTTGAGCTATGATACAGAATCAGAATTGCCTAGACATGGTAAGGCTTTGTTGTGTCTAATTATGGTGGTTGCCAAAAAAAAAGCAATTACTAGAAAATGGAAATCAAAATCTAAACCAACTATATTAGAAGGAGTGAATATAGTAAATGAGATTAAACAACTGGAATTGAGATCTTTAGAAAAGGGTATGAGCAAACTACATAGGAAAAAATGGGAATAGTGAGAACAATACATACAGGGAAGGAATGAGGTTTAAAAGAAGGTAAGAGTTAAATGAGCTGTGTAATGTTTGACTAAAGATGATTGGATAGATTATAAGTGATGTATAATGGTTGCAACTGGGAGTGTGTCAGTATGGTTTGTGATGTAAAATGCTTGCAACTAGGATTGTGCCGGTGTGGTTCATTTTCATTTATATAAATGTATGATTGCTTTTGTTGTAAGTGATGGTTTAATAAAGATGTTTCTTGTTTAAAAAAAGAGTCAGGAATTGAATGATTTATATAATGCTGCTTACCTTATATGATATATAGCAATGTATGTGAAGTATAATGCTTGTTAATGTAATACAGTTTGATTACTTTTATATAAATGTAAATTTGTCTGTGTCACAAGTGATAATTCAATAAAGGTGTTTACAAAGAAAAAGTTACAGGTAACCGTGGAAATCTCTCTCTTCACATTCATACAGAGCCAGATTTCAGAGATTTCTTACGGTTTTCAGTGTCTGGATTACATTATCAGTTCTTGGCATTACCATCTGGTCTATTTATTGCTCTAAGGGTATTCATATTTTTCCTTTTTAGACAACTTGCTTATCTTTGCAGGGTCTTTTTCAAATTGTCAGGAATCACTTACAAGAGTAAGGGATCTCCTACACAGGTGAGAGATCCAGAAGGACATACAAAAGTCTTGTTTAACTTGCTCTCTCAGGATTGTTTTCTGGGGGTATTTCCTAGACACCTCTACTTAAAGAGCTTCTTCCTAAGGAATACATAGATCTGCATCTATTCCTGTGCTTTTCCACTTAGAGTACTGTCTCAGCCAGGGAATTTCTCAGAATTCTGGATCTCATGGCTTCTATGATTCTCATGATCCCTCTTGCCAAACTCCACATCAGAAAAATCCAATGGTACCTGAACTCTTTATGGTCCCAAAATCAACAGCCCCTGGTATTCCAGATTCCAGACATGGCATGTGTAAAAATGGAGATTTTTTGGTGGAGAAACCAAATTTATCAGAATTCAATTCTCTCTTTTTCCCTTCCAGCTCCAGCATGTTCTGAACAAGACATGCCTCAGACTTTGCTTGAGGAGCAGTGTCTATGGGGATTAAAGTACAGGGTCTTTGGAACAAAAAAGACAGACCAAAACACATAAATATAAAATAAATGTTGGCAGTTACAAATGCTGTCAACTCTCTCAATCATCTATGGACCTTGGGACCTCTACAGTGCTAATAGGCAACATCACCTTGATGTGGTACATAAATGGGGAACCAGATCATGCCCCCTGTGTAGACTAGCCATGCTAGCCTGGAATACAGCTTTTCAGAACAATCTTACTCTAAAGGAAACTTACAAACAGTCAAGGGTTTTGGCAGACAAGTTGAGCAGGACCAGGACAGACCTTCACAAATGGAAACTGACCAAACAGAATGGTGCAGCACTATAAATGAACCAGTAACACAAAAAGACAAAATGCCAGCAAGAGGGTCCAAACATTGATCTAAACAGAGATTTAATAAGATAAAATAAAAAATAATTATGCGGCTTTGTCTCACTCTGAAGACTTCATCAGAATACAAGCCATTCTGAAATGCAACCTTATATAATACAAGTTGTTCTATTGGTTAATTACTACCTAATTACACTTGTGTATGTTACATTTCCATTGCTTTCTTAAAATGACAGTACTTGTTCATTTGACATAGCCATTGATTAAACACTACAATTCATAACACAGTGTGAAAAAAAACTTCAGCTATAAACCATTATCTAAAAACCACATTAGAATAGAATACTTAATGAATAAAAACACTGTTACAATATACACAATACTAAAATGTTGCAAACCCTTCTTGAAATACTGAAAATTCTAAAGCTTACTGGTCTTTATCTGTAAAATGGGGGGCATGGAGTTGTACTCATTTAAACCTGGTGGGAAGGTGGCAAATAATCTACGCTGCTATACCAATTCACGAGTAGCTAATTGATTTTTTCAGTCCTCCTCTCATGAGATTTGCAGTATATGCTCCAAAATCCCAAAAAGAAACTTCTTAAAAGAAGGGCAGGCTAAGGAATGTTTATATACAGTACTGTTTTCTTTTTTATTAACAATATTGTAAATATAATGAAAGATATACCGGATAGTGCCAATGGAATCCTCAGTCAAAAAAGAAGAAACAGAATGTTGTATAAAACACTGACGGATTCGGCAACCAGGAAACAAAGCCACTTCAAGATTCCATGCAAGAAACTTCTTTATTCAGTAAAATAACGAGTGGATAAGCGCTTTCACGCACCGAAAGTGCGCTTCCTCAGATCTTCACAGTTAAAGCAATAAACTCTCAGAGTATATATACCCAATAACAATTCAATTAAGCATCTGATTAGATAATTATTCAATTAATTAATTCACCTTGATTTAGTACATAGAATCACTTTATACACGGGAAGGCAGTGTAAAACAGCTCTAGTAAACTTCTCTTTCTATTTCTTCTGTTCATATGTAAAATGCATCCATAAATAAAAATAGAAACATATTTATATAATTTATATAATTTCTATCATGTAATAGAACATATTTCAAATGATCAAATCCATTCAGTTAAAACTATTCAAATAAATATATGTATAAATATAATTAAATAAATAGAAAAATAAATAAATCTCATAGAATAAAACTGTAAGAGAATATAAATACATATAATAAAAAATCTATAATACAAAATGTATATTATAAATTATATATATAATGCCAAAAGATGAAATTCTCATTCAAGCATATATATATAAAAAACAATATCATAGTTAGCTATGTGTGATGTCAATGTTACTCATAGACTAATAATGATGATAAGCTATATGTTTATACGACCAGCATATGCCTTTATATATATGTGAGATCATCAAATATATGAACAAAATGAATACTATACTATTTATATAGAAAATCCATATCTATATATGTAAAAATATAAAAATAAATATTTATCAAATGTTGGGTAAAAGTATGATATATATATGTTATATAATGTATACACATATAAATAAAGAATCTTGTGTATATATATGTATAAGTATAAATATGTATAAATAAATAATTTAATTGAATGGATGTCTTTATATAAAATGTTAAAATCAATCATTAAAATCATGTGGATGAATATTATATCATAAACTGGAATATATTGAGCATGCTTATATAAAAACAATGAATTAAAATAAAATAAGAAAATATCAAGTTGATATGTAAACATAAATATATATCAACAAGACTTAAAACTAAGGAACATGAATATGACATAAATATATATATATGTACATAAAAAACAACATTAGGATACATTATTTATATATCCTACTATCTAGCACTGGTTTGATGCAAATGCTCTGATTCAGACCTGGGTGTAAGTGAGCACCCAATCTTAAAATCCATGATAATTCCACATTCGCCAAAATATTCATGTTGTTACCCCATCTCTTGTTCAATTCTATTAGTTGTAATACTCTAAATTTGAAACTATGCTCCCTGTATTCAAGCACATGTTTGGCTAAAGCATTCTTGTCGTTATTTTTCTTTATTTCATATATGTGATTGTATATTCTTTGCTTAAACCTTCTCTTGGTTAAGCCAACATAGAATGCTTCACATTTTGTGCATGTCGCTAAATAAACCAAATTCATAGAGTTACAGCTTGCATAGAACCTAGGTTTGAATGTAAAGTCCATTTTGGGATGTTTATATGTTTGTTCATTACTAATATATCTACACATATTACATCTGGTACATGGAAAAGTTCCCATGGTATTAAGATGTAAATGTTTGTTGGAGTTTCCTTTGCCTTCTTTAAAACATAACAATCTTTTTAGATTGGGGGAATTCTTATAAAGAAACTTCGGGTATTCACCCACTATATTCCTTGTTGTTTCGTCTATAGTCAAAAGCTTCCAATTCTGTTTTATTATATTTTTTAGATCTAAATTGTCATTGGTATATTGCATCATATATGCTACTCTATTGTTGGTATTGAATGACGTCCCTTCCTTAATTTTAGGTCTAGTATGAGGTATCTTGTGTCTCATTGTCAATTCATTCATGGAATCATGTGTCGAAAAGACTTCATTTCTTATGTCATGCACCATTTTCATGTTATAACCTCTTTCTAAAAACAATCCTTCCATCTTGTTTACTTCATCTTTAAGTACTTGTTCATTTACACATAGCCTCCCTACTCTGATAAGCTGACTCTTGACTATGCCTGGAAACACGTATCTAGGGTGCATGCTGTTGTAATGTAAAAGATTATTCACCCAACATGCTTTCCTATATAAACTAGTTTCTATTCTGTTTCCTTTTATTGTTATATTAATATCTAAAAAACTGATATTAGTGTAGGACCATTCCATGGTGAATCTTAGAAACTGGGTGGTAGATTCCAAATCTGATAAAAACATTTTGAATTCATTCAGAGTGCCTTCCCATAAAATCAAAATATCATCTACAAACCTCTTGTACATTTTGATGTTGTTGATGTATCTTGCTTCACTAAATAAATAATTCCTCTCCCAGTTAAAGACAACTAAATTCGCGTAAGTGTTAGCTATGGGGGTGCCCATGGCTACTCCCCATTGCTGTAGATAATATTTGTCTTTAAATATAAACACATTATTTTCAAGTACTGTTTGTAACAGAAGATGTATTAAAATCTGTTCATTAGTATCAAAATCTGTATTACAATTAAGAACTTCCATTATGGCTTGCAAACCCTCTTCATTAGGTATACTAGTGAAGAGGTTTTTTACATCTAAAGTTATCAGGACACATTTATTCAAAGTATATATATTGTTATCATTGAATCTATGAATGTCATCCAAAAGATGATATGTGTCTTTTAGAATAGAGGGAATAGAGTCTACTATAGGTCTTAATATAGTCTCAAGATATGTGGATATGTTAGAGGTGACCCATCCCCTTCCTGAAACAATCGGGCGCATTGGAAGTGGGAGGATTCCCTTATGTACCTTCGGTAAGCCTTTCATGGAGGGTATTAATGGTAGATCAATTAGTAAAAACTCATATAGCTCTTTGTCTACCTGTCTGCACATAAGAAGATCATAGATGTTGTCATGCACTTTCTGTATAATCCTTGATATTTCAGTGGTGGATATAACTATATATGTTTTAGTATCATTCAACAGTGTATGCATATTCTTATCATATTCAATTGTATCCATGAGAATTATAGCACCTCCTTTATCTGCTGGTTTTATCGTTAGCATATCATCTTGTGTTAGTTTAGCAAGTGAGGTTACTTCAGAACTAGTCATGTTGTAATATCTATTCTTTTTAACATGATGCTTGTTGTTTTGTGTGTAGTATTTATAGAAATCATCCTCACATATTCTAGTAAAACATTCAACATTGCTGGGTAAAGGGGGAGTAAAATTGCTTTTCTTTTTCAAAGATGCATTGCTGACAGTTTCAAAAGACTTTATACTTGAATTAAAATACAATTTGAGAGCTACCGATCTGGCAAATAATCTTAGTTCAGTTAGTGTGTTATTCAACTTACTGCTCTGGGAAGGTATAAAGCCTAACCCTTTGTTTAACAAAATTAAGTCATTTTCATTAATCCCTCTAGTAGAAAAGTCATATACTAAGGTATTTAATTCCTTACATTCTTCCTCTGTCCGTGCCTTTCCTCTGAAAATTTCCTTTTCCTGGGACCTTTGCTTGGTGAGCGACCTCTTGTGAAATGAGTTTGTTTGATGGGATAGGGTAAAAAACATGAGTCATCTGGGTTCGCGTTCTTGCATCGAACAACCTGTTCTGTATCTTTATTTAATATTCCCAGTCCTTGTTGATTGGGAAGTGGGGTTGACGTTTCAACATCCACTGTATTGCAATCCCACACATTTGGTTTAGCTGTTCCCTTGGAAGTGGTGATGTTAGAAGCCCTTTCTCCTGCCATGATGTCCGTTGGTGTGTTTGTTGCATCTAGCCTCGGTTCCATTCTGTTGTTCGTACGTCTTATGTGCGTCGTGGCGTCATCTGCTCTTCCCTCTGCCTCTTTGGCTACCCCTGGTCGTGTATACTCGTGTGGTCTCGGCCATACGAAGATGTTGCCGTTAGAAAAGTCATTGTGATCACGGCATAATTTTCTCTGCTTTATTAGTTTTAGTTTCTCACTATACACGTTAATTTGGGAATGCAGGTTCTCTAATTTCCTTGAGCAATGATTAATAGATATGTAGCGCTCAAAGATGTCCTTACGTAGCGCCTCAACCTTTTTTTTCTAACTCTATTTCAATAGGCAAAAAATAGTCCAATATTAAGTTGATATAACTGAAACCAAGATTGATGTTGAGATCTTGCCACTTCTTAAGGAGAATCGGATGTTGTTCTCCGTAAGTAGGCATGCAAAGTACTCTCATTCCTCGGGGGATTATTTTGAAGTGTATACAAGCCTCTAAGTGCTTGCGCTGCCAAGAATATCTTTGCAGCCTATACATATCGTTCTCAAGTTCTCTTATCATTGTATTAAATTCAGTCATATTATTCATTTCAGTATTTATAGTAGGTGTTTCTGTAGATACCTGCAAATCAAGTTGTAGTAGTGGGTTCTCATCCGAATGTATGAGACGTTCCCAAACTTGTTGATTCCCTCTAACAACCGGAGTATAGTCCAACTCTACTGTTGCATTTTCCATGGTGTGGTTCTACCGGTAAACACGCTGAAAAAGGTAATGAAAGATATACCGGATAGTGCCAATGGAATCCTCAGTCAAAAAAGAAGAAACAGAATGTTGTATAAAACACTGACGGATTCGGCAACCAGGAAACAAAGCCACTTCAAGATTCCATGCAAGAAACTTCTTTATTCAGTAAAATAACGAGTGGATAAGCGCTTTCATGCACCAAAAGTGCGCTTCCTCAGATCTTCACAGTTAAAGCAATAAACTCTCAGAGTATATATACCCAATAACAATTCAATTAAGCATCTGATTAGATAATTATTCAATTAATTAATTCACCTTGATTTAGTACATAGAATCACTTTATACACGGGAAGGCAGTGTAAAACAGCTCTAGTAAACTTCTCTTTCTATTTCTTCTGTTCATATGTAAAAATGCATCCATAAATAAAAATAGAAACATATTTATATAATTTATATAATTTCTATCATGTAATAGAACATATTTCAAATGATCAAATCCATTCAGTTAAAACTATTCAAATAAATATATGTATAAATATAATTAAATAAATAGAAAAATAAATAAATCTCATAGAATAAAACTGTAAGAGAATATAAATACATATAATAAAAAATCTATAATACAAAAATGTATATTATAAATTATATATATAATGCCAAAAAGATGAAATTCTCATTCAAGCATATATATATAAAAAACAATATCATAGTTAGCTATGTGTGATGTCAATGTTACTCATAGACTAATAATGATGATAAGCTATATGTTTATACGACCAGCATATGCCTTTATATATATGTGAGATCATCAAATGTATGAACAAAATGAATACTATACTATTTATATAGAAAATCCATATCTATATATGTAAAAATATAAAAATAAATATTTATCAAATGTTGGGTAAAAGTATGATATATATATGTTATATAATGTATACACATATAAATAAAGAATCTTGTGTATATATATATATATGTATAAGTATAAATATGTATAAATAAATAAATAATTTAATTGAATGGATGTCTTTATATAAAATGTTAAAATCAATCATTAAAATCATGTGGATGAATATTATATCATAAACTGGAATATATTGAGCATGCTTATATAAAAACAATGAATTAAAATAAAATAAGAAAATATCAAGTTGATATGTAAACATAAATATATATCAACAAGACTTAAAACTAAGGAACATGAATATGACATAAATATATATATATATGTACATAAAAAACAACATTAGGATACATTATTTATATATCCTACTGTCTAGCACTGGTTTGATGCAAATGCTCTGATTCAGACCTGGGTGTAAGTGAGCACCCAATCTTAAAATCCATGATAATTCCACATTCGCCAAAATATTCATGTTGTTACCCCATCTCTTGTTCAATTCTATTAGTTGTAATACTCTAAATTTGAAACTATGCTCCCTGTATTCAAGCACATGTTTGGCTAAAGCATTCTTGTCGTTATTTTTCTTTATTTCATATATGTGATTGTATATTCTTTGCTTAAACCTTCTCTTGGTTAAGCCAACATAGAATGCTTCACATTTTGTGCATGTCGCTAAATAAACCAAATTCATAGAGTTACAGCTTGCATAGAACCTAGGTTTGAATGTAAAGTCCATTTTGGGATGTTTATATGTTTGTTCATTACTAATATATCTACACATATTACATCTGGTACATGGAAAAGTTCCCATGGTATTAAGATGTAAATGTTTGTTGGAGTTTCCTTTGCCTTCTTTAAAACATAACAATCTTTTTAGATTGGGGGAATTCTTATAAAGAAACTTCGGGTATTCACCCACTATATTCCTTGTTGTTTCGTCTATAGTCAAAAGCTTCCAATTCTGTTTTATTATATTTTTTAGATCTAAATTGTCGTTGGTATATTGCATCATATATGTTACTCTATTGTTGGTATTGAATGACGTCCCTTCCTTAATTTTAGGTCTAGTATGAGGTATCTTGTGTCTCATTGTCAATTCATTCATGGAATCATGTGTCGAAAAGACTTCATTTCTTATGTCATGCACCATTTTCATGTTATAACCTCTTTCTAAAAACAATCCTTCCATCTTGTTTACTTCATCTTTAAGTACTTGTTCATTTACACATAGCTTCCCTACTCTGATAAGCTGACTCTTGACTATGCCTGGAAACACGTATCTAGGGTGCATGCTGTTGTAATGTAAAAGATTATTCACCCAACATGCTTTCCTATATAAACTAGTTTCTATTCTGTTTCCTTTTATTGTTATATTAATATCTAAAAATCTGATATTAGTGTAGGACCATTCCATGGTGAATCTTAGAAACTGGGTGGTAGATTCCAAATCTGATAAAAACATTTTGAATTCATTCAGAGTGCCTTCCCATAAAATCAAAATATCATCTACAAACCTCTTGTACATTTTGATGTTGTTGATGTATCTTGCTTCACTAAATAAATAATTCCTCTCCCAGTTAAAGACAACTAAATTCGCGTAAGAGGGAGAGGGAATCAACAAGTTTGGGAACGTCTCATACATTCTGATGAGAACCCACTACTACAACTTGATTTGCAGGTATCTACAGAAACACCTACTATAAATACTAAAATGAATAATATGGCTGAATTTAATACAATGATAAGAGAACTTGAGAACGATATGTATAGGCTGCAAAGATATTCTTGGCAGTGCAAGCACTTAGAGGCTTGTATACACTTCAAAATAATTCCCCGAGGAATGAGAGTACTTTGCATGCCTACTTACGGAGAACAACATCCGATTCTCCTTAAGAAGTGGCAAGATCTCAACATCAATCTTGGTTTCAGTTATATCAACTTAATATTGGACTATTTTTTGCCTATTGAAATAGAGTTAGAAAAAAAGGTTGAGGCGCTACGTAAGGACATCTTTGAGCGCTACATATCTATTAATCATTGCTCAAGGAAATTAGAGAACCTGCATTCCCAAATTAACGTGTATAGTGAGAAACTAAAACTAATAAAGCAGAGAAAATTATGCCGTGATCACAATGACTTTTCTAACGGCAACATCTTCGTATGGCCGAGACCACACGAGTATACACGACCAGGGGTAGCCGAAGTGGCAGAGGGAAGAGCAGATGACGCCACGACGCACATAAGACGTACGAACAACAGAATGGAACCGAGGCTAGATGCAACAAACACACCAACGGACATCATGGCAGGAGAAAGGGCTTCTAACATCACCACTTCCAAGGGAACAGCTAAACCAAATGTATGGGATTGCAATACAGTGGATGTTGAAACGTCAACCCCCACCTCCCAATCAACAAGGACTGGGAATATTAAATAAAGATACAGAACAGGTTGTTCGACGCAAGAATGCGAACCCAGATGACTCACATTTTTTACCCTATCCCATCAAACAAACTCATTTCACAAGAGGTCGCTCACCAAGCAAAGGTCCCAGGAAAAGGAAATTTTCAGAGGAAAGGCACGGACAGAGGAAGAATGTATGGAATTAAATACCTTAGTATATGACTTTTCTACTAGAGGGATTAATGAAAATGACTTAATTTTGTTAAACAAAGGGTTAGGCTTTATACCTTCCCAGAGCAGTAAGTTGAATAACACACTAACTGAACTAAGATTATTTGCCAGATCGGTAGCTCTCAAATTGTATTTTAATTCAAGTATAAAGTCTTTTGAAACTGTCAACAATGCATCTTTGAAAAAGAAAAGCAATTTTACTCCCCCTTTACCCAGCAATGTTGAATGTTTTACTAGAATATGTGAGGATGATTTCTATAAATACTACACACAAAACAACAAGCATCATGTTAAAAAGAATAGATATTACAACATGACTAGTTCTGAAGTAACCTCACTTGCTAAACTAACACAAGATGATATGCTAACGATAAAACCAGCAGATAAAGGAGGTGCTATAATTCTCATGGATACAATTGAATATGATAAGAATATGCATACACTGTTGAATGATACTAAAACATATATAGTTATATCCACCACTGAAATATCAAGGATTATACAGAAAGTGCATGACAACATCTATGATCTTCTTATGTGCAGACAGGTAGACAAAGAGCTATATGAGTTTTACTAATTGATCTACCATTAATACCCTCCATGAAAGGCTTACCAAGGTACATAAGGGAATCCTCCCACTTCCAATGCCCGATTGTTTCAGGAAGGGGATGGGTCACCTCTAACATATCCACATATCTTGAGACTATATTAAGACCTATAGTAGACTCTATTCCCTCTATTCTAAAAGACACATATCATCTTTTGGATGACATTCATAGATTCAATGATAACAATATATATACTTTGAATAAATGTGTCCTGATAACTTTAGATGTAAAAAACCTCTTCACTAGTATACCTAATGAAGAGGGTTTGCAAGCCATAATGGAAGTTCTTAATTGTAATACAGATTTTGATACTAATGAACAGATTTTAATACATCTTCTGTTACAAACAGTACTTGAAAATAATGTGTTTATATTTAAAGACAAATATTATCTACAGCAATGGGGAGTAGCCAGGGGCACCCCGTAGCTAACACTTACGCGAATTTAGTTGTCTTTAACTGGGAGAGGAATTATTTATTTAGTGAAGCAAGATACATCAACAACATCAAAATGTACAAGAGGTTTGTAGATGATATTTTGATTTTATGGGAAGGCACTCTGAATGAATTCAAAATGTTTTTATCAGATTTGGAATCTACCACCCAGTTTCTAAGATTCACCATGGAATGGTCCTACACTAATATCAGTTTTTTAGATATTAATATAACAATAAAAGGAAACAGAATAGAAACTAGTTTATATAGGAAAGCATGTTGGGTGAATAATCTTTTACATTACAACAGCATGCACCCTAGATACGTGTTTCCAGGCATAGTCAAGAGTCAGCTTATCAGAGTAGGGAGGCTATGTGTAAATGAACAAGTACTTAAAGATGAAGTAAACAAGATGGAAGGATTGTTTTTAGAAAGAGGTTATAACATGAAAATGGTGCATGACATAAGAAATGAAGTCTTTTCGACACATGATTCCATGAATGAATTGACAATGAGACACAAGATACCTCATACTAGACCTAAAATTAAGGAAGGGACGTCATTCAATACCAACAATAGAGTAGCATATATGATGCAATATACCAACGACAATTTAGATCTAAAAAATATAATAAAACAGAATTGGAAGCTTTTGACTATAGACGAAACAACAAGGAATATAGTGGGTGAATACCAAGTTTCTTTATAAGAATTCCCCCAATCTAAAAAGATTGTTATGTTTTAAAGAAGGCAAAGGAAACTCCAACAAACATTTACATCTTAATACCATGGGAACTTTTCCATGTACCAGATGTAATATGTGTAGATATATTAGTAATGAACAAACATATAAACATCCCAAAATGGACTTTACATTCAAACCTAGGTTCCATGCAAGCTGTAACTCTATGAATTTGGTTTATTTAGCGACATGCACAAAATGTGAAGCATTCTATGTTGGCTTAACCAAGAGAAGGTTTAAGCAAAGAATATACAATCACATATATGAAATAAAGAAAAATAACGACAAGAATGCTTTAGCCAAACATGTGCTTGAATACAGGGAGCATAGTTTCAAATTTAGAGTATTACAACTAATAGAATTGAACAAGAGATGGGGTAACAACATGAATATTTTGGCGAATGTGGAATTATCATGGATTTTAAGATTGGGTGCTCACTTACACCTAGGTCTGAATCAGAGCATTTGCATCAAACCAGTGCTAGATAGTAGGATATATAAATAATGTATCCTAATGTTGTTTTTTATGTACATATATATATATTTATGTCATATTCATGTTCCTTAGTTTTAAGTCTTGTTGATATATATTTATGCTTACATATCAACTTGATATTTTCTTATTTTATTTTAATTCATTGTTTTTATATAAGCATGCTCAATATATTCCAGTTTATGATATAATATTCATCCACATGATTTTAATGATTGATTTTAACATTTTATATAAAGACATCCATTCAATTAAATTATTTATTTATTTATTTATACATATTTATACTTATACATATATATACACAAGATTCTTTATTTATATGTGTATACATTATATAACATATATATATCATACTTTTACCCAACATTTGATAAATATTTATTTTTATATTTTTACATATATAGATATGGATTTTCTATATAAATAGTATAGTATTCATTTTGTTCATACATTTGATGATCTCACATATATATAAAGGCATATGCTGGTCGTATAAACATATAGCTTATCATCATTATTAGTCTATGAGTAACATTGACATCACACATAGCTAACTATGATATTGTTTTTATATATATATGCTTGAATGAGAATTTCATCTTTTTGGCATTATATATATAATTTATAATATACATTTTTGTATTATAGATTTTTTATTATATGTATTTATATTCTCTTACAGTTTTATTCTATGAGATTTATTTATTTTTCTATTTATTTAATTATATTTATACATATATTTATTTGAATAGTTTTAACTGAATGGATTTGATCATTTGAAATATGTTCTATTACATGATAGAAATTATATAAATTATATAAATATGTTTCTTTTTTTATTTTTATTTATGGATGCATTTTTACATATGAACAGAAGAAATAGAAAGAGAAGTTTACTAGAGCTGTTTTACACTGCCTTCCCGTGTATAAAGTGATTCTATGTACTAAATCAAGGTGAATTAATTAATTGAATAATTATCTAATCAGATGCTTAATTGAATTGTTATTGGGTATATATACTCTGAGAGTTTATTGCTTTAACTGTGAAGATCTGAGGAAGCGCACTTTCGGTGCGTGAAAGCGCTTATCCACTCGTTATTTTACTGAATAAAGAAGTTTCTTGCATGGAATCTTGAAGTGGCTTTGTTTCCCGGTTGCCGAATCCGTCAGTGTTTTATACAACAAATATTGTAAATATGTTCAGAAATATGCATCTTAAACAAACAAACACTTGGTTTTGCCTACATAAAATGCAGAAAAGTCTGAGCATAAAACCAGATAGACCACCCCTTGCATAGCACAGTTACCTCTCTGAAAAGTAACCCTAGATTTTGTGGTATTCTTTAACAAAAAAGTTTGTTTCTTTTCAATAAATCCGTATTGCCTACAATGCCCACAGCATGTTTTTCCCTCTTGTTTTGTGTTAGTGTACAGTGACTGATTGACAAAATGTTCAAAATAATTTTTCAAATTAGGTGCTGTCTTTAAAATAAAATTGGGTTCCGAACCAACAATATTATAGAGAACTGGGTTGACTTTAAAAATGTTCCAGTTTTTCTTGACAATTTCTTTAAGTTCCTTAAAAATATTTACTGTATTGTACTACCAAAGCTTTCTCATACTTCCATTTATTTTGAGATGAATACTTGCCTTCTAGGCTAATGCCTAAAAGTGGTTTATATTTACCCCCCCAATCTGCAAAAAAATGGTATTCTCTAACCAAAAACATTTGTTTTAACTTGTGACATCCCCACGCTGGGCCAGTATTCAAGGAGACTGAATCCTCATCAGTGACACTGGAAAGGGGCGTGCACTTGGAATACAAATGGATACATTCAATATTTCCAGATGCAAACCTCTCTGCATCAAACACAGTTTCCCTTAAGAGCACACAGGGAACACACTCAGCCTGGGGTCTGGATTTTTCTATATCTGTCTCCCTCATGGTCCCCAATAAGACTCCCCATTGGTATAGGTGTAGGGTTATGTCCTCAGCTAGATTATCCAAGCCAAGTCCTCCAACACCCTCTCTGTAAGACCAGTGCTTTGTGTCCTTGCCCCTAGTAGCTCTCTCTCTCTCTCTCTCTCTCACACACACACACACACACACACACACACACACACACACACACACACACACACACACACTGTGAGATCTGATTTTCCACACACACAAACACCTGGGAAAGGTTGACACAGATTTACCTACTGTGCCCCCTTCTGCCCAGAGTATAAGGTAGTTATCACCACCACCAGGCACTTCAAACCAATTATTCTAAGCATACCTCTCGACCTCTTAGAGCAAGAAATCTGGACAAAGCCATATATAAAAGTGGGACAAAGGCCCAAAAATTGGGACAATTTTTAAATATTGCTCTTACAAACTTCGAAAATTGATAGAATAACAGATTTTGCATTTGCATGAAATTTCTGAAGGGTATGAAGTCTGAAACTCAAATTCATGTAATCATTTTCTATATTTAATCTTTAATGATTTGCCACAAATTTGCCAGAAAACCACAATATTATGAAAAACGGACCAAAAATATGAGGCAACAATCTGGACATTCTAGGAAAATCTGTACAGTTGAGAGGCATGACTCTAAGGCCCTTAACAAAGGGTGTCCAATTATACTATGTAATATTAATACTAATACAAATGGTAGTAGTTGATCAAGACAGCGAGGCCTTCTGGAGTGGCCCACACAGTGTCACCAAATAAATATAAGCACTTTCAAAGATTAAGTACTTTCAGAAAGGACCAGCCACAACAGAAGTTTTAAATATATTTAATAATAATAAATAATAAAAAGAGCATGAAAATATGGAATAAATATTTGCAATAAACCACAGAGTTCAGATCACAGGAAATATTGAAAATAACATTGATTTACCGACTCGTACAAATAAAGAAAAACAATCTCTAAACTAAGCTTCACGCTATTCCTGATTGAATCTAGCAGAATTACTATTCTTTAATAACTTGCTTGATAGAGCAAGGCACAATGAAATACATGAGCTGTCTTTCTAGTCAGGTTCCCCAGAACAGAATACTCAATACTCAGAGATTATGCCCTGTAAAATATAATATTCAAGACGGCTTGCAGAATGACCTCATCTGGTCACTTGATTCTAGGTTCTCACAGTATCCTCCTTTGAAGATGAGACACAAATTTAGCATAGACAGCTGCAATACACATCTAAATGTTTATGGTAATGCCTAGGGCTTCCCCTCTTTTTACTAAGCTAATGAACAAAGTCTTCTTCCAGATCCACTGTCTCTGGTTCTATTCAGCAATGTGGGGTGCCATTTTAATAGTTTAACAGCTCATTTACAGTTCCCTTATTTTTCTTAAAGTAAGCTAGCTGGTTAACCCCTGCTGTCCCAGTGTCCTCTTTTAAAACATATACATTTAATTCCATTACAATAATACATGTACATTTATTTTCATTCCAGGAGGCTGCACTGCTGATACATTTTAACACAAGCAAACCTCACGAATACATTTTCAGCGCAAGCATCTATACAAATCAGTTGATATACAAATGACATATAACTATTTACAAAATTCCAGCTAGCTGTGCTGGCACAAATCATATATCCACTGCCCTACTTCTCCTGGCATGGCTGGGAGTACCTCCTATCATCACATAACTTATCCAACTCTCCCTTCACCTCACTTTGAAGGGATGTAATTTTGGCCACCCTGATACATTTTCCTGTCATTAAACTCTTTTTTTTTGTGAAAAGGGGTGACAACTAGTATAGTTTAAGTAGGAATTGCAGAATGTTGTTTTCCTGTAAACATTAGATTTAAACTCTTCCACTGTATGGGATATAAGTGTGTTGAGGTAATTAATTTTATCTCTATTCCAAGTGTAATTAAAAATCCACAGAGTTATTTAAGTATTCTACAAAAGAGTGTGTCTCATCCTCAGTATCATCCCATAACATAAAAATATTATCAAAGAATCTGAGGTAAAGTTTATTTTTTGAAGAAAGAGGCTATTAAAAACATTTGTTCTCTCAACTAAGCAAAACTAAGTTAGCAAATATTGGGGTGCAAGCTGCACCCAGAGCAACCCCCCAATTTGTTGAAAAAACTCTCCTTCAAAAATATTATTATTGTATTCTAAAGCCATGGAGGTCAATTCAACCATCAGGTTAATTTTTTCATTAGATAAACGGGAGAACTGATTGAGACTGTCACAAAAAAATTCCAAGCCTTCTGTCCTTGGAATCACTGTTAACAAATCAACAACATCCACATTACAAATATGAGATCTTTGTTCTACACATAGTTTTTCAACTTTCCCAAAAAGTCCCATGAATCTTTCAGGAGATGGGGGACCGCTTTATAAATGTACTTCAGCCACCTATCTTTAAGACCTGCCACAGATAGGTTTTAGCACCCCTGAACTGACACTATTGGTCTAAACAGGGGATTCAAAACTTGCTTGTGTATTTTGGGGATGCTGAAAATGGTGGGACTAACAGGCTTTGGATTCAATAAAAAATTAAACGTCTCAGTGCCTATTCTTTGGTCTAATAAATATTCTTCCAAAAATAAATCAATTCTATGGCATGCTAGATTTATTTGAAATGGGGATGTAAACAGCATTGTGTAGAATCTCTAGCATAGCTTTAAAATGGTCATGGGCATCATATAACACTGTGCCACCTCTTTTGTCAGGTTTCATAATTCGTACCGCTGTATCATTCAGTACCTTATCAAAAAGCAGTTTTTCTTCTTTGATCAGGTTGGAAATATATCCCTTGTTAGAATAACTCAAATTGTACAATTATTCCATAACTGCCTTTTCAAATATGTGAATAGTCAGGTGCAGAGGGGGATTGAGCACACTATACTTTTTAATATTAACTTCTTGCTCATTGTTCCTGACTCTCTTGACTCCTTTTTCTTGTCATGAAAAAAGTTGTCAAATTAAGTTTCCTAGTAAATAATTTTATCTTAGTCATCCAATCTGCAACATCTACATTCTTTGTGTGAACAAACTTACAGCCTTTATTGTACCTCTGTATGTTATGTATAATACCAGTACTGTCATTTACTAATACGCCATAGTCACCCATGTTTTCTTCCCATACCCTTTGTGGGGGTGACAGGGGTGAAGGGTTCAAATGATTTGGGCCAGGGTCTCCCAATTGCTTGAGATGATTTGCTAGCCTCTCTGAATGTCATGAATTTGGAAAATCCTGTACTTCACTTTAAGTCTCTTTATCTAGACACTCAGATGAAAACTAAAAATTCGACTTAAACCTTTCTCTTCTTTTCTAAAAAAAGACAAGGAATTTCTAGGGTAGGCCTCCCTATTTTTATATGATGTCCCTCTCAAGCTTTTTTTTTTAATGTTACTACATTTACTATCATCTCTTCTTAAAATATTTTCATATACATTTTTAAACTCTCCAAATATTGAATCTGTTAAAAGTTTGTGAGGTAACTCTTTCACTTCTTTACTTTAAGTGCAGATATACAGCTCATTATATTTAATAATCTTTTGTATGAGCTTGGCACCATGTGCAAACTTCTTAATAAAATCGTCCACAAGTTCACTGGAATACACTAGCCCAAAAGGAAATTTGTATAACCTTAATTTCTGAGGTGCAATCTTTTAATTTAAACATTGTCTTAACTATTTCAATTTGTAAAGTTTTCACTTTAGTAAGTCTCTTTTTAAAATAAAAAGAAAAGTCCTTAAGAGAGGAAAAGTGCTTCTGAACAACTGCACTGTCCATAAAGCTATTACTGAAATCACTCTGAAAATCAAATGTTCTGTCCAGTAAAATTTTAAAATTGTCATCACAAGTGTTATCATTATAAACCTCCTCTCTCAACTGCTCGGAGGAGCGTGCTCATACCTCACTTGTAAATAAAGACAGTACCTGCTACAGCAACTTAAGATTGTTGAAAAGGTCTGTGTGCCTGCCAAATAATGTCTGATGAATTAACTTCTAAACTACTTCCCTTCTTATGTGGAAACTGTGAGGAATTAGTATTTGTAAACACAGACTGCTGTGAAAAAATGCCATCATCTCCACAAACACTGTGTTAACAGCGGCATGAGAATTCTCGACCCCAGAAACAGGCACCAGAAGTGATGATAAATGAAACGTGCCACCGTTGCTTCACCCTCTTGGTCTTGAGTAATCAACTCAATGGAGCTTATTAAACTTACTTCACCATTTAGGGAAGACACAGCTTCTTTCAGTTTTAGCAAGTCCTGGTTCTCTCCACAGACCTCAGGTGAATCAGTTACATCCAGGGTAGCCATGTAAAATCTTTCAAGCACCTCAGGTAGCAAAAAAAAAACTGTGCAGCATTATAAATGAACCAATAACACACAAAAACAAAACATCAGCAAGAGGGTCCAAACATTGTTCAAAATAGAGATAAGCTAAAATAAAAAGTAGAAAACTGAATAAAAGCCTGGAAAAAACACCACTAGGGCTATAGCTTTAAGATGTTATAAAGTGTGTTACACCTGCTCAGTATGATGTCACTAAATGACAAATGTCTGATTGGATGGGACTATGTTTTTAAACTAGTGAATAGAGCTCATTTGTAGATCTGATGAAGGCTGAAAAGCTGAAAGCACTCATCTTTTACTGGAGCACTTGGATTTTATTCGTTTACCTGTTTGTTTGTTTCTATCAAAGGAGGAGGTGATTCTCATCATGGTGGTTTTTCCAGGCTTTTATTCAGTTTTCACTTTTTATCCAAGGACTGCCTTTAGCTGTTATAGGGTGCTTTGTTTTATTTACTAAAATAAAAAGTAATTAAGCATTTTCATCTCACTCTGGAGACTTCATCAGAAAACAAGCCATTCTGAAATGCAACCTTATATAATACAAGTTGTTCTAAACTACTGGTTATTTACTACCTAATTACACTTGTGCATGTTACATTTCCATTGCTTTCTTAAAGTGACAGTACTTGTTCATTTGACATAGCCATTGACTAAACACTACAATTCATAACACAGTGTGAAACAAACTTCAGCTATAAACCATAATCTAAAAACCATGTTACAACAGAATACTTAGTGAATAAAAACACTGTTACAATATGCACAGTACTAAAATGTTGCAAACCCTTTCTGAAATACTGAAAATTCAAAAGCTTACTGGCCTTCATCTGTAAAATGGGGGAGATGGAGGTGTACTCATTTAAACCTGGTGGGAAGGTGGCACCTAATCTAAGCTGCCATACCAATTCATGCTTAGCTAATAGATTTTTCCTGTCCACCCCCCCCCCCCCGGGCTTTGGACAATATGCTCCAAAATGCCAAGAAACTTCTTAAAAGAAGGGCAGGCTAAGGAATGTTAAGCACTGTTTTCTTATTTATTAACAATATCATAAATATGTTTGTAAATACGCATCTTAAACATATGCTCAGTTTTGCTACATAACAGAACAGCCTGAGCATAAAGCCAGATAGACCATCCCTTGCATAACTGAAAAGTAACCCTAGATTTTGTGATATTCTCTAACATAAAGGTTTGTTTCTTGGCAATAAATTCACATTGCTTACAATGCCCATAACATGTCATTCCCACTTGTTTTGTGGTAGTGTAGGCGGGTTGATTGATGCAATGTTCAAAAGAATTTTTCAGATTAGGTGCTGTCTTAAAAATATAAGCGGGTTCCAACCCAACAGTATTATAAAGAGCTGGGTTGACATTAAAAATGTTCCAGTTTTTCTTGACAATTTTTTTTTTAAGTTCCTTAGAATATTTACTGTATTGTACTACCAAAGCTTTCTTGTACTTCCCCTTATTTTGAGATGAATACTCGCAATTTAGGCCAATGCCTAAAATTGGTTTATATCCCCCCTACTCCCGATCTGCAAAATCTGCTTCACAAATGGAACCTAACAAGTTGCTGGGGTATCCTCTAACCAAAAACATTTGCATTAACTTATCCATCTCTCCCTTCACCTCACCTTGAAAAGATGTCATTCTGGTCACGCTGATACTTTGTCCTTCCACTAAACACTTTTTTTTTTTTTTTTTTTGTGAAAGGGGGTGACAACTAGTATAGTGTAAGTAAGATTTGCTAGTTGAAAGAAGAGAAGAGGGTAAAAACCCTTTAGACCCAGCTTCACATAGACCCATTTCCGTTTTAAACCATGACTATGAAGTGCTAGGAAAATGGCAAAGGTGTCAAAATTGAAAGATGTGGATTATTGTGGTTTAGTGAAGGGGAAGCAAAACTGATAGCACTTATAAACTAATAATCCAGATGGAAGCAGAATGTAACAAATTACTGCTGTCGTTGGTGGTTCTTGATGCAGAAAAAGCATTTGGTAGAGGTAGCTTGGATTTTATGAGCAGAGCATTTGAAGCATTTGCATTCCTTGATAGAATAATATGGTTAATTAGGAAAATATATGAAAGGTTAAAGACTAGAATTAAGGTGAGATGGTTCCTTTCTGATAAGCTGTCTGAACACAGGAACTAGGTGGGGGTGTCCTCTTTCCCCTGTGTTATACGATTTATATTTACAGCCATTGGCAAAGAAAATAAGATACTTAGAAATTCAAGGATAAAACTGGTATTGTAATCAAGAAAAGTTAGCTTTCTTTGCAGAATATATTATTATGTACTTTATACATGCAGAAAATCTTGTGGATCATTCTGAGACAATTTGTAGTGTTTTCAGGACATAAAATTAATAAAGAAAAAACAAAGGCTATACCAGTAAACTATGACCCCACACATGAATTGGTTCAGCAATACCCATGCTTATGGAGATATGATAAGACAGTGTGTTTAGATGCATAGATTAAAAGGATTCTGTCATTGCAGCTAAGGATATGTGGGAAGAGACTAACCAAAACTGGAAACTTTTGGTTATGGATATGGATAGTAAGACAAAAGCAGTAAAAATTTTTTAAGTCTCATTAATTTTGGGTCGATATTACATTATCGAATACTCATGTATTTGAAAACGTAATAATCATCCTGTAAATGACGAAAACGTCAAACGTCGAACACTTACAAAAAATCCAAAAACCCACCCAAGCAAACCATGGAAGGTACTGTTTTCACAAAGCTCTAATATCTTTGTTTGATAGGCACGGATTAGAATTGTTGGAAGTGCTTTGCATTCACTACCAACAAACTGTGGACAAGGTTATGGACGAAACGAATAAGCTTGATTCAGAAATTAAGAGTGATATGTGTTTTTCTAGGTACCACTTCGACTATGATCGTATTTTTGATAGTATCGATCAGTATCTATCAAAAATTAACTCTACCAAAATAAAGAAAATTAAAAGAGACTTAAAGGATTATGAGGCAGGTACAGCCTATCCTAAGCCACCTAGTTCACAACGGGGCTTGTTGGCCGACGAGAATGGTACTCAAAGTCATTCAGAAGAGCCACAGAATCAAGAAAATGTATCTGTTAACTCTTGTATTGACAATAACGAATTACCATTGGCTCAGCATGACATTAACTTGAGTACTAACCGTCGGAGCAAAAGGATAGCATCTAACAACAATACTAATAATAACAATAAAAATAATCCTAACACTAGAAATACGAATCAAAGAAATTTTCGGTATCGAGCCTCGAACTTTATGGAACCGAAAATGAGAACAACCAGGAGTGCGAACAAGACCAAACAGTAATAATGGACACTGTTTTAGCTACTAACAATGATGTTAAATGTAAAATTTTGTATAATTCCAGTAAAGATTTTAAGGTTTATAACTATTCTGACATTGACATCAGTTCAGAAATGATTGATTTATTAGCGAAGGGGCATACATTCGTTCCATCAGTAGAACTTGATGTAGCAACTACGTTAATTGACCTCAAACTTTTTATTAGAAAACTCAATTTAATGGTTTTAATGGGGAGTGACATGAATAATAAGACTGATTACTATGTCTCGAGTGTGTATAACCCACCCTTGCACCCTTTACTAACTTTATTTGAACAAATTAGTGAATTAGATATTCGTAATCTTAAGAGTATAGGAAATACTCCAAGACATAACAAAGATCGAACTTTTAACATTAGTAGAGATGCCAGGGAAAACTTGAAATTTTTGTGCCAAGCCCCCGTCCGTATCATGAAACCAGATAAGGGTGGGGGGCTAGCGATTATGAATATTATGGACTACAATGAAAAAAATGACTGAAATTTTGGATAGTCATAATGTAGAAGCATCTAAAAATGAGATGTATGGTGCCTATAGGAAAGTTACAGCCTTTATTGAAGAATTATACAGAGGCAAGAATTGATAAATCAATGTATAATTACCTAACTCAACCTGCTCCTCGAATTCCGAGGTTATTTGGAATCCCAAAGGTTCATAAATGCATAGATAATCCACCTATGCGACCACTAGTGGATGGTAGGAATAGTATTACTTACACGTCTGCCAAAGTAGTTGATAATATTTTAAAGAAATACATAAAACTTGAAACACAAATATCCAAGGATTCTTGGTCATTTCTAGAGAATATTAATAAACTAGAGTTTAGTGATGATACCTTTTTCGTAACTATTGATGTGAAGGATTTATATTCATCAATACCACATAGTGTAGGAATAGAGTGGGTTGTACAAATGCTAAAAATCTTTGATGCCCCTATACAAGAGATACAACTTGTAGGGGAACTGATAGATACAGTACTATCGTACAATTATGTTCTTTTTAATGATGAAATTTACCATCAAAAAGTCGGGGTAGCAATGGGCTCCCCCTGTGGTGCCAGCCTGGCTAATTTAGTTATGGCTTACTAGGAGAGGGAATATGTGTTAAAAAATCCATTGTGTAAAGATCAGATTCGGTTCTACACCCGGTTTTTGGATGACATCTTTATCCTATTCAAAAGTACCTTAAATGAAGTAGAACATTTATTAGATATGTTTAATTCTAGTACTGAATTTTTACAATTTACTTTTAATTATAGTAGAAATAGGATAACATACTTGGATGTGGAACTATGTAAGGATCACTATGAGAAGAAATTTATTTCTAGAATCTTTCGTAAAGACACATATTCTAATATGTTTTTACATTTTACCAGTTGTCACCCTATACATCAGAAAAAATCAGTTGTCAAAGGCCAGGTTGTAAGAGCAGCCAGGATGATTACCAAGGACACCGAATTTGAGGATGAATGTAAATTATTAAAATTGTTCTTTAGAGAGAGAGGGTACCTGGATAACTTTGTATATGACATCATAAGAGAAGTTCAGTATAAAAGAGAGTTAGGTGTTTATACCCCAATCTTAAATATTAGTAAAGCAAGTAGACCATTGATGAGTTTAAAAACTAAAACTTTCAACCCCTGTAGCTTTATTTGTACGTTTAATATTGATTCCTACCAAGTTACAAATATCATTGTGAAAAATTGGGATATTTTGATGAGAGACAGACAGCTTAGACTGTCACTCCCTACAGTACCGGGAATAACTTTTAGGCGAGGTATTAACCTGAAGAACATTTTGGAGGCTAACCCTAGACCATTTGTTAATAGGAAGGGTATGCATAAGTGTAACATGTGTCGGATGTGTAAATACATTGACACTGGAAGTAATTTTATGATACGTAATAACAAATACACTACCAATGAGAAATTTAGTTGTAACAGTAAACAAGTTGTTTACTTGGCTAAATGTACAACATGCCCAGCTTTCTATATAGGTAAAACTGATAGAAAGCTGGGTGAGAGGATCTATGAGCATACATATTGTATAAGTAAGAAGAAAATGGAAAATGCACTAGCTAGACATGCAAGTGACTTTGAGGGGCATGAATTCAAATTTAGAGTCATTGATCAATTATTTAATGATGGAAGAGGTGGTCCTGAGTCATTAAAATTGGAGAGAATAGAATTACTTTGGCAACTCAGAGTGAATGCCTGCCAATACCCTGGTCTTAATGAAATGTGTTCAATTATGTGTATTCTTAGACTGAAAAATCTAAACAGATAAGAAAAGCAATGAGAATAGATGTTTTGTATATCAGGGAATAATATTAATAATAACAATAATAATAATTTTCTGGCACTATTTCTAAGTTCATCAGGATATGTCTATATTAGTTGTGTTACTAGAAAAGGGTGTTTATATATTTTTATTTTTATTTAATAACAGTTGGATATACACACACATATATATATATATATATTTTTTTTTTCCCTGTAGAGTTTATTATTATTATTGCTTGTACTACTTGAGTAGTGATTCGATATGAGCTGAATTTACATAGACAAATAAATAAATATACACAGTTATTCACAACTGAACTACTATTATTATTAGATTTACTAATACCTATTTATATTTATACTTATATACATTTTTTCATAAATAAAAACATATACCTGTTTACATATATACATTTTTCTATGTATATGCATTTTATATATTGTATAATACATTTTATGATGAATTTTTAGTATATATGAAATTATAGTTGGTAAGTTGTTAGTAGGTTTATTTACTTGCTTATTTATTTATTTTTTTATTTATTCATCTATTCACTCATTTATTTATTTATTTATTTATATTGTTAGTTGATGAATTGGTACCTAATAAATAGATAGGAAAATGTTATGAATAGTTGTTAATAGCTCTTTTATCAAGTTAAATAAATAATATATTTTTATTATATTTAAAGTATGAAGCTGGGATTTAATCATCCAGTTATGTAATTGCAGTTTATTTTTAGTCTTTATTGTACGGTTCATTGTTTATACTTGTATTACTTTAACTTTAATTTCATGGATCAATTAACTTGCGCATCATGTGCTAAATTAATTAATTATATAAGACACGTGTTGTTACTATGCCCATGTTTGTTCTGAAGAAGTTGGGAGATTATTCCTGACGAAAAGTGGATTTTATTTTTTCGTACACTTAATAAATTATTTTACGTACTCCGATTTGTGTTACTGGCCAACTTGTTGTGGTACCAGGATCCGTGTTTGTTGCAGAAAACCATTTAAATACTGTAAGTAGTGGGGCAAGCCCCCATGCACCCCCCACACCCCCGCTACTTAAATATACCAACTCCAAGATCGCCATACAGTGCAAACAATGGAAAACTTCCATTTCCGTACTGTACAGAGATCTCCACTGAAATGTTTGATGTTTTCGACATTTATGGGTCGACTATTATGTTTTTGTATACATGAGTATTCAATAACGTACTATAGATGCATTAATTTTATATACAGATCAGACGTATTTTTAATAACCAATAAGGAAATTTATTTGGGAGGGGAAGAGGACAAAAGTTAAGTGGGATAAGTTGGTCCTTCCCATAGAACAAGGGGTTTAGGATTACCTGATTTGAATGACTATTTTAGAGCTGAGCAGTTAAGGTTGATGTACATAAAAGCAAAAGGTTATAAATCAACATGGAAAGGGATGAAGATGCAACAGGAGGGAAGTACAAGGAAAAAAAGAGAGAGTATGATTTTGGATATAGATTCTTAAGGAGAATAACAACAACCATACAGAATATTATATTCATAAAGCAACAGAAAGTATTCTAAGAATTAAGGCAATACCAGAATGGAGAAAGACTTTTCCAATAGGAATGTCTGCTACGAGGGTTATACCAAATAGACTAGGGGGTTGGAATTTACTGGAGCAAAATGGCACAGGAACAAAAGTATTAAAAACAAATAACTAGAGGGGGAAAGGTTATAGAGTGGGATGACACCAGGAAGTTTGGACTGCGGGTTAGAGACTACCTTCCCTACCATGGATTGATATCAGAGTATAGGCAAAGAAAAAGGAATAGGGGAGTGGTAATTGAAAGATCAGGTCTGGTAGAGTTTTTACTGACGTCTACAATAGACCCTGCTGTTAAAAAGGGATAATCAGTAGGCCATATAATACAATGCATGATAACTATAAGTGTCAAGTCAGAAAAGGTAAGGAAAGATTGGGAAGAGAACAACTGAAAACACAATTTACAAAGAAATAATGGGAGAACATTTCTAAGGCTCCCAAGTATGCAACAGTCCAAAAGGTTTAGCACTTTTGCTTGGAAGTGTTTGCAGATGCATTTTTATACCTTAAACAGACTTCAGAGATTTTTTTTTTCCTCAGACAGATAGTAAATGCTGGGGGTGTGACTGGAAAGATAACTATAGCTGGGAACATGTTTTGGGAGTGTAGCAATTTAGCAGATTTTCAAAATTCCTTGCAGGATACTTTGTGAGAAATGTTAGGAGAACAAATGGATGGAACAAAGGAAACTATTCTTTTGATCTGGGACACAAGATTTGCCTAGCCATGATAAAGCCTTACTAAGTTTAATTGTACTGTCTGTCAAAAAAAAGCATCATCATCATCAGTCCCCTTTTTCCCATTTTCTACATGGGGTTGGGGTATTGTGTTAACTGTCGCCATCTCTCAATTCAATGCCAAACTTCTGCCTTTATCAAAACTCATGCCTGACTGTCGCAGATCTTCTTTCACACAATTCATCTACCTCTTTGCTGACTGTCCTTGTTTCCTCTTACCTTCTTCCTGTTTGTCCCAAATCATCTTTACCAGATTGTCTTCTGCTTTTCTGCACGTGTCTGAACCACTGTAATCTGTTCTCTTTGATTTTTTTTTTCTGCAATTGGAGATACTTTGGCTTCTACTTGTATGTCCTCATTTCTTCATCTGTCCCACAGTGTGCATCCTACCACCCTTCTCAGGCACTTCATTTCCTTTACCTCTAGCTTCCTCATCTGCTCTGCCTTTACTGCCCAGGTTTCTGTACCATACAGTAGTACTGGTCACACCACTGTCTTGTACACCTTACTTTTCAGCTTCTTTGGCATTCTTCTGTCATAGACTACACCTGAGACTCTATGCCAATTGCCTGAGCTCCACTGATTCTAGGTTTGACCTCTTCATTCATACTTCCCGTCTCTTCAACCACCCCTCCCAGATATTTGAAGCTATTTACCTGTTCCACTGTCTTTCCTTCTATCTCAATTCTCAGCTTCTTCTGATTTCCCTGATTTGCTGTCATTACCATGGTCTTATCTGTGCTTAGTTTCATCCCATGTGCCTTCAGTTTTGTATTCCACTACCCTATCCTTTGCTGAAGTTCTTGCTCAGAGTCTGCCTGTAATGCCATATCATCTGCATACAGCAACTTTGTCGATCTCTCCCCTCTGAACTGTTTACTAATGTAGTCCATCACCAGTATGAACACAGTCGGCTCACAGTTGAACCCTTTTTCACACTCACTCCCACTGAGAACCCCTCTGTGAGACCAAACACTGTTTGTACTTGAGTCATTGGGTCCTTCTACATAGACTGCACTAATTCTACTAATGTTTCTGAGACTTCAAACCACCACAGTACTGCCCAAATCAACTTTTGTGGGACCTTGTCATATGCTTTCTCCAAGTCTAGGAATGCCCATTTGGACTCTTTCTTCATCTCTAGTTTCTTCTCAACTGTCTGTCTCACTGGAAACATCAGGTCAGTTGTGCTGCATCCTAATCTGAATCTGAACTGCTCATCTCCCATCTTACATTCTACTACTCTGCACATTTGTTTATCAATCACCCTCTCCAGAACTTTCATGCAATGTGACAGGAGTTTGATGCCTCTGTATTGCCCACAGTTGTGGATGTCCCCTTTGTTCTTGTACACTGGCATAAGTATGCTTATTCTCCAGTCATCTGGGATACACCACTTTTCTCTCCACACTGCTATGAGTACCCTTAGGAGCCATTTTTCCCGTATATCACCCAGCATCTTTATCATATCTGCTGTGACCTCATCTGAGCCTGCTGCTTTCCCTGATTTCATTTTCTGTAGTGCTATCCTTACTTCTTCTAGGATGGGCTCCTCTTCTTCTCTCATTATAGGCTGTTTCTGGCAGAGTACAGCTTTTGTAAGGTTTCCTTCATTCAGAAACTGCTGGATTTATTCCTTCCATCTGCCTTTGATGTTCTGTGGACTGGTGAGCAGATTGTTGCTGGCATCCCTTATGGAGGGTGTTTGACTATATTCTTTATCTTTCTGTCTTTGTCTTGCAACCAGATATAGTTTCTTTGTGCCACCTACTGAGTCACTTTCCAGGAGCTGGTAGAGTGCCTCCGATGTCCGTTTTTTTGCTACTGCAACTCCTTTTTGAATTATTGTTCACTGTTATACCCAATGAATGGGGAATTGAAAATGTCAGATAATTACTGTGTGAGAGAAACACCCCTGATACTAAGATGACACTTATTTGCACAATTTTGGAAATCATCCTAGAAAACAATGTGTTTATTTTTAATAATGTTTACTATGCACAAAAAGTTGGCGTAGCTATGGGCACAGCTTGTGCTAATAGCTACGCCAACCTATCCCTAGCTAATTGGAAAGCCAAACATTTACACCAGGCAGAAGAGGAGTAAATGTATTCCATTGTTCAGGGAATGTCAAGAAGCAGGCATGAGATTCAACTGGCTGCACCCAGCTATCTTCAAAATATTTTTTGCTGGAGGAACAAAATAATTTTTTGATGAAATACATGATAAGGAATAAATACCAAAGTTAGTTCAAAAAAGTGGAGGTTGGCATAATGGTTAAAGTGTTTACAGACAAAAGATGCAGGGTTTCATTATCACATGGGATAATTGGCTAGGCTTGAAATGGCCCACAAAGGCAGTTTGCCTGGTATGAACGTATGTGAAACAGAAGGAGATTCTGCTTCTTTTTTTCAAACACCTTTATTGATTTACCTCTTGTGACATAGGCAAATTTACATTCATATAAAGTAATCAAACTATATTACCATAACAAACATACTTCACATATAACCTAAGCAATATTACATAAATTATTCAAGTCATGCCTTTTTATTTTAAACAAGAAATATCTTTGTTAAACCACCACTTACTACACAGGCAATCATGCATTTATATAAATGAAAACAAACCACACCGACACAATCATAGTTGCAACCATTTTACATCACAAACCATACTGACACACTCCCAGTTGCAAACATTATACATCACGTCTAATCTACCCAATCTTTCTCTCTCAAACATTACATAGCTCATTTAAGTCCTGCCACCTTTTAGATCTCACTCCTCCTTGTATGTATTGTTCCCATAATTCCCATTTCTTCCTATGTAGTTTACTTCTATTTTCTAAAGATCTCAGTTTCAGTTGATTTATCTGTTACTATATTCACTATTTCAGTACAGCTGTTTTACATTTTGATTTCCATTTTTTAGTAACTGATTTTTGGCAGACATAGACACAGCAAGGCCTTACCATGTGTAGGCAATTCCAATTCTATATTATAACTCAGAAAAATCATCTCTCTTGTCAGACCAATCTGCCCACCCAGCATCTCCAACGGTGTACCCCGCAGGGAATCCTTAAAGTCTGCCAACTCACCACACTCCCAGGAAATATCTTTCCAATTACCTCTTTCTTCCCCTTTACACCTACAACACTTACTGTCTGTCTGAGGAATAATTCTTTGGAGTCTACGTGGGGTATAAAAATATCTATGTAAACATTTCCAAGCAAAAATCCTAAATCATCTTGATTTTTTTTGCATATTTGGGAGACATCCCATTGTTTCTTTTTGAAGTGCTTATCCAATCTCTCTACCCAATACTTTCTAACCTCCTCTGATTGATTCTTATAGTTATCATGCAGTATTTTATATGCTGTACTAATTATTCCTTTTTTAATGTTGCTTCTGTTCTAGATTCTATTAAAACTCTACCAGTACTGGTCTTTCATTTAGGAGCCCCTATTTCCTTCTCTTTGCCTATACTCTGATATCAGTCACTGATAGGGAAGGCAATCTTTAACCTGCAGTCCAAATAAATTCTTCGAGTCTTTCCATTCTGTTACCTTTCCCTCTCTAGTTATTTACTCCCAATACTTTGGTTCCTTTGCCAGTTTTCCCCAATAAATTCCGGCCCCCTCTTGCCTATTGTCTGTATCCCTAATTGTAGTCATCCCTATCGGCAGAATCTCCTCTCTCCATTCTCGTGTTGGTTTAGTTCTTAGAATACTTTCTGCTACTTTATATATATATATAATATTCTGCATGATTATTGTTATTTTCCTTAAAGGCCTGCATCCAAAATCCTAGTCCCTCCTTGTTTCTTGGCTTCCCCCATGTTTCATCATCATTCCTTTCCACTTTGAATTATCATTTTCTACTTGTGCTATGTATAGGAGTCTTAAATGTGTAGCTCTGAAATGCCAGTTCAAATTGCGTAATCCCAATCTGCCCTGTTCTACAGGAAGTATCAGTTTATCCCACTTGATTCTAGCTATCTTCCCCTCCCAGATAATGTCCTTCAGCTCTTTATTAATTGCTACCCACAACTTCTCCTCCGGTTAATAAAATATGCCTCACCTGTGTATAAGACTAAAGGGACCAAAAACATTTTAACTGGTTGTATCTTACTATCCATAACTATACAACAAAGCTTCCATTTTTTTCAGTTTTTGTATTATCATTTATTTACTCTCTTCCCACATATCATTAGCTGCCACACTAGAATCATTTTAAATCCATACTCCTAATTATTTCATTTTACCATGTCCCCATAAATATGGGTATTCCTGAACCAGTTCATGTGTGGGTACATAATTTACCACTATTGCCAACTGTCTGAAAATGTTCCACAACACTGTAATGTCTTTTTTCTGGATTTGTTAGGTGCAAAATAATAAATGCAAATAAAGCCAACTTTTATTAATTACCATACCAATTATATTCTTGAATTTCTGAGACCCTTATTTTCTTTGCCAATGGTTCTAAATATAATGCATATAGTAAAGGAGAAAGAGGACACCCCTGCATGGTTCCTCTCCACAAGCAGAAATGATCAGAGAGGACCCCACCTACTTTAATTTTCACCTCCGATTCCTCATATATTCTCCTAATCAAACTTAATTTTTTTTAGGAAATGGAAATGGTTCCATTGCTCTGCCTGTAAAGTCCCAGCTTACTCTGTGAAATGCTTTCTCTGCATCAAGACCCACCAACACCAGTGGTATTTTCTTACATTCTGCTTCCCTCTGGATCATCAAGGTTCTTTTACTATTGTCAACTTTTTGCCTCCCGTCCACAAAACCACACTGATCCATGTCTATCAATTTTGGCATCACTTTTGCCATTCTTTTAACCATTATAGACATAAACACTTTATAATCATTGTTTAGTATTGAAATGGGCCTGTATGAAGCTGGATCTGAATGATCTTTACCCTCTTTAGGTATTACAGCCACCACTGCTTTCTTCCAGAATGCTGATGCTTCTTCTCCTCTTAAAATACTTTTAAACAAAACCTTCCAGTTCTTAATCATTTTTTTCCTCCTCACTTCCAAACTTCCACAGAAATACCATCTATTCCTGGGGACTTTCCTGTAGATTGGTTTGTACATCACCATTTTATCTCATTTCCTCCTATCCTGTTAGTAACTGAGCCTCATCTACCTCTAACCTTGGCACATGTAATGCTTCTATAAACATTTCCATTTGTACCTTTTCTTGATTTTCATATTTATCTGCTTTCTACAGACTTTCACAGAATTTCCAAAAAAATTCTAATAGCGCTACATGATCTCTTGTTACATTCCTTGTTTTAGGCTCCCTAAACTTGGCGACAGCCCTTTCAACTTTCTGTTGCCTGAGTCATTGTGCTAAAAGTTTTTGCATTCTAGAGTTAATATCAAAGAACAGTTGCTTAGCAGCAATCTTTCTAAACTCATGCATATTATTGTGATAATCCCTTATTTTCTGTTTAGCATTCAACAGTTGCTCCTCTTCTTGTTCTGTGAGAATCCCCCTACTCTGCAATACTTTTAACATTTGCCAGTCCCTCTAAATAATTATTGTTACTTCTTAACCATATCTCTCTCTTTCTTTTGTTTCCACCCTATTTTTAAACTCCAGTTTAATTTTATCCACTCTCTAGCTATATTTTCAGAATAAATTTCAATCTTCTGAATAATTTCCACTACCAATTCCCAGATGGGTGAGAAAGTGCTAGTGTCTCATTTTTATTTTAGTTATTATTGGCGCATGATCTGAAATAGTTATTGGGTGTGTATCAAGACATTCAATTAAATGCACATGTTCCTGCAAAATGTAAAGTCTGTCTAGCCTAGCCCTGTTTTTGTGTCTTTGGGAATAATATGTAAATTCACTCCAAACTCCTAGTACTGAATTCCCATCTTCCATGCCAAAAATTTTCATACATTTCTTAAAAAAATCTACCCTCCTTTGTTATGCTTTTTCTTCTGGGCCCCACAGACACATCTTCATTGCCACAAATCAAATTCCAGTCCCCACGTATGAGTAATATTTCTTGCTGAAAGCTGATTACTATTCCAGAATTTTCTTAAGCTCCATTATAGCAGTTTTAGGTATAATATAAATACATACGAATGTAATCCTTCTCCCTTGCCAGCAGCTCCTTAGTACTACAAATCTACAATTATTATCTTTTTTATTCTCTTCTATCACTATTGGAGCACCTCTTTTATTTAATATAAGTATTCCCCTTTTCCTTTGTCCCAGGTATTATGCTGAATAACCACACTGAAAACATACCTTTATCAAATTCACATGTTCAGTTCTTTCCAAGTGTGCCTCATGTAGCTCTGCTATTTGCAATCTACATTTTTAATATAGTTCACTACTCTTTCTTTTTTGTATTTACCTGTGAGACCATTGACATTTAAAGACATTACAGAAAGCATCATTGTATTAAAAAGTTATTATTTCCACCCTTTATGTATAGCAGCTTTTTTGTTAAATGTCTAGTTCCAGCTTTTGTGTTACAAGCATACAGTGTCTGTCAGGTTGAATTTTTATACAGTTGTTTCTTGTCATATCCATTTGGGCCTATGTCACATCTTAAAACTTGTTTTTGTTTTATTGAAAGCCCTCAAACCCCCCCCCCCCAATACTCCCTAAAACATATTAACTTAATATTAACACAAAAAATTATGTACATCTTCAAATATTGAAGTTTTATCCTCCTAACAGGAACAAATGTCCCAAAGTGACAGCCACACTCATAGATTTGAGTTAACTTAAAAGCAAGGTTATCCATGCTAAGATGCATTGTACAGCCTGTGCTTCCACTAAGCTGAGAAAACACCTGAATGCTTTCAGAGAACATTATCTCCTAGACAATTTCTCTTTTTTTTTCTAGCCAGTTTCTCTTTATCAGATTGTCACCATGGCAGTGGCAGCTGGTGACTTCAATTCAAAGGGGGGCTGCAGGAGACAGCTGAATGGGTGGGGCCAATGAGAAGGGGTGTGGCCAACTAGAAAGGGGTCAGGGTATGGTGCAGTGGGATCAATGCAGGCCATGCTTAACATGTAATTAGGCTTGCATTACTATGCCAAAATCTCACAACAGACTGCCTCTGCTGCATGCCTGACTAATCTTATTACAGCTTGAGCAAAATATACCCCACTACAGCTTTTACCTGAAATGGCTGCATAGTGTAACCCCTGCTCAGGACCTGCATATTTTTTATACAGCTGCCTTTATTAAGAAAGGCATAATTGGTTTTAACACATGAACTATATTGTTACAAATAATATAACAAACAATTTACATTGCATATACAAAATGGACATATGGTTAAGTGCTGCATGTCATAAACAGCATATGCACTAAACTACATATGAACTAAAATTGGTTATAGGGATTATCTAACAGACCAGAAGAAAAGCAAAATCTTCACTTGTGCATATGGGGTAAATCTCACTGATATGAATCTTCTGACTGTTTAATAAATCACATTTTAGTTGCTTTATTCTTTTCATTCATAATTTCTGAAATATTCTGTAGTTCATAGCTTTGGGGAACAGGATCCAGTCATGGTACTTAGTGGACCAAGGATGAAGAAATAATACTGGAAACAGTGGAAAGGACACCAGTCTATAATTACACACACACACACACACACACACACACACACACACACACACACACACACACACACACACACACACACACACACACACACACACACACACACACACACACACACACACACACACACAATATCTATTCACGTGTGTCATGCACAACTGGAGGTAGTTTGGAAGGCATACGAGCTGGGAACTGATATGTAGAACCAAGTATGTTGAGACAGCAGTGTTTTTAATTTAATTTAATATATTTCAGGTGTTTTAATTATAACAACCCTTGTTAAAATTATCACAGCACATACGTTGCTAAAATGCATTAGTTACCAAAATTGGTAAAATGACTGAATTTAATTAAATATTAGATGCTACTGTCCACTGGAATCTGTATTTTATGCATGAACTGCCTTAATCAACTAGACATTTTAAATGCAGACTGCAATCATAGTAACATTTTAGAAAGCAAACTATGGCACTTTAAACAACTCTTTGACTAAACAGTGTAAGTCACCATCTCTGTCCAGTTATTAAAACCCCCCTGTAGTAAATATCTGCAATTCAACTCTGAACCCATTAGTCAAACTGATGGAGCATTATGGCTGAATTACACACAGGCTTGCATTCATGATAACAGTGTGGGAAGCAGACAGACCGCACTGCATAAATGAAACTTCTGACTAATTAAATAATTCAGACCACTATAAAACTTGTAATAAAATCTTCTTATGGCAAAGTCTCTAGTTTATCTATCAAAACCTTAATCAAAGATAATAAAATATTTCGAGCGATAGCGAAGTCAGTCCAAAGGATAAATACACATGTACCAAATAGTAAAAAATAAATTCAAAGAGCAGGTACTAGTGCAAAAGAAGGGGTATAATATTAACGTTTCAAAGTTGGTAACTGTTCAAGCACCCAAGTCAATTCTGTTGATGCAAATTCTTTTATTTAACAAATAAAACACGGATAAGCGCTTTCACTAAAGTTAGCTTCTTCAGATCCTACAGACAAAGAATCAGGACAACATATTTATAGTCAACGTAATGAAGTAATTACAGCAATTAAGTCAGTTGATTAAAAACATTTAAAATTCAATCACATAGCATTTTAAATCAGATAAATATCAACAGAATATATGTTCATTTTAAAACAAAATATGTATATACTGAATTATCTTTGTATAACATTTATGATACTGATGATATATTATATATTAATATATACAAAATTATAAAAGCTAGAATGAAGAAATAAATAAATTAATCAATTAAATATACAACTTCAAATAAATATATATATGTTAATACATAATAGTACTTATTAATGCATATAAATATGAATATATTCAATTGGTATATGTTAAAAATATAAAATAGTATGATATGTGTATGTATATGAAATTGATGTATATATAGATAAATAGATTAATTTATTAAATAAACTAATTAAAATCATGTGTATGTATGTGTGAATATAATATATAGTTAAATATGTGTGTATGATGATATATGCATAAATATATATATAGAAATATGTTATAAATATAAATATATATGATAAAACTAATTTTAACAATAAAATGTTGAATGTTAGATGTGGGACTTGTGAATGTGAATGTATAGAAAATGTGACTGTGATGTAAAATAAGTATGTATAGATCTATAAAAATGCACTTATTATGAAAAGCATATATAGAGTAAAGGGCATTGTGAAGATTGTAGGTTTAGCAAGTATATATATTCATTTAATGTGTCTACGTTGCTTAAGATAAGGTTTTATTGATGCCCTTTCATTTAATCCATGTCCTTTATCTGCTCTGAGTTGAATAATCCAACCACTCTCCCTTCCTTCTGTGTGACATCTTATATTCCCTCCCCTTTCATTTGGTTTTATTACTTCCAACACTCTGAATGTAAATGTGTGGGAATCCCCTACCTGCATTATGTGCTTAGCTAAGGCATTATTGAGATTTTTCTTTCTGATGCTATAACAATGCTCCCTCATCCTATCCCGTAGGCAACGATTAGTTTTGCCTACGTAGAATGAGGAGCATAGTTTACATACTGCTAGGTATACTACATTGCAAGTCATGCAGTTAGCATCTGCATTGATGTGGAATTCTTTGTTCAAATCTGGGTGAATAAAAATAGGATCAGTGTTGATTAATGAGCAAAAATTACAATGACCACATGGTCTGGTATTCGCATCTGATGGTGAATCTTTTCTATCCTTATTATAGCATAATAGCCTTTTTAAATTTCTTTTGTTTCTATATAAGAACGATGGCTTGTCTCCTACTATGCCCTTAATTTCATCATCAGTCATTAAAATGTCCCAGTACTTGTTGATAATATATTTGATTTCATTATTGTCCCTAGTGAAAAAAGTAGAAAATTTAACTTTATGTGAAACTATGATATTACTATCATCTTTTGTGGTGCTTGGTCCAAAATAAGGGGCACCTCTATTTGCACGTATGTCTGGTGTTATCTTTAGGTGTTCCATTATTTCATTGGAACTATATCCCCTTTCTGATAAATTATTTTTCAAATTATTTAAATCACTTTCTAGACCAGATTCAGTTGCATTCATTCTTGACATTCGTAGAGCCTGCCCCTTCATAATGTTTTTGAAAACATATGTTGGGTGCATACTATTTCTGAGTAAAAGCATGTTCCGATGACAGTTTTTTCTGTGAATACCTGTATTAATTATTCCACATGGTAATTTTTCAATAAAAAGGTCTAAAAAATCTATCTTATTTAAATTCCATTTTGCTGTGAATTTTAAGCAGGTGTTCATATTATTGACAGCAATAATGAAATTGTGTAGATCACTCAGTTCACCATCCCATAAAATAAATAAATCGTCCACAAAGCGCCTGTAAAATTGTATATAAGATTTAAATAGCTTGTCCTGAAAAAGGACAGCTTCTTCCCATTGGGCCAGGAACATGTTGGCGTAGCTATTGGCACAGGGAGTGCCCATAGCTACGCCATCACACTGCCTATAGATCTCATTGTCAAATATGAACACATTGTTTTCCAAAACTATTTCTAAGAAATATGTTATTAAATCAATCATAGCATCTGAATATTCACTGTGGTTCTTCAGATAATAACTAACAAAGGTAATTCCTGATGCGTTGGGAATCACTGTGAAAAGTGATTGTACATCTAGGGTGACTAAAATTAAATTTTCTGTAGATGTACAATCCTTCAGGTTATCATATAAATCTGTTAAGAATTGCTTGGAGTCACGCAAGACGTATGGGTTAGTGTCCAAAATACATCTTAAGTGTTTTTCAATGTAAACTGATAGGTGTTCAGTCACCCAACCTCTTCCTGAGACTATTGGTCTCATTGGTGGGTCAGAGGAATTTTTATGGATTTTCGGTAGGCCCTGAATAATTGGAATGGTGGGTGTTTCTATATATAGATATTCATATAAATTTTTGTTAATTAGGCCGCTTTTGTAGATGTCTGATAGAATATTGTGTATATCTATACACTTTTTACTCACAGATTCAATATTTTCCCTAACATAAAATTTATCTTGAAGCATAGACTTCATTTTTTGTATATAATGTTCACTATCTAAAATCACTATTCCTGATCCCTTGTCTGCCGGTCTGATTGAAATATTTGATTCATTTTTTAATTTATTTAAGCTGATTCTTTCTTTAAAATTTAAATTATCAAATCTCTTCTTATTTCTTTTTTCATAATGTTTTTTATTATTATAGAATTTATGAAACTCATCTTCAGTGACTTTGAAATATGCTTCTACTAAAGGGTGATTGGCTGGTATGAAGTCACTTAGATTTTTGAAATCAAACGGTCTTTTATTACTATTGGCACTTGTATCGTGTATTATAGCCTCATCTTTGGAGCCAAACATGTGCTTCAACATTATATTACGACAAAAAATTTTTAAATCCGTAATTGTGTCGTTAATTCCACTATAAGTGTGAGGTATAAAATTCAAACCCTTGTTTAAAAGTTCCACATCATCATTTGTTAATTCAAAACTGGATAAGTTAAAAATTAGCCCTAGTGGTTGTTGTTCCACATTTTCTTTAGGGTAGTGGATTGAGGTGCTTCCCCTGATATCTTTCTTTTCTGTCTCCCCCTGCTCATTGATCGGGCCCTTCTTGGCCCTTTGTCTTGACGTATGGCTAAAGGGAAAGACAGCCCAACTGCTGTATCCATGCTGTTAATGTTTTCTCTTATCTTTGGTCTTACTACTGGTGTTGATGGTGCCTTATTATTAATGTTGGCATTAGCAACGCTTATTTTAGGATATAAATTCTGGTTCGTAGTGTCACTTATATGTGTTAAGTGTATAACATCAGATGAGTCATTACAAGTATTATCTGATTCATTAATTAATGTTATATGTTCATCTGGAATTGTTATTAAGTGACTATTGATTCCAGGTCTTTCAGTTAAGTCAGTTATATTAACAATGCTTTTGTTTGTTTCTTTAGGATTCATGGTCACTGAATTATTTGTAATAATAACATTGGTTTCATCAGATTTCTGTGCATTTTTGTTAATGCTAATATTACATTCTACATGGTCATGTACTGTGTTATGACCGTTGCCTATATGAAAATTACTGGTAGAAGGCCTTGCATTAACATTTGCAGCAGTTGATGCATTTCTAACAGCATTATTAGTGTTTGGAACATACCTAGGCCAAGTAAAGACATTACCATTTTTAAAATCTGTAGCTACTTTTGATTTCTTCTGTTGGAACAATTTATGTTCGTATGCTGATACACAATCCAACATGTTTTCAAATAATGCATTAACCACATTTTCCGTAAAATTATCAAACAGTTCTATTTGTTTTGCATTTATAGTGTCTATTAATGTTTTTTCTTCCGGCAGAAAAAAATCTATTAGTAATTGTAGGTACTTACTGCTAGTATCAATATTGATACGCTGCCATAATGCCAGCAATTCAGGATAGTCCTGCCCTTGACTGGGCATTGAAAAAACTCGTAATCCACGTGGTATTATATTATTTTGTAAGCAGAATTCAAAATGTATTCGTTGGATCTGCAAGCGTTTGAGTTTATAAAAATCCTTTTCGATATCACCAAGTATTCTGTTTAATCTGTCCATGTCGACCATCGGTTTGTCGCCTTCATTCACAGCAATGTTATCCTCCAGAAACCATGATGGAATGGAAGTTCCGTTTAAATATTTCCGGAAGCGTGATTCAAGGGCTTCCTTGCCCCTGTGTTCACTTCTAGGCTTCTGCATAGTTGTAACAGTATCTGTGCCTCGGTATTCACCTCCTGGTTTATGTATGCTGTTAACATTATCTGCGGCTCGGTATTCACCTCCCGGCTTGTACGTAGTATTAGCATGGTCTGCACCTCGGTATTCACCTCCTGGTTGGTGCATAGTATTAGCATTGTCTGCACCTCGGTATTCACCTCCCGGTTTGTGCGTGGTATTGGCACTATCCACGCCTCGGTATTCACCTCCTGGCTTGTAGGCAAGTTCAATGTCTGTCATCATGTCTTTAACTAAAGATTTCCAAAACAGAATACCTCGTTCCTCAAATGGGCTGGCAGATTAAATAAATAAAGCGATAGCGAAGTCAGTCCAAAGGATAAATACACATGTACCAAATAGTAAAAAATAAATTCAAAGAGCAGGTACTAGTGCAAAAGAACGGGTATAATATTAACGTTTCAAAGTTGGTAACTGTTCAAGCACCCAAGTCAATTCTGTTGATGCAAATTCTTTTATTTAACAAATAAAACACGGATAAGCGCTTTCACTAAAGTTAGCTTCTTCAGATCCTACAGACAAAGAATCAGGACAACATATTTATAGTCAACGTAATGAAGTAATTACAGCAATTAAGTCAGTTGATTAAAAACATTTAAAATTCAATCACATAGCATTTTAAATCAGATAAATATCAACAGAATATATGTTCATTTTAAAACAAAATATATATATACTGAATTATCTTTGTATAACATTTATGATACTGATGATATATTATATATTAATATATACAAAATTATAAAAGCTAGAATGAAGAAATAAATAAATTAATCAATTAAATATACAACTTCAAATAAATATATATATGTTAATACATAATAGTACTTATTAATGCATATAAATATGAATATATTCAATTGGTATATGTTAAAAATATAAAATAGTATGATATGTGTATGTATATGAAATTGATGTATATATAGATAAATAGATTAATTTATTAAATAAATTAATTAAAATCATGTGTATGTATGTGTGAATATAATATATAGTTAAATATGTGTGTATGATGATATATGCATAAATATATATATAGAAATATGTTATAAATATAAATATATATGATAAAACTAATTTTAACAATAAAATGTTGAATGTTAGAGGTGGGACTTGTGAATGTGAATGTATAGAAAATGTGACTGTGATGTAAAATAAGTATGTATAGATCTATAAAAATGCACTTATTATGAAAAGCATATATAGAGTAAAGGGCATTGTGAAGATTGTAGGTTTAGCAAGTATATATATTCATTTAATGTGTCTACGTTGCTTAAGATAAGGTTTTATTGATGCCCTTTCATTTAATCCATGTCCTTTATCTGCTCTGAGTTGAATAATATATACTTGCTAAACCTACAATCTTCACAATGCCCTTTACTCTATATATGCTTTTTATAATAAGTGCATTTTTATAGATCTATACATACTTATTTTACATCACAGTCACATTTTCTATACATTCACATTCACAAGTCCCACCTCTAACATTCAACATTTTATTGTTAAAATTAGTTTTATCATATATATTTATATTTATAACATATTTCTATATATATATTTATGCATATATCATCATACACACATATTTAACTATATATTATATTCACACATACATACACATGATTTTAATTAGTTTATTTAATAAATTAATCTATTTATCTATATATACATCAATTTCATATACATACACATATCATACTATTTTATATTTTTAACATATACCAATTGAATATATTCATATTTATATGCATTAATAAGTACTATTATGTATTAACATATATATATTTATTTGAAGTTGTATATTTAATTGATTAATTTATTTATTTCTTCATTCTAGCTTTTATAATTTTGTATATATTAATATATAATATATCATCAGTATCATAAATGTTATACAAAGATAATTCAGTATATACATATTTTGTTTTAAAATGAACATATATTCTGTTGATATTTATCTGATTTAAAATGCTATGTGATTGAATTTTAAATGTTTTTAATCAACTGACTTAATTGCTGTAATTACTTCATTACGTTGACTATAAATATGTTGTCCTGATTCTTTGTCTGTAGGATCTGAAGAAGCTAACTTTAGTGAAAGCGCTTATCCGTGTTTTATTTGTTAAATAAAAGAATTTGCATCAACAGAATTGACTTGGGTGCTTGAACAGTTACCAACTTTGAAACGTTAATATTATACCCGTTCTTTTGCACTAGTACCTGCTCTTTGAATTTATAATAAAATATTTATTTTCATAAACAAGTGTAGCAGGCAACATAAAATTCAGTAAGCAAACTGCTGATTGTATACATGCACAATTTTCCATGATTAAGCATGCAAGAGATGTTCTTATACTTGTAAAATCTGTTTTAGTAGTTTAAAGTTACTTCAACAGAGCTGGCATGCATAGTATAAGTTTAGGGAGTCAACAATGATTATATATATGAATCATACCCTTTGTAATAAGTGCAAGCTAGATTCACACATGTACCTGTGTAAAATTAAAATGCATTGTATGTCCTTAAAAAAAAAAAAAAAAAAAAAAAAAACATGACTATCTATCTTAGTTCACTTAGCCTTTTTATCCAGATTATAAAAGAAAGTAGCTATAGGAATAAAATGCCATTCCCCAAAACTCACATGCCTGTAGATATAACTCTTCCTTCAGGCTATGTCAGATAGCAGATATAAGGCTACTCTCTTTACTAAAGCTCCAACACACTACTCAGAATACTGCTACCCTGACTGTGACCTTTGTGCAGTGCTTCAGTTTATTTCATACCCCCTTAGTTTGTGGGATCTCTTGGAACTGATAAAACAGATTAGAAAAGGTCGGAGTACTGTACATTCTGTAAAAATTCAATTACCATCAGCAGCACATGTATAAAATAAATTACAACAAACACATCATCTTTCTTTTCTGACAACTGGTGGCCCGTTTGCCAAATGAACTTCCTTCCAATCTATAAACATTATTACATAATATATGGGCACATTTAGCCTTTATTATGTAATACACCTACCTCATTAAAGTAAAAAAAAAATGAGTGATTGTCCGTCTCCATCTGATCACGAATGAAGTTTTATCATTTCTAGTTCAACAAAAAAAAGCAAACGAAACAAGATCTGTCAGCAATGATAGCGCCATAGCAGGTAACCAAAGTACTGTGCTACACTACTGATTGTTTCTCGCTGTCTTTTTCTGGAAGAGAGCAAGAACCAATCAGTAGCCATCTAGCCATCCATGTCATGTACGTGACTGTGGACATGGCAATCTGATCACCTTCCACTTTACTGTTCCGTTAAACCGCATAGACTTCTGGGCATCACACTGATGCCTTCTCTCCTTAATCTGGACTGCTTTTACAGCAGTTCAGATTTACAGAAACTAATTAAAAAGAAAAATCTGGAACTCATCGAGCATGTGCAATTCGAGTTCCAGGACTTTGTGAGTCAGTCGGACTCACTTAGAGCACTGTAGCCAGCCAGAATATTTAAATAATTAATTTATAAACATTTTATTTTTAAAAATGTTCTTTTTATTCTTTCTTCACAGCTGGGGGGGGGGCTGCAGTCCTGCAGCCTGATGGCACAAGCTGCCACTGCTCCATGGAGACATGAGGACCAGATACAGAAGTGCTACTAAACATACATTTACTTGCTAGAAAAACATCTTATAATATTCAATATTCTTTTTTACTTGCTTTCTCTTAGAACTTGTCACTAGATCAATCAAAGGGCCTTAATCCAGTTTTCCCCCCATGCAAGAATGTGAAAAAGCACATTATTTTTTCCTTTTGTCATGCTCTTCTAATCAGACTTTTTTTTTTTTTTTTTTTTACATTGCAGTGCCTACATTTCTTAAAACTGAACAAGGAGAAAGAGAGAAGAAGGGAGAAACTAAACATAAAAAAGAAAAAAAAATAGGAGCACCTGTTTATAATAGTATCCCCATTACACTTAACAACTGAGAAAACTTTACTTTGTAGCATGCAAAGAAAATCATACAGTATAAAAAAGTAGTATTTAGAAAACATTTTGTTTTACTTATAGTTAACTTTCTCCTTCCTCTTTCCCTCGCATAAGTAGTTTTCTGAACATTAATGACATGAAGTCGGGCATATACTGTAGAGTCCCTCACAAGTCCAAAAAAGTCTAATATTTCCAGATTTTCTTGCTCTGTCATATTTTACAAATATAATTATGGCTTTAAAAAGCAAGTGGAAAAAGATCGTAGAAACAAAACCACTAATCCAATAAAACGATCGTGTCAGCACACAGGTTGCAAGTCCATAAAATGTTTATTGTATAAATTCCACAAGCGCTTTCACCCTAACTCAATTGTAGGGCTTTTTCAAGAGTAAAAATAGTGTAACAGTTCAACCAGCCATCTTTAAATAACTTCATTTTAAAAAAGGTGCCAAAACCAGTCTGACCTAAATTTATAGTAACCATGCACATTTTTACAACTGTCAAGTTTAAAAATACAAATAAATTCACTTTGTTTACCAAACATTAATAAACTTGATAAAACTTTGACTCAAAGTAGTATAAAATAACACAAAATAACAGTTCTATCTAAAAAAGAAGAAGAAAAGGATGTCAAAAATTTAAAATACTTTAAAATTATGTTAAACAATACAATCAACATGTTACTTTAATAATTGTTTCAGTGGTTGTTTTAAGTAATTATTTTGATAAATCTTCTGCTTTTTTAATCAAATAAGGCTTAATAGAAATATGCTCATTTAGTCCGGGGGGTGGGTGGCATTCAATCTAATTTGCCAATAGGTCTCCCTACAGCATAGCCAGTTCTCCTAATCTCCCCCTTTAGGGTCAATAGGTACTTGTTCAAGAATCCCAAAATGAAAGCCAGTGTGTTTAGGCTTCATTTGTAAATATTTACTTAATGCATTATTAATATTCCCCTTTTTTATGTTATATAAATGTTCATAAATTTGTTTGTTCAACCCTCTCTCTGACTTCCCTATGTATAAACTAGGACAGTCTCTACACAGGGTTAAGTACACAATACCCTTAGTATGACAGTTACCCTTCTTTAAGTAAATCCTACTGTTGCCATATTTTTTTAAGGTGATGGGTACTTCATCCAAAATGTATCTACAATACCCACACCTACCACACCTCCCATTTCCCTTGTCCAAAGTAGTTGTACATCTATAATTGTTACTTTCGAACACCCTTTTCAGATTTGTTCCTGTTTTATAAACAAAGTTAGGATGATCACCTACTTTGTGTACTAACTCCTTATTGTGCTTTAACATCTTACAATTTCTCTGAATGAGGTCCTTGAACTAAAAATGAACTAAACAAATCAGAAATAAAATCAATTTCCACTAAATAATCATCCCACTCTGATGTCATCCTGACCGCTCTGACCATTTGGCCCTTGACTATACTCCTTTTTTGTTTCCAGGGGTGGTCACTGTTGTAGGGGAGGTAGGAATTACTGAAAGTATTTTCCTATAAATTCTTGATTTCAGTCCCCCATTAGTTTTATCTAACCTCATATCTAAATAATCAATTCCACCCTGGTCAAAATTAAATGTAAATTTTAAGAAACCAGTGGTGGAATTTAAAAACTCAACAAACTCCACAATAGTGTTCGCTGGTCCTTCTCAAATAATAAACAAATCGTCCAAGAAGCGTCTGTATAATTTGATGTTATTGTTGTAAAAATCTGAAAGAAACAAATGCTGCAACTCCCATTGTAAAAGGACAAGGTTGGCGTAGATTGAGGCACAAGCTACCCCCCATAGCTATGCCTCTAACCTGCTTGAAAGTTTCCCCCTCAAAATACACAAAATTGTTTTCCAACACAATTCTCATTAGTTCTATCAACAGGTCAATATCAAAGCTCAAGGTAGACTTACTGTCCTTCAAAAGTAGCCAAAAGTAATCTAAACCCTCATCAGTTGGAATACAGGTGAATAGATCAACCACATCAATGGTTGAAAAGTACACCTCACCTTCATAAGGCTGCAGTGTCACGTAAAAAAATCCCAAGAATCCTTCAACATATGCTCATACTGATCAGGGATGTGTTTAAGTGTATGGTCCAAAAAAGATGCAATAGCATATGCTTAGACCCCTTCCCTGACACAATTGGCCTATATGGAGGGTCAGTTGTACTTTTATGGATCTTTGGAATTCCAAAGAAAGTCACTAGTCTTGGTTTCTTAATGGTCAACATAATACCAATCTTTTCATCCAGTCTACCTTCCATGATAAATTCTTCTATGGCTAGATCTATTTTCCTGTAAGAGATGTTGATCTCATTCGTAGAAACTGGAAGGAAGAATGGTTGACCTCAGAGTGGGATGATTTTTTAGTGGAAATTGATTTTATTTCTGATTTGTTTAGTTCAAGGGGTTACCCTGATAGGTTAATAAAGGAAGTGTCGGAAGAAATTATAAATGGTCATGCAAATAGATATTCTCCTATTTTGGGGAAACCATTGGAAACTGTAAAAAGTCATGAAGTGGATAGTGAACAAGCTTTTAAAAGAGCTATGGTCCTTCAACACAGTAACAATACAAGGGAAGTTAAGGACCTCATTCAGAGAAATTGGAAGATGTTAAAGCACAATAAGGACTTAGTACACAAAGTAGGTGATCATCCTAACTTTGTTTATAAAACAGGAACAAATCTGAAAAGGGTGTTCAAAAGTAACAATTATAGACATACAACTACTTTGGACAAGGGAAACTAGTAGGTGTGGTAGGTGTGGGTATTGTATATACATTTTGGATGAAGTACCCATCACCTTAAAAAATTATGGCAACAGTAGGATTTACTTAAAGAAGGGTAACTGTCATACTAAGGATATTGTGTACTTAGCCCTGTGTAGAGACTGTCCTAGTTTCTACATAGGGAAGTCAGAGAGAGCGTTGAACAAACGAATTTATGAACATTTATATAACATAAAAAAGGGAATATTAATAATGCATTAAGTAAACGTTTACAAATGAAGCCTAAACACACTGGCTTTTGTTTTGGAATTTTTGAACAAGTACCTATTGACCCTAAAGGGGGAGATTGGGAGAATTGGCTATGCTGTAGGGAGACCTATTGGCAAATTAGATTGAATGCCACCCACCCCCCCGGGACTAAATGAGCATATTTCTATTAAGCCTTATTTAATTAAAAAAGCAGAAGATTTATCAAAATAATTACTTAAAACAACCACTGAAACAATTATTAAAGTAACATTTTGATTGTATTGTTTAACATAATTTTAAAGTATTTTAAATTTTTGACATCCTTTTCTTCTTCCTTTTTAGATAGAACTGTTATTTTGTGTTATTTTATACTACTTTGATTCAAAGTTTTATCAAGTTTATTAATGTTTGGTAAACAAAGTGAATTTATTTGTGTTTTTAAACTTGACAGTTGTAAAAATGTGTGTGGTTACTTTAAATTTAGGTCAGACTGGTTTTGGCCCCTTTTTTTAAAATGAAGTTATTTAAAGATGGCTGATTGAACAGTTACACTATTTTTACACTTGAAAAAGCCCTACAATTGAGTTAGGGTGAAAGCACTTGTGGAATTTATACAATAAACGTTTTGTGGACTTGCAACCTGTGTGCTGACACGATCATTTTATTGGATTAATAATTATGGCTTTGTAATCCCACAGCTGTCAATTTCCAAGTTACTGGTTTTATTCCTGTTCATCTCCATCTCCCAAATCCTGTCTCTGCTTCATTTCCAGCATACTCTCAATTCTTCTAGTCAGCTCTCATGCTCACTTCCTTCTCTGCAGCATTTTCCATTGAAATGTTGAAAAGCTTTTCACTGGCACATTCTCTCTGTGGTCTTTATTACTAGAAGATCAAGAAGCAGAATGCCCTTCTGTTTCACAGCTCACATTTTGTTGGACAAACTTTGTTATTTCCTCTTTAACATATACTTCAGCAAAAAATGATTTTTCCCTCCAGGGAAGAACATTTTGAAGATAACTGGGTATAGCAGTTTGAATGTCACTCCTGCTTCTCAACATTCCTTGAATAGTGGAATACATTTACTCATCTTCTGCCTGGTGTACAATGAGTAATCATTCTCTGTAAACACTCTGCTGTCTCCCACTTTAATACTTTGTCCTTCTGCCACAGTTTTGTCAGAGTCAACTCCTTATGGTGGTAGGATTGCATCTTTACTATTAGAGGTGTAGATTGCTTTCTCATAGCCAGGTTTTGAGCATACACACAATGTGTCCTTTCAATTAACAACTCCTGCTATAGAATACTAGTCCAGTTGCTTATTTGCGCTTTCATAAAATGAATACAATCTGTTCCTTCCAGATTCTCTGGTACACCTGAAAATCTAATGTTTTCCCTATGTGCTTTGTTCTCTAATTCTGTTATATTTTTAAACATATCTTCTTGAGTAGTGTCATATTAAGCCAGCCTTTTCTTCATTTTGACATGTAATGTTTGCAGTTTTCTTACATCTAAATATCTGTTTAAAGCTTCTTCCATTTTTTTTCCAGCCTTTTGTTGTTTGAGTTAATATAGTCCTTCATTGTTTAATTTATTTTAGCCAGGTCTGAATGTATTTGCCTTATGCTTTCTTCTAGGTTACTGGAAGTCAGATCAGGAGCCTGCACTCCCTTTTGATGAACAGCTGCAGTACTTTTTACAGTCATTGTTTTTTTCCTCACCTTTTGTATATATTTCTTTTTGGATGGCATCCAGCAATGTACTTACTAGCCAATTACTGAAATTTACCCCAAAACACAAAAGCCTACTGGCCTTCACTGCTGAGTTTTTGTTTTCACACTGGGAGAGCTATAATTAAGCTGTTGCTCAATGTGCAGATATCTTGGAAGTCTCCCCACTTTTCTCTTGGGCAGCAGATTCAGACAAATATGTTCTGAAATCATTCATCAGTGTTACAGATGGCAGTAGGAAGAAATCCATTCTTTTTAGGGGGTAATTCTTTATCAACCAGAGCAGACACTTTTGTTTGCACCTGTCCTTCAATACATACTGTTCCAGAGAATGACAGAACAAGGCCCGTCTTCCCAGATTGGGAAAGGGTTTTATTCATGGATGGTTTTAGTGCCAAAGAAAGAAAATGCATGGAGAACAGTTTTGTTTTCTTTCCTAAACCTGTTTGTGATAATGTCCAAGGTCAAAATGATGTCACTTCACACCCTGTTACCATGTCTTCCTCATTCATGTTTCCTGGTAAAACTAGATTTAAAAGATGCTTATTATCACAACAATATTCATTTAGACTTCAAGCATTTCTTAAGGTTTTTGTGTGTCTGAATCACGATATCAGTTCTCTGCCTTACTCTTTGGACTATCTACTGCACTATGAGTGTTCACAAAGTATCTAACTCCATTTACAGCTCATTGCAGGCAAAAGGGTGTCCAATTTTTCCATATTTAGATGACTTGATTATCTCTGCAGTCTTTTTCAAAGTGTCAAGAATGTTGTACTTGGGTAAGAGATCTCTTACATAAGCTGGGATTCCAAGAGAACATTCTAAGTCTTTTTTGACTCCTTCACACAGGATTGTGTTCCTGAGGTGTCAGCTAGATGCCTCAGTTCAAAGAGGTTTTCCTTCTACAGGGAAAAAATAGATCCATATCTATGTCCATTTCTAAGGCTTACAACTCAAACTTTGGAGACAGATAGAGAATACCTCTGAATGTTTTGCCTCATGGATTTATAATTTTCCTGATACCTCTGGCAAGGCATCACATGAGAAAGATATAATGGTATCTTAAGTCTCTTGGTCACAGCACCAACATCTTTTTTCTTTTCAAATCCCAGTTTTGCGGTTCCCAGAATGAAAATCACTTGGTGGAGACAGCAAATATCCCTAAGTTCAGGTCTCCCCTTCTCCCCCCAGCTACAAAGCAGTCAGTTACCACAGATACTTCAGACATTGCTTGGTGAGCAGTTTCAGAAGGGGTAAAAGTACAAGGTGTGTGGAACACAAAGCACAGATGTAAGCAAAGAAATATAAAAGAGATGCTTGCCTTGATCAAGGCACTCAACTCTCTGAATCATCTTTGGTCCAGGAGATTTCTTCAAGTTGTTATAAACATTAACACAGTCATGTGGTACATCAAAATGGGGAACCATGTTGCACCCCCGTTGTAAACTAGCCATTTTAGCTTCGGATATAGCTGCACAGCACATTCTGACTCTACAGCTATCCTACATTCTTGTTACAGCAAATTGTGTGGCAGATGAGATTAGCAGGACAAGACAAGACCCTCATGAATGGAGACTAGATTGGAGGTCATCCAAGACTTGAACCATTTGTGAGGAGTTCCTCAAGGAAACATATTTGCCTTCTCTCTGAATAGTCAGCTGACAAGTCTCTGCTGCAGGACTCCATGCAAGAAGGTCTGAAAGACAGATGCCTTTACTTTTCCTGGAAAGGAATATTACTGTATGCTTTTCCAACCTTTCCACTGATATCCAGTGTACTTCTGAAGATTCAGACTGAGTCCCCCAAGATCACTGTGATGACTCACTTCTGGCACTGGCAACAGTGATTAGAAATGACCCAAGGTAATTACGACAAGCTTCTTCAAAGAATGCATCTACTCACACCCAATCAGGAGTATTTGATACACCCCGACCACCTTCAACTTCAACTAACTGTGTGAATGATAGGGTTTTTTTTTTCTTTTTAATCACATTTATTGAACTATCAATTATGACATAGGCAAATTTACATTTATACAAAAGTAATCAAACTGTATTAACAAATTAACACTAACAAACATTATACTTCACACATATTGCTATATATCATATAACCTAAGCAACATTACATAAATTATTAAGTTCCTGCCCCTTTTTTTTTAAATATGAAACATCTTTATTAAACCATCACTTATGACATAAGCAATCATACATTTATATAAATGAAAACAAACCACACCAACGCAATCCTAGTTACAAGCATTTTACATAACAAACCATACGGACTCACTCCCAGCTGCAAAGATTATACATCACTTATAGTCTACCTAATCTTTTTCAGTCAGACATTACATAGCTCATTTAACTCATGCATTCTTTTAAACCTCATACTTCCCCTGTATGTATTGTTCCCATAATTCACATTTTTTTTCTGTGTAGTTTGCTCCTACTCTTTTCTAATGATCTCAATTCCAGTTGTTTTATCTCTGATACTATATTCACTATTTCTAATATACTTGGTTTAGATTTTGCTTTCCATTTTCTAGTAATTGTTTTTTTGTTAGCCATTATAATTAGACACAGCAAGGCCTTACCATGTCTAAGCAACTCTGATTCTGTACCATAGCTCAGAAAATCATCTCCCTAGTCACACCAGTCTGCCCACCCAGCATCCCGCAGAGAATCCTGAAAGTCCACCAACCTACCACACTCCAAGAAAATATATTCCAAAGTACCTCTTTCTTCCCTGTCAAACCTCCAACATTTGCTGTCTAAATGAGGAAAACATTCTCTGGAGTCTACTTGGGGTATAAAAATATCTATGTAAACATTTCCAAGCACAAATCCTAAATCTTCTAGATTTCGTTGCATATTTAGGCGACATACATATATTTTCCCATTGTTTCTTTGTGAATTGCTTATTCAATCTCTCTTCCCAATCCTTTCTAACCTCCTCTGATTGACTCTTATAGTTATCATGCAATATTTTATATGCTGTACTAATTATTCCTTTTTTAGTGGGAGCTTCTGTTCTAGATTCTACTAAAAACTCTACCATTGATGGTCTTTTGTTTAGGAGCCCCCTATTTCTTTCTCTTTGCCTATACTCTGATATCAATCCTTGATCGGGAAGGCATTCTCTAACCTGTAGTCCAAATAAATTATTGGCCTCTTCCCATTCTATAACCTTACCCTCTCTAGTTATTTGCTCACAATACCTTAGTTCCTTTGCAAGTTTTCTCCAATAAATTTCAGCCCCCTCTTGCCTGTTGTCTATATCCCTAATTACATTCATCCCTATCAACAGAATCTCCTTTCTCCATTCCTGAGTTGGCTTATTTCTTAGAATACTTCCTGCTACTTTGTGTATATAATACTCTGTATGATTATTGTTATTTTCCCTAAAGGTCTGCATCCAAAATCCCAGTCTCTCCTTGTTTCTTGAGCTTCACCCTGTTTCAACATCATCCCTTTCCACTTTGAATTATAGTTGTCTGCTTGTGCCATGTGAATGATAGGGTCTTAATTCAGTTTAGACACCTGTTTACTGAGGATCTGCAGCAAGTATTAATGGAGGCAAGTAAGCTTGCTACCAGAAAATCATATATTAGCAAATGGAAAAAGTTTTCCAATTGGTGTCATCAACATAACAGCATTCATGCAGGGCTAGTGTTTCTTTGGTGTGAGTTACTGTCATTTGGCCTTTCTTACTCCTCCATCAAGGTTCATTTATCAGTCATTTTGACATGTCTGCTCACGGATCCTCCTCTTTCAATGCATTCTTATGTTAAAATGTTTTTGAAAAGGGTTTAGCATAGGAAAACTCATGGTCTCTCCTTGGGATCTCAATTTTATCAACAAATTGGAAATGTTCACAAACCACCAAAAAAGTAAATGTACAAATGCCAAACCACTAGTGTTCCTTATATAGTCCATATTACTGTTATCCTTAACTGAATTTGTTATCACATATGAATAAGCATTACATTTTTTATTCCCTCATGTTTGCTATTCGGGTGGATGAGGATAAGCTACTTGTTGCATGTAATCCACCCTATCACACTCTAATTTCCTCATCTTTGTGTCCTTAAAACATGCCAGTTGTTGCAATATATTATTAAAAATCCACACATGATCAAATTTATATAATTATATGGTAATTCGTGAGTTATCAAATTATCCAATGTGTTAAGTTCAGCCATATCTTTCAATCAATTTAGTATTGTGCCTTACCACTACTTCCATATATTCACATGCTTGTTAATTAAATAGGTGAATCAATTCATTCCAAAAAGTACTCCTTTTCCAATTGTAATTTTTTTTAATTTCAGCAATTTATAATCCAACTCATCTAAACACACTGAGGTATTAACATCCCCTTGTGGCATTCTATTACCAAAATTATAATTCTTCTGTAACCATTCTTTTAGAACTGGCACATCGCCGACCCAGGGGAAATACCTTACCAGATTAACATCCATTTGTCCTTCATTAGCCAATTGAGGAGTCTGGGTGATTAGCCCTGAAACAGCTGTCCTTGCTGTTTGAGGATTCAACAAAACAAGGGTACCTCCTTCCCTCACAGGTGCTCTGGCCATCATACATCCATTCAGTTTCTGGGTCAACTGCAGGATGAGTAAAATAAGATTGCCCATCGTATTTTGTAATTTCAGTATCCCACTCTCATAAAATAACAGTGGTGAAACAGAAAGACTTTCAGCAGCCATGGCATTGTCCTAGCACAAACAAACCAATCAACAAATTGGAAATGTTCACAAACCATGAAAAAATTAATAGCACAAATGCCAAACCACTTAAGTTTTAACCACCAGTAAAAAACAAAAGGTTTATTAAATATTGGAAAGCACTTTCATTTTACCCACTGTAAAATTTCATCAGATAAAGGTAGAGCAAACATACCATCACTTAAGTACTAAAATAAAATCCCATGGTCCTACTACTTAATAACAATTGTATTAACTACTCTTAGTCACAGCAATCATTTACATTGATTTATAAGAACATTTATAAAAAAATAGAAACTTTTCATCAGAGGTTTATAATCCTTACTATTACATAAATAACATAAAAATACATAGAGCAATAATTAATATGCCCCAAGATGAAGAATACTAACTATAAAATCACCCCCTACATACATTTCTTAAATTAACCTGATGCTTTAAATTTCATTACAACTTCCTATATAAAATACTCATAAATAAAAATAACCATGAACATTTTCTTAAAAAAAAATTATAAAAATGAATTATTAACATATTAATCATTCAATGTTTATTTACATTAAATAACTTCCTACTTTTTGCGGGCATAACTATCTAATCAATACTTTCATCTTTAAAAGTGGTGCTGTGGACACATGCTCATCCAAACCCGGCCAATTATTAGTTTCCCAGTAAAGTTGCCAAAAAAGCTCCCTTCTTTCAAGGTTTAAGGCCCATGGACCACCCCGTACATTCTGTTCAACTTTTTCAACAACCATAAATTTAAATGAATGTCCTCCATTTCCCTTTGGGGAAATATAATTGTGAGAGGGTGGGTTTTGTATATATATTGCACTCTGACAAGAATGTCCTTGTTTTTATGTAGGCAAGACATAGTGCAATCTTTGTGAGCACATATATGAACATATTTATGAGGTTAAAAAAGAAAAGGATATGAACGCATTATTTAAACATATTAAGGAAAACACAGGACATTCATTTAAATTTATGGTTGTTGAAAAAGTTGAATGGACTGTATGGAGTGGGCCATGGGTATCAAACCTTGAAAGAAGGGAGCTTTTTTGGCAACTTTACTAGGAAGCTAATGATTGGCCAGGTTTGAATGAGCATGTATCCACAGCACCACTTTTAAAGATGAAAGCACTGAGTATATACTTTTTCCTGCAAAAAGTAGGAAGTTATTTAGTGTAAACAAACAATGAATGATTAATATGTTAATCATTCACTTTTATAAATTAAAAAAAAATTGTGTTATGGTTATTTGTATTTATGAGTATTTTATATAGGAAGTTGTAATGAAATTTAAAGCATTGGGTTAATTTAAGAAATGTAAGTAGGGGTGATTTTATAGTTAGTATTCTTCATCTTGGGGTATTTTAATTGTTGCTCTAGGTATTTCATTTTTTTATTATTTATGTAATGGTTAGTAAGTATTATAAACCTTTGATAAAAAGTTTTTATTTTTTATAAGTCAGTGTAAAAGATTGATGTGACTTTAAGAATAGTTAATAGGATTATTATCAAGTAGTAAGACCAAGTGATTTTATTTTAGTACTTAAGTGATGGTATATTTGTTCTACCTTTGTCTGATGAAGTTTTACATTGGGTAAAATGCAAGCGCTTACCAATATTTAATAAACTTTTTTTTCTAGTGGCTAAGACTTAAATGGTTTGGAGTTTGTGCTATATCTTAATTTTGTATCAGAAGAGCTAACACTTGCCTCTTTTGAACTAGCTAATTTGTCTGACTTCACGCTCTTAACATGGAAAACTGTTTTACTGATTACTCTGTCTGCTGCAAAAAAGAGAATCGGAATTGCAAGCTCTTATTATGAGTCAACCTTATCTCATTTTCCACAGGGACTAGGTTTCATTTAGAGCAAATCCTTCTATTATGCCTAAAGTGGTATCCAAGTTTACTTTAAGCAAAACTATCCATCTCCCCACTTTCTTTCCTAAACCTAAAAATGAGGGAGATAGGATTCTTTATACCTTGGCTGTCCACATATGAGTCAGATGCTATCTTGATAGAACAAAACCTTTCAGATCTGTGGATCAGTTGTTCACCTTTTGTGAAGGTAGGAAGAAGGGACAACCTGTATCAAAATAGACTATTTCCAAATGGTTGTCTCAGGCTATTACCTTTTGTTATTCTCATAAGACTCGGTCTGCTAGGGCCTTGGCTTCATCTATGGCTTTTTGGAAAGGGTTGGGTTCTAAAAGTATTCTAGAAGCAGCAACCTGGTCCTCTGTACATATCTTACAAAACACTTCAAGCTTGATTCCCTCTCTAGGTGTAGATCAGGTTTTGCTAGGACCATTCTCCAGGGGCTCCTGGACCCGTCTTATTCCACCTCCCAAATGTTGGAAGCTAGGGTAATCCACCCATATAGCTAAGTATACTGCAGCAATGATTCAATAGGTAACCATTTCAAATGTTGGGACCTGCTCGAGTGAGTCCCAAAATATGGAGACTGAATTGCCAAAAGAATAAACTTGCGTATACTAAGTCCAAGATAACATTTCTTGGAATATTCTCTTTTCTCTGAGGTATGGCAATATCAGAGTTGGTAATTAAAGTTGGGTGGCTTATCTACCATATGGGGGTGTGTGTGCAAAATTAAATTTTAAGGAGAGGAGCAATTTTTAAGATTCTCTCTTCTCCGGGTTTTATTCTTTTTTCTGGATTGTTGGCACTTGGTATTTTGAGTGCTGACATTCAATAGGGAGCTGATCAATATGATGAACATAGTATAGTTATATAAGCAGACATGGTATAACAGTAGATGTTTATATGTTCGAATGATCACTGCTACAGTAGCCACTTTCTCCCTCCACCCCACCCCCCTTTTGGTATGTTGTTTCTGCCATGGTGTGGACTCTTATTTTTTGATGTTCCTATTGTTGTCCTTTCAGGGCTCAGCCTCCATCTCTCTTTTGGTATAAAAGCTCAGAAGGTCTTGATGCCCAAACCTGTCGGCTCAGAGTTGAAGGTACCCTGAAGCTTTGAAAGCTGGCTGGCTGTTATATCTTTTTTTTAAACACCTTTAAGTTATCACTTAAGATGCAGGTAAATATACATCAACATAAAAGAAAAGAAAGATAACCATATTACATATTTCCTGTTACATACATTATAAACCACGTGTTCTTCTTCATAACTATCATTAGTCCAACAATACAAAATTGCTCAGTTCCTGCCTTCCCTTAAACCTCACTCCTCCTCCACCTCCTGAACATTATTCTGCATGCATTGCTTCCACAATTTCCATTTATTTCTATGTAATTTTTCTTCCCTTTTTCAAAAGATCACACTTCTAGTTCTTTTATCTTTGTTGTAATATTCACTACTTCAAATACAGTTGGTTTCGACTACGATTTTCATTTTCTAATAATTGCTTTTTTTGGCAGCCACCAGGATTAAAGTTAACAAGACTAAAGGAATCATCTCCTTAGTTACACCCATTTGCTATCCCAGTATGTCTGACAGAGTACTCTGTAGGGAAGTACTAAAATCTACCAACTCATTACACTCCCAGAATAAAAGTTCCCAATTACCTCTTCATTCCCCATTACACCTCCAACATTTGATAGATACCTGAGGAAATAATATTTGGAGTCTGCTGGGGTATACTATGCAAATACAGTAGTTCCAAGCAAAAATCAAACCTTTTAGACTTTGTTGCATACTTGTGAACCATATATATGTCCTCCCATTGTTCTCTTGTAAATTGCTAATCCAGTCTTTTTTTCCCAATCTTCACTAACCTTCTCTGATTGATTCTTATAGTTATCATACACTATTTTATATGCCCTATTAATTATCCCTTTTTAAACAGCAGCCTCCATTCTAAATTCAACTTAAAACTCTGCCAGAGCAGGTATTTTGCTTAAGATTTCCCTATGCTTTTTCTTTGCCTATGCTCTGATATCAATCCCTGGAAGGGGAGCCAGTCTCTAGCTTACAGTCCAAGTATCTTTCCTTCTCTATTTGCTCCCAGTACATTGCTTCCTTTGCCAGTTTTCTCCGGTAAACTCCACCCCCATGCAAATTCCTTGTACACTTACTTGCAGTCATCCCTAACTGCAAAATCTCCTTTCTCCATTCTTGTGTTGGCTTAGTTCTTACAGTACTTTCTGCTAAATTATGAATATAATATTCTATATGTTTGCTGCTATTCTCCAAATGTCACTCTCTCCTTATTTTTCGAATCTTTCTTGATTAATCATTATCCCTTTCCACTTTGAATTATAACTTTCTGCATGTGTTACATATATCAGCCTTAACAGTGAAGCTCTAAAATATACATTCAAATCAGGTAATCCTAAACCACCTTGTTCTTTTGGAAGGATCATCTTATCCCATGTAAGCATTTCCCTCCTTGATAAATTCCTTCAGCTCTTTATTAATTATTGTCCACAACTTCTCTGGATGATAAAAAAGTATCTCTGACCTGTATATAAAACTAAAGGGACTAAAAACATTTTCACTGCTTGTATCTTAAACTATCCATATCCATAAACAAGAGCTTCCAGTTTCTCAGTTTTTTGTATTATCATCTGTTTAGTATGCTTTCTATCTTGCCATAACAGAAGCTATTTTAATCCATACCCCTAAATGATTCATCTTAGAATCTCCCCATAAATATGGGTATTGTCGAACCATTTTCATCTGTTGGTATATATTTTATGGCTATAGCCATTGTTTTAGCTACATTAATTTTATATTCCAAAAAGACTCAAAGCTATCTCAAAATGTTCCATAACACTGAAATATCATTTTCTGGATTTATCTGGTACAAAATAATATCATCTGCAAATAAAGCCATGTTTTCTTGATTACCATAGCAACTGCATTCTGTAATTTCTGAATCCCTTATTTTTTGCTAATGGCTCAAAATATAAAGCAAATAATAAAGGGGAAAGAGGACACCCTGCCTGGTTCCTCTTTTCAGACACAACTTATCAGACAGGAGCCCTCCTACTTTATTTCTTGTCTCTGATCCCTCTTATAACCTCTTAACCTTATTATTTATTCAGGAAATGTTAATGTGTTCATTGTCCTACTCATAAAATCCCAGCTTAATCTGTCAAAACTGTTTCTCTGTGTCAAGACCCACCAACAATAGCTGTATTTTCTTACATAATGCTTGTCTGATCCATATCTATAAATTTTGGCAAGACATTTAGCATTTCTTTTAGCCAGTATAGACAAACACTTTGCAGTCATATTTTTAATTGAAATGGGTCTATATGTAACTGGGTCTGATGGGTCTTTACCAGAGCTGTCTTCCAAGATGTTGGTGCTTCCTCTGCTTTTAAAATACTGTTAAACAAAATATTCTAGATCTTAATCACTTTCTTCCCCACTAACTTCCAAACTTCCACTAGAATACCATCTGTCCTGGACACTTTCCTACAGATTGATTATACATCACAGCTTTTATCTCATCCCTTCCTATCTTAATTGTTAATTGTTGAACCTCATGTACCACTAACTTTGGCATACTCAAGTCTCCACAATATTTCCATTTCTACTCTTTATTTATTTCCATATTTCTCTGCTTTATGCAAATCTGCATAAAATGTCTGAAATATCTATAATACCTCCACAGGATCTCTGGTTATTTTTCTTATTATACACTCCTTACATTTGGCAACATCCCTGTCTACTTTCTGTTGCCAAAGTCATTGGGATAATAGTTGTTGTGTTCTGGAGTTATTAGCAAAAACTAGTGCTTAACAGCAATCTTTCTAAAGTCATGAATATTATTCAGATACTCTCTTATTTTTTCTTCAGCACTCTGCAGTTGTGTCTCTTCTTGTTCTGTGAGATTCATCTTATTTTGTAATACTTTATCCTTTGCCAGTCCTTCTAAATAATACATATGACTCCTTAACCATACATACCTCTTTTACTTTTATTTCTATCATGTTTTAAAACCCCATTTTCATTTTATTCAACTCACTAGCTATAACTTCTAAAGAAATTTCTATCTTCCCTAATATCTCTTGAATAATTTCCACTACCAATTTCTTAAAAAGCACCCATCTCTCATTTTTACTTCATTACTCTGTATTTATATCTTAGTTTCTATTGGTGCATTATGTGAAATAGTCATTGGATGTGGGTTGAAGCTTTCAGTTATATGCGCATGTTCCTGTGAAATCTAATTTCTATCTAGTGTAGCGCAATTATTGCTCCTTCAGAAATAATATATAGATTCTCTGTAAGTTCCTATTACTGAATTTACATCTTCCATACCACATATTTTCATAATTTATTTCAGAAATCTACCCTCTTTTGTTAAATTTTCCATTCTAGTTTCCTCATATGCATTCTAACTGTTGCAAATCAAGTTCAAGTCCCCACCTATAAACAACATTCCTTGCTGAAAGCTGATGACTTCTCCAAAAATGTTCTTAAACTCCATAACAGCAGTTTTTGATAGAATATAAATATATACCAGTGTAATCCTCCTCCCTTGCCAGTAGTCCCATACTACCACAAGCCATTATTATCCTTTTCCCCTTTTATATCACTATTGAAGCTCCTCTAGTAATTAATTACTGTCCCCGGCTGTTCACAGCTTTAAGACAGAACTTTAAGAAGGTCTTCTACCCAGGGACTACGCACTAAGTGGGTGGTACCCTGTACTGTGGAGTTGCTCCGGAAGCGCCGCTGGAACTTACCAACCCATGGCCTACTTAAGAGCCGACCCTAAAGCTGCGGAGGTCATTCAGGATCATATATATAAAGCAAAAGAATGAGGAAATAATTGGATTTAAAGATATTGGGTTTGGCTTTTTTCAGACTTTGGATGTCAAAGGCAGATCTTGCCTTTTGGCACTTCAACTTTGGCAACTTTCAGGGAAAAAAGCACCCCAGCCAAGGCAGTCCATACATACACTGCCCTAGATACATAGAGATCTATCTAGCTCATTAAAAACTCATCATCAAAAAACTCACAAAAAAATGTCCACCCCCATACATCACAAACTGGGCTGAGTAACTGGCGCTGACACAACCCACACAGTCAGAGCTGCTGGCGCCATGTCCACTCCAAAAAGCCAAGTGGTGTCCCACCTCACTTGGGCTCTCCCCCACTCTTGTTTGGCATCTACTTTTCCTGTTAACAGCAAAACACAGGAGGGTTAGGGACAAAATTTGAGCAGATTGACATGACTGCAAACTGCCATGGTAGAAAGGCATGACACAGACACACAGATATCCTTCAGAAGGGTCTCAGAATAACGGATATGGTGTGCCAGAGAGCGGCCCTAAGTTAAATGCCAAAAAATGCATAGTCCCTTCGAAAACAAACAAGGTTACCCCTACCAAATAGGTGGGTGGCAATCCACTGAGCACAAGAAGAAGTTAGACAGGGGGACCCGGGTTGATAGTAGTAGTCTGTCATTGACACCCATGTGTAAAAAAGTAGTTAGAGGAAGACCTACATTGCCCACCTTATCATGAAGGGATTCTCATCTAGATCAGGGAGGTCATAGTCTCCCTTTACTCATCACTCATCAGACCAATGATTGAGTACAATGCCCCATTGAGATGTATCTGACGACACACTTGCAGCAGCTGGAGAGGGCACAAAAGTTCCTCACAAAAGGATAAAGGGTCTTTAAACCTTGACACGGCTATTATGAACCTATATTCTGCTGATTATCCATCCTGAAATCCTTTATAAAATTCACACACTTTCCAAATGTGTCTCCTGCAGCATTACTATTTGCACTCTGCATTTCTTAATATACTTTTGTACTCTTACCTTTTTGTCTATAACTGTAAGGCCATTTATATTCCAAATAATATGGATAGCCTAGCCACTTGATAAGAAGTTATTCCCACCTTTTATACATGACAGATTTTTTGAATATGTGCTTCCAACTTTTGTGTTACATGCACACAGCTATGTTTGGCAAGTTGAGCTTTTATACAGTTATTTGTTGTCATCTCCATTTGAGTCTAAGTCACATTTTCAAGATTTGTTTTTGTTTTAGTGAAAACTTGCAAACAAAACTTAAATACATTTTCAGAACATCCCCATAACCTATTAACCTAGAACAAACACACAAAACTATGTATGTCTTCAAAAATAAGTCTAACCCCTCCTGACTGGAACAATTACCCTAAAATTGACAGCTGCACCCACAGGTATCACCTAACCTATAATTAAAGTTACCCACACTAATGCAAATTAATGACTCTGCTTTCAATTACACTGTCTTACTTATCTCTTTTCCCCTTTCGGATGTGAAAAACAGTGTGTATGCTTTCAGTAAGCATTAAGATTTTGCCGTGAGAAAAATGCACAGGCTATATTTAGATAAAGCTAAATTATGCATTGGTCTATTAAATGCAGTGATATATTAAGGCTACTAAGGAAGTCACTATCTGTTATTAATTTCAATTATTTCAAACTTAATTTTTTACTGCATTGCTTGCCCTTGTACCTTTACATTTTGCATTCCCTAAACAAACAATGCTCACAACTCTCAAGAATAATTGCTTGCACCTGCATACAGCTTGTTTCAATGGAAACATAAAAGAGAATGTACAACTGCTTTCATCTGCAGACTTATTAATTCACCTAACATTTGCTAAAGGAAAAAAAGCTAATATCATTGCATATGCAAGAAACTTAGCACTTCTCATGACATTCATCATTTTGTCTTATTTTTCAAGCATAGATGCTTAAAGAAAACACTTGTTTTTAGATTAAGCCAAGGGAAATTTTTAATACTTTGCCCTTCTGTCATAATTTTTCAGGATCAACTTGTTCTGCTGGTATGACTACATCTTTATTAACAGAGGTCTTGACTGCTTTCTTGTAAGCAGGTTTGGAGGATACACTTGATTTACCCTTTCAATTAAGAAATCCTGCTGTGGAATTCCAGTCCTGTTGCTTATTTGTGCTTCATAAAATTAATACAGGCCGCTCTTTCCAGTCTCTGATACAACAAAAATCTCAGGTTTTCTGTGCGTACTCTTTGCAGTCCATTTTCTTCTTTATTAAAATGAATACACTCTGTTCCTTCTTAGTTCCCTGATACAGCAGAAAATTGCATTTCTTTCTGCTCGCTCTGTCTTTTCACCACCATTTTTTGAAATGGCTCATCTTTTGAAGCCTCATACTCTGTCAGCCTATACTTCATTTCAACCTCTGATTTTTGCAGTTTTATCAGTTCATATGAATAGCTTCTATTTTTTGCAACCTTTTGTTATTTGAATTGTTTTTTTTTTTATTTTAATCACCCCTGAGTACCTGAGTTCATCTGATTAATTTTTTCCACTAAATTACTGTAAGCCATCTCTTGTACTGAAGCTGAAACATACTACTTTTTGCTGAACAGCTGCAGGATTTTTTTCCAGACAGTACCTTCTCTTCACCTTTTTGGTGCTCTAGATTTCTTCTTTGCTGGCATATAGGCAGTACACTTACTAGCCAGTAATTGCATTTAACCCAATAATGTTAGTTTCAATGGGTGTCATTTATCAGTTTCTGCTTTCACACTGGCAGAGTTGAAATTAAGCTGTTGATCAGTGTGCAACTCTCTTGTAATTCCTAATTAACAGCTGTATCAGTATGTTGGCATTCTCTTGTGTCTAACCTTATAGAACTTGAATTATGTTTACAACACTTTTCAGACCTTCCTCTACCATTGCAACATCTCTTTGTGAGGTGCTGATGAAATGCCAAATGGGTTTATGGAATCTGTACCTTCTTAATGATATATTAAATCTGCACAAATTGGTACTTTCTTTGTCTAGCTTTGTGTGCTATAAAACCTGGTTTGAAACTCATGCACAAGAGTTTAGCAATTGTCATTCTTGAGACTATTTCTTCTCCATTTTAAGCAGTGGGTAGTTCTCTTAATCACTTTATTTAGTTCATGCAAAGCAGTACAAATGTATGGATTTATTTTATTTACTTATGTTTATGACCCAAATTATTAGAGGAATCCCAGGAAGAAATACTCCATACAAAAATATAATATAATACAGTTTACTATTTAGTTAATTTACTTATTAACTTATTAACGTATTATGGTATTTAGCTTCCTGCAGGATGGCTAAGTAATTTCAGGTTTCAATGACTGCACTTAGCTAGCAGTCATTTGCAAACTTATTCAGCCAGAGCCCTTTGGTATTGGCTTTTACTTCATAAAAGTATATGTGAAACAGGAAAGGTCCCAACACAGAACCTTGGGGGATTCCACTGGTGACTGGTCTCTTTATGGGGGTAACTTCCCCTATTTTGATTTCCTGCATCCTATGTGTGAGGCAGCTGGCAAACCAGTGGGTGACACAGGGGTTTATTACCAGTTTATTTACTGTTTCTACTATAACAGAGAGGGAAATTGTGTCAAAAGCTTTGGCCAAGTCAAGGTATGCAGTGTGTACCATTTTGTCTTCATCCATGCTTTGGTGATCTTTTCAAAAAATCTACCAGACTGAGTAAGCATGATGTGCTCTTGATGAATCCAAACTGAGATGGGTCCAGTTTTTGGAAGTTCCCTATGTTCTGATTGATTAATACCATGATAAGTCTTTTCATGGCACTGCATGTGAGGCTGGTCAGAGTTATGGGTCTGTAATTGCCTGGGTCTGTGGGAAATCCTCCCTTGTGCAAGGGAATGACTGTAACTATTATGGGTGCAGCTAAATTGTGCTTCATGCTATTTAAGATGCATCCAGGGATATTGTCAGGATCCATCAGTGCACTATTTTTAGCTTTTTTTATAGTACTTTTAGGGCTTGGTCTTGTGTGATAGCTTTGTCTCGTGTGATATTCATTCCAAGTCACAGCCTGTGTTCAACTGGCAAGATATTCTGAGAAACATTTAGTGGCACAGAGGTTGGGGCTTGGCATAATGGGTAAGGTGTGTACCTCCCAGATTCCAGGTACACGGTTTGATTCACACTTTTGAGGGAAACTGACCAGAGTTAAAATATTCCATAAGTGCAGCTAGCCTGGTATTTACCTATGTACTGACTCAGAGAACAGGAAGAAGAAATTGACAGAACTCCAAATGTCCAGAAGCCTAAAGTGGCAAACAGTGTTAAAGACTTTGGAGAGATCAAAGAAGATAGCATCAACATATTTACCATTGTCTATGTGGCACTGCACATAGTCCACTAAAGCCAGGAAGGCAGAGTCAGTGCTATGAGAAGGTCTGAATCTATGTTGAGTGCTGGAATTGATATTTGAGTTGGTTAAGAACTGAAGGCTCTGCCAGTTCACATATTTTCTAATACTTCTGAAAGTGGGAAGAATAGTATGATTGGTCAGTAGTTGTTAAACATGTCTGAAGGCCTCTCCAAACAGATGAAATGCATCCTTCTTTGCTGGATTTGTGGATAAATGCAGTAACTAGAAAATAAGAAGAACAAGCTACAGTCTTCAGAATTTCTGGTAGCAAAACTGTCCAGTGATGTAGTCTCACGTTTTATTTGCAGTACTTGTAGACTAGGACTACATTGACTGCTAGGAAGGTAAAAGGCATATAGCTTGGGTAAGCTGTAAAAGTAATGCCAATGTTAGGATGTTTGGAGACCAGTTTATTTATTTATGATTGACCAGTTTCTGAACAGACTCAAAGTAGTAGTTGACAAAGTATTCTGTGATACCCTTGTCTTCAATAAGAAAGGGTGAAAATGGTGATTTACTATGCCCTAGATAAGAGTTGTTTGATAAATTTTCCAAAATTTTTTAGGCGCTATATATTTCCAGAACTTTTTAGGTGCTATATATTTCAGAACATTTTAGGTGCTATTAGTCACAGGTGTTACTGACCACAAAAGGAGGTCATGCTTTGCTTAATTATGTGCAGCCCTAAATTTGACACTGTCAGATTCCAAGCTAGTTTTGTGGTAATCAGTCCACAGAACTTGAATGCTGAATATAAGATTTTTTATGCTGAGGGTTTTCATTAAAACAAAAAAGTCTTGAAAAATGTGACATAGATTCAAATGAAGATGACAAGAAACATCTGTATAAAAGATCACAACAACCACAAGACAGACAAATAAAATAAAAACCACCAAATGGCCACATATATCCAAAAGTAAAATATGTTTAATATAACAAAATAAAAAAAAAACTCTAGTGCTTTGACTACAAAAGCCTTCAAGGAGTAAAAACACATAAAAGGTGCATCTTATATACATTACAAAAAAGGAACAGCACATGATTAAAAAATTCAACAATCAAATAGTAGAATAATTATCAGAGAATATATCTCCAGTTACACTTAGCATTTAAACCAGAAGGGGTTAAAGTACCCAACTTCAATATATAAACAGATTTCTTATACAGTAACTTACATTTTAATATTACATTTTCACCAGGTTTAAGTACAACCTGCTCCAAAATTTTGCTTGTAACCTTAATGGGTTACCTTGGTGGTGTAAATGGAAGTGTAATGCAACAACGCTTTCACATCTAGATTTTTTAATATCCTTGACATGTTCTTGCAGTCTTATTTTGAAAGCCCTTTAGCTCTCCCCCACATAAAACAAATTATGTGGACATCTAAGTACATAAATAACACCTTCTGTGTTGCAAGAATACCTACTCACAGGATTAAAGGACACAACGTTAATCCTAAAAAAAGGTTTTACTAAATACTGATAACTTATACCTCTTACAAAAGGGAAAGTACCAACCATTGACAAGTCCCAATGCATCAAAGGACAGGGTAACTGGAAACTACTATATACTAGCATATCTTTTATGCTTCTGCCCAGCGGATTTGAAATGAAATTTACACAACTTAGTCGCAAAGTTGTGAGATTGTAATAAAAAAAAATAGTTAAAAAGATCCACTAATTGGTTACTGAATACATTATTGATGGTGACAAAATATATCTTTTTCCTCTCAGTGTCACTATCAAGCTGCGGAACTCTCATAATATTAATAGGGACATTATTAAAATTTCTAGTTTCTTTTACCATCTCCAATTTCCCCCATAACTTTTTCAAAAGATCTTTTAACTTCACACTTGTTATACCATCTAGATAAAAGCATGTCCAGTGTCCTCTGAATCTCCCTAACAAATCAACTTCATTATTACACAATCTGTGTAAATGCAAAAAAATCACTATATGGTAGGGCAGCCAGCAAATGGGGGGATGGCAACTTGAACCAGACAAATATTGCTTCCCATCATCAAATTTACTATGCACAGAAGTCCCAGTCTCCCCAGTATCACAACCCTTCAGTTCCAAATCTAAGTAGACTATATCTTTTCCACCTTGAAGTCCATCAAATGTAAGACCACATCTATTCATTTGTAAATATTCAACAAAGTCTAAAACCTCTTCATGACGACCATGACATATAAAATTCAAATCATCTATATATCTATAATAATGTACTAAATACTTACTAAAAAATCATGTTTATACAAGTGCTCCACTTCGAATAAACCCATTAACAAATTAGAGTGCATAGAGGCAAAAGGTGCCCCCATCTCTGTACCTTATAACTGATGATATATAAAATTATTAAATTCAAAATAATTACTCAATAAACATAATTGCAACAATTCAATAACATAAATAACAATAGGGCTATCACCCATAAACAATGCAAGGCTTGAATTCCATGTATTTGCTTAATATTCATTTACAAACTCTTCACATCTAAAGTTAACCAATACATGTCAGATATCCATTGCAAACCAGAAAGTTTAGAAAGAAAACGCAAAGTGCCTCTAAAATATGACAGAAGGTTAGAGGCAAATGGAAACATGAAGTAACAACCCAATATTATGTAAAAAATATTTACATGCTGACAGTATCGGGCATCCTGGGGGGTTAGAAAGATTCTTATGTATTTTTGGAAGGCAATAAAAAGTTGCAATAATGCATTCCTCAGTGGTCAATCACTTTTCAATGTCTTCCTTAAAAAAAAAAAAAAATAACCGAACCTATTCCCTTTTTGCATCAACTCTTCATATTGCTTTAATGCCTCCACATATACCACCACTGTAACTTTTCATACACACTATCATTCCTAAGATGGCCCAAACACATCTGTAAATATTGTGTATAGTACATAACTACAATCTTGTTACCTTTGTCAGCCGGTTTAAATAAAATGCAGCTCTTTATTCATACGCAATTCTTTCAAAGCATCCAATTTCGCCTTAATTAGATTATTCTGAATCAAATGCCTATTATTCAAAAACACTTTATAAGCCTTCTCCATTGCATAACTCAACATTAATGAAAATTGTTGGACCTTATTATTAAATGGTGGCAAAAAAGTACTTTTAAACTTAGTATGACAAGTATTCAACAAGCAATATGCATTAACCCCTGAAGCCCCCATATTAGAGACACATGAATAAAAATTATCATCAAAATCTTCATATACATAATCACATGCTGAATTAAAATCATTAAAACTAACATCATTATCTACCACATCTACCTAAGAATCAGAAAAATAATAATGCAAATAGAAAATAAAAGACACACCACCGGATCGCAGTAGCACCGGAACACAATTCAATTCAGCAAAGTAAAATAAATAAAATGACAGACTTAGCACTTTCACCCTTCCACGCTCTAGGGCATAATCAGTGTAAAAACATTAAATCACTTGAACTTAAATAGTAAAAAAAAATCACATGATCAAATTAAATATGTAAATAAGTTAACAAATAACTGCATAAATAAGCAAAACTAACATATACACAATAACTGATTTAGCAGCAATGTTAAAATTCCTAAACATTCTAATTTAACATACTGTGCCTTTTCTAAAACAAATACATTTATTAACTGAACTTCTAACTATATTATCACATCTAAATAAATTCCAAAAACCAAAAAAAAAACTGATGAAAACAAATAGGAACAGGCTCCTATGCCAGCAGGTTGAATTCAGTGAGCCAAGCAACAGATGAATTTCAGTAAACCAAACACACAGTCCGTCCCTCAAGATGAAACAATTTATTTTAAGCACCAAAAATGAGCTTTTTGTCAGACACACTCCAACTTCATCAGAAAAGCAATAAAACAGTGTCTTGTTGCTGACCATTATCTTATATACAATAAATCATTTAAAAAAAATCACATGATCATTAATTAGTGAACAGTGAATGCCGGCACACCCACCTACACTAAGACTTATGGTATGTCGACCGAGCATTCAAAGCAGTATCAGCGGTTAAAATATAAAATCAGCTACTACTCATAAGTGCAGTGTAAATAACATCATAATAACTCTGCATCTAAAACTGGTGCATCCCACAACACTAAAATAGTAGTCATAAAATAATGACATAAAATCTCAAACATGACTGACTCTTGTGGCTCTCTTAAAACACATAATCAACTGATCGGCGTTGGCAGGTATTCTTGAACCTCCGATTTAAAGCTCCCTGTTAAATGACAGTTGGTATAGCAATCTCTCAGATGAAAAGAATACACTATTGTGAAAATTTATCTCCATTATAAAATGAAATCAGTGTTTGATCCTGTGAATAACTGGTATAAACATAAGCCTGAAAAACTGTATAATAGACTCTGTTGGTGTCTTAAAGGGCCATAAACCAATAAACCTAAGTAAACATAACTGCCGACACTACGAAAGTACAATGCAAATAAATATGTAAATAAAATAGATCAAACAACTAAATCAGAATATGTGTTAGAATGAAAAATATACAGAAAACATATTCTATAAAAAATGAACGCACTTAGTGCGGTCAACATAAAACCATACAACAACATTGGTGTAACAAAACATAAGCAACATTTGTGCAGTATAGAAATGAACAGCACAACTCTTACCAAATAAAAGTATAGAATCCATTCCTAACCTATATATGACCCCACCAGGGAATAGTAATAATAATCATGATAGTCATCAACTATGACCCTGTCCCAAGTCCAATACATGCTATCTGGTTACCTTTCAAAACGATAATATAAGAAACCGAAGTTACTATGTAGTAAAAAGGGCCATGTTAGAAATAAACCTAAGCAAATCAACCCTGGGGACCAAAGTTGCTGGAAAAAGCTGGTTAGGCAGAAGAAAACTATACTAAATAATTAAAAATAAAAAGGTCTAGTGTGAACTACCTAACTGTTATACGAAATTAAATTGTTCCAATAATGGTCGTGACCAAAAACAACATATAATGGATTGGATCAAAACACATGGATATAGCAGCCCTGATCACCTGTTCAACCTTTTAAGTTTCAAAAGGCAAGTAATGGATAACATGCCATTGAGGCCTGGGGTATGGCAAGCATCCAACCTGAGTTGCCACGACAACTCCCTACTTTCCAAAAGGAGGGAAGAAGACCCCTCCCTGAAATCGGATTTCACCTGATCAATGATACAAAACAAGAAATGATGACTCGGATTTTCTACTATGTGTCTAGCTAGAGCATTGTCCATCTTGCCTTTCCTGATAGCATAAAGATGCTCATATATTTGTTCCTGCAATCTTCTGTCGGTTTTACCGACATAAAAAGCAGGACAGCTAGAACACTGAGTCAAGTACACCATTTGAGTACTACAGCAAGTGAACCTGCCAATTAGGTGAAACACCCTGTCCCTGATGATAAATCTCATCCCTGTCTTTATATGGCCGCAGTAGCGACACATGTTGCACTTATACATTCCATTCCTGCTGTTCAAAATCTTAGGTTTTCTTTCTAAGATACCTTTAATATTTAAGCCTCTCTTGAACAGTACTCAGGGTAATTCTACCAGGGTTTTACAGGTGGATTCATCCTGAGTAATCAAATTCCAGTTTTTCAAAATGAAGGCGAAAATCTCCCTAGCATCCAAACTGTATGTTAATATAAAACTGTATGGCATGGGGAAAGCTTCATCCTTTCTCCTTACAAATGTTACTCTGTCAAAAGTATTATGATTTAAAATAGGTACATATACCCCAGAAGCTCTCTTATTATGGACTTCTCGTAACAGATCATTAATGAGGTCTTTGGGTAACCCCTGTTAGAAAAAAGGTCTGCCATGAAAGCACATTCTTTCTCAAAATCACAGTCCCTGGATACCATGCGGGCAGCTCTAACAAGTTGACCCTTAAAAATGGATCGCTTTTGGGACAAGGGATGGCAACTATCAAAGTGGACGTAGCTATTGGAAAAAGATTCCTTCCTATAAATCTTAGATACAAAACAACCTTTTTCATTTGTCTTTCGAGAGAGCTACATCTAAATAAGCTACCCGATCTAAGGAAAAGTTGTAAGTGAATTGTAAAAAGTTAGTGGAAGAATTGAATATGTCTACTAAAGAAATAGCTGACTCCTCGCCACCTTTCATAATAATAAAGATGTCATCAAGAAATCGTGTATATAACTATACCTTGTCCATGAATAATGGATTAGTTAAAATGAACTCCCTTTCCCATTAGGCCATGACCAAATTAGCCACACTGGCTCCACATGGGGAACCCACCGGTACTCCTATCAAATGTAAGTAGAATCTGTTGTTAAAGGACACAAAATTGTTGGACAGTATAATGTCCAACAATTCATTCACTAGTTGGATATCTTTAGCAGGGGCCTCTTTTTTAGACAAAATGACTAGGATCCAGTCTAAGGCAACTGAATGAGGGATAGATGTATATAGGTCTTTCACATCAACTGTTAAAAAGTGACTATCTTCTCTATAAGTAGTCTGCTTGATCATGGACAAGCAAGACCAGGAATCTTCAGAAATTTGAGGTTCAGTAGCCATATATTTCTTTAATATTGAGTCCACTACTTTGGCACTAGCATACGTAATGCTGCCCCTGGCACTTACTAAGGGGCACATTGGTGGATCCAAAGGGTTCTTGTGAATTTTAGGTGATCCAAAAATAATAGGAATTTTATATATAGGTGGAGATATACAATTTAGTAGATTCAAATCAATGGATCCATTGACAAACATATCGCCAAAATAAGTGGAAACCCTAGAATTGCCTCTATTCGATTCATTCCTGGAAACCTCCTTGTAAGACTCAGAGGAAAGGATGTCTTCCATCCTCTGTACATAATCAACCTCATTCATGACTACCAGGCCTCCACCTTTGTATGGTTGCATAACCCTCACTGAAGAATTTGCTAGGGAATCTAATAATAGTCTCTCATCTTTACTGATGTTGTATCTAAAAACTTGTTTGGATAAAGATTTATTGAGGGTATGTCTTATATCCAACTTACAAATCTGTTTGAATAGGTTCAAAGATGGATGTAGCGGTGGATTGTATGTGCTGGCCAGAAGGAATTCACCCCTAACACTAGTGAAATTTCCTATTAGTAACTGTAGATTTAACTTTCTAACAAAGAGTTTTAAATCAATGACAGAAGAAGCTATGTCAACCCTCTTAGAGGGCACATAAGAAAACCCTTTTGCCAACACATCCACTAACTCAATCTCAAATAGATAATCTGAAAAATTATATATCTTGAAATCCTTTCTTGAATTTAATAAAATGTTACTTTGACCAGACTTGAATGAACCAGTCCCAGTAATTAATTGGTTCAGTTCCTCCTGGGCCTGGACCAGTTGCTGGATTTCTGACCCTGTTCCTCTTTAGGGGATGAGGCTGGATCCCGAAAATGTGGGACCTCCACTACCTTTTCTGCATTACTAGATTTGTGATGGGCTGCCAATTGTTCACTACATCTGACTGGATCCGAAGGGGCCATCGAATCCTTGATGGTAGATTTCTTGTAGCTACGCCCCTCACCCCGTCTTAACTGGTTGGGCGTAGTCGCCCCCGCCCTCCATGCTTTAAAGGACAAATAGTTTCCTTGGGATACTAGAGGTTTCGGGTAAGCCGTGCCATCTTTGTATACCTTAATGTCCCTTTGCAATTTTTTTGATTTTAGTGGAGGTGAGTTTTGAAATATGCTGGTCAATACTACTTTAGGTACGGTCATACTCGTACCTATACCTATGGAAATGTAGGTCATTTTTTATTTCCTTATCCAGCTTGTTGATGTCCAATAGTAGATTGTCAGTGGCCAACTGGTAGTGGTTACTAATGAGATCCATTAATTCGAACCCATGTCTACCAAAAAGGCTAATTAACTCCCGATGGAAGGTGGACCCCTCCTCCAATCCCGTGGGATACTGCCACAATCTTAGACCCTTCGGGACTATACCGGCCCTTTTACACTCACCAAAGTAGGCCACTTCCAACTGTATTTTCCTTAATTTTAACAGATTCTGGTCAAAAATATTTAATTTAGAAGGAAGATCCAATGACCCGCCCAGATCAGGATCAGGTACTGGGTTCCCTCCAATGTCTGAAAAAGTGAATGAACGATTAAGCCATAGATTTAAGTTAGGTATGCCATGTGGTTTCAATGATGAAATGTTAGCACTGGTAGAGTGGGTCACTCCTGTGCCCCAGTCTTGAGGTACTGTAGATGAACCAGTTTCAGTAGACTGGACTCCAGAAGATGAAGAATAATTCCTCATAGGTCAATGCTCATTTTCAGAATGAAAATGGACGAGTGTAGACTTCAAGACACTGGGAGGGCCGCCTCCTGCTTACCCTCCTGCAGATACTCCATTAGTATGAGTTGAAGAGTCATGTGCCTGCACTTGTTGAGAACCCAGAACATTGTCCAGTCGATTGGATAAATGGTTAACTTTCTGGGTCAAAAGTTCAATCAACTGAGTGAGGTTACCAACCTCTCCTTCTGTACAAGAACCAGACATAGGCATCGCAGCATCTTCCATTACTGACATACACAAAAACAAACTCCAAAAACCAAGAAAAAACTGATGAAAACAAATAGGAACATACTCCTATGCCAGCAGGTTGAATTCAATGAGCCAAGCAACAGATGAATTTCAGTAAACCAAACACACAAGATGAAACAATTTATTTTAAGCACCAAAAACGAGCTTTTCGTAGGACACACTCCAACTTCATCAGAAAAGCAATAAAACAGTGTCTTGTTGCTGACCGTTATCTTATATACAATAAATCATTAAAAAAATCACATGATCATTAATTACTGAACAGTGAATGCCGGCACACCCACCTACACTAAGACTTGTGGTATGTCGACCGAGCATTCAAAGCAGTATCAGCGGTTAAAATATAAAAATCAGCTACTACTCATAAGTGCAGTGTAAATAACATCATAATAACGCTGCATCTAAAACTGGTGCGTCCCAAAACACTAAAATAGTAGTCATAAAACAATGACATAAAATCTCAAACATGACTGACTCTTGTGGGTCTCTTAAAACACATAATCAACTGATAGGTGCTGGCAGGTATTCTTGAACCTCCGATCTAAAGCTCCCTGTTAAATGACAGTTGGTATAGCAATCTCAGATGAAAAGAATACACTATTGTGAAAATTTACCTCCATTATAAAATTAAATCAGTGTTTGTTCCAATGAATAACCGATATAAACATAAGCCTGAAAAACTGTATAATAGACCCAGTTGGTGCCTTAAAGGGCAATAAACCAATAAACCTAAGTAAACATAACTGCCGACACTACGAAAATATAACGCAAATAAATATGTAAATAAAATAGATCAAACAACTAAATCAGAATATATGTTAGAAAGAAAAATATACAGAAAACATATTCTATAAAAAATTAACACACTTAGTGCGGTCAACATAAAACCATACAACAACATTGTTGTAACATAACATAAGCAACGTTTGTGCAGTATAGAAATGAACAGCACAACTCTTACCAAATAAAAGTATAGAATCCATTCCTAACCTATATATGACCCCACCAGGGTATAGTAATAATAATCATGATAGTCATCAACTATGACCGTGTCCCAAGTCCAATACATGCTATCTGGTTACCTTTCAAAACAATAATATAAGGAACTGAAGTTACTATGTAGTAAAAAGGGCCATGTTAGAAACAAACCTAAGCAAATCAACCCTGGGGACCAAAGTTGCTGGAAAAAGCTGGTTAGGGAGAAAAAAACTATACTAAATAATTAAAAATAAAAAGGTCTAGTGTGAACTACCTAACTGTTATATGAAATTAAATTGTTCCAATAATGGTCGTGACCAAAAATAACGTATAATGGATTGGACCAAAACACATGGATATAGCAACCCTGATCACCTGTTCAACCTTTTAAGTTTCAAAAGGCAAGTAATGGATAACATGCCATTGAGGCCTGGGGTATGTATGGGTAAATCGCATCCCTGTCTTTATATGGCCGCAGTAGCGACACATGTTGCACTTATGCATTCCATTCCTGCTGTTCAAAATCTTAGGTTAGGTCCAATCTTTGAACCTATTCGAACAGATTTGCGAGTTGGATATAAGACATACCCTCAATAAATCTTTACCCCAACAAGCTTTTAGATACAACATCAGTAAAGATGAGAGACTATTATTAGATTCCCTAGCCAATTCTTCAGTGAGGGTTATGCAACCGGACAAAGGTGGAGGCCTGGTAGTCATGAATGAGGTTGATTATGTACAGAGGATGGGAGACATCCTTTTCTCTGAGTCTTACAAGGAGGTTTCCAGGAATGAATTGAATACAGGCAATTCTAGGGTTTCCACTTATTTTGGTGATATGTTTGTCAATGGATCCATTGATTTGGATCTACGAAATTTTATATCTCCACCTATATATAAAATTCCTGTTATTTTTGGATCACCTAAAATTCACAAGAACCCTTTGGATCCACCGATGCGCCCCTTAGTAAGTGCCAGTGCCAGGGGCAGCATTACGTATGCTAGCGCCAAAGTAGTGAACTCAATATTAAAGAAATATGTGGCTACTGAGCCTCAAATTTCTAAAGATTCCTGGTCTTTCTTGTCCATGATCAACCAGACTACTTATAGAGAAGATAGTCAGTATTAACAGTTGATGGGAAAGACCTATATACATCTATCCCTCATTCAGTTGCCTTAGACTGGATCCCAGTCATGTTGTCCAAAAATGAGGCCCCTGCTAAAGATATCCAACTAGTGAATGAATTGTTGGACATTATACTGTCCAACAATTTTGTGTCCTTTAACAACGGATTCTACTTACAGTTGATAGGAGTATCGATGGGTTCCCCGTGTGGTGCCAGTGTGGCCAATTTGGCCATGGCCTACTGGGAAAGGGAGTTCATTTTAACTAATCCATTATTCAGGGACAAGGTATCATTATATAAATGATTTCTTGATGACATCTTTATTATTATGAAAGGTGACGAGGAGTCAGCTATTTCTTTAGTAGACGTTCAATTCTTCCACTAACTTTTTACAATTCACTTACAACTTTTCCTTAGATCGGGTAGCTTATTTAGATGTAGATCTCTCGAAGGACAAAGAAAAAGGTTGTTTTGTATCTAAGATTTACAGGAAGGAATCTTTTTCCAGTAGCTACGTCCACTTTGATAGTTGCCATCCCTTGTCCCAAAAGCGATTCATTTTTAAGGGTCAACTTGTTAGAGTTGCCCGCATGGTATCCAGAGACTGTGATTTTGAGGAAGAATGTGCTTTCATGGCAGACCTTTTTTCTAACAGGGGTTACCCCAAAGACCTCATTAATGATTTGTTACGAGAAGTCCATAATAAGAGAGCTTCTGGGGTATATGTACCTATTTTAAATCATAATACTTTTGACGGAGTAACATTTGTAAGGAGGAAGGATGAAGCTTTCCCCATGCCATACAGTTTTATATTAACATACAGTTTGGATGCTAGGGAGATTTTCGCCTTCATTTTGAAAAACTGGAATTTGATTACTCAGGATGACTCCACCTGTAAAACCCTGGTAGAATTACCCCGAGTACTGTTCAAGAGAGGCTTAAATATTAAAGGTATCTTAGAAAGAAAACCTAAGATTTTGAACAGCAGGAATAGAATGTATAAGTGCAACATGTGTCGCTACTGCGGCCCTATAAAGACAGGGATGAGATTTACCATCAGGGACAGGGTGTTTCACCTAACGAGCAGGTTCACTTGCTGTAGTACTCAAGTGGTGTACTTGACTCAGTGTTCTAGCTGTCCTGCTTTTTATGTTGGTAAAACCGACAGAAGATTGCAGGAACGAATATATGAGCATCTTTATGCTATCAGGAAAGGCAAGATGGACAATGCTCTAGCTAGACACATAGTAGAAAATCCGAGTCATCATTTCTTGTTTTGTATCATTGATCAGGTGAAATCTGACTTCAGGGGGGAGTCTTCTTCCCTCCTTTTGGAAAGTAGGGAGTTGTCGTGGCAACTCAGGCTGGATGCTTGCCATACCCCAGGCCTCAATGGCATGTTATCCATTACTTGCCTTTTGAAACTTAAAAGGTTGAACAGGTGATCAGGGCTGCTATATCCATGTGTTTTGATCCAATCCATTATATGTTGTTTTTGGTCACGACCATTATTCGAACAATTTAATTTCATATAACAGTTAGGTAGTTCACACTAGACCTTTTTATTTTTAATTATTTAGTATAGTTTTCTTCTCCCTAACCAGCTTTTTCCAGCAACTTTGGTCCCCAGGGTTGATTTGCTTAGGTTTGTTTCTAACATGGCCCTTTTTACTACATAGTAACTTCAGTTCCTTATATTATCATTTTGAAAGGTAACCAGATAGCATGTATTGGACTTGGGACAGGGTCATAGTTGATGACTATCATGATTATTATTACTATTCCCTGGTGGGGTCATATATAGGTTAGGAATGGATTCTATACTTTTATTTGGTAAGAGTTGTGCTGTTCATTTCTATACTGCACAAATGTTGCTTATGTTTTGTTACAACAATGTTGTTGTATGGTTTTATGTTGACCGCACTAAGTGCGTTCATTTTTTATAGAATATGTTTTCTGTATATTTTTCATTCTAACACGTATTCTGATTTAGTTGTTTGATCTATTTTATTTACATATTTATTTGTGTTGTATTTTCGTAGTGTCGGCAGTTATGTTTACTTAGGTTTATTGGTTTATGGCCCTTTAAGGCACCAACTGGGTCTATTATACAGTTTTTCAGGCTTATATTTATACCGGTTATTCACCGGAACAAACACTGATTTCATTTTATGATGGAGATAAATTTTCACAATAGTGTATTCTTTTCATCTGAGAGATTGCTATACCAACTGTCATTTAACAGGGAGCTTTAGATCGGAGGTTCAAGAATACCTGCCAGCACCTATCAGTTGATTATGTGTTTTAAGAGACCCACAAGAGTCAGTCATGTTTGAGATTTTATGTCATTGTTTTATGACTACTATTTTAGTGTTGTGGGATGCACCAGTTTTAGATGCAGAGTTATTATGATGTTATTTACACTGCACTTATGAGTAGTAGCTGATTTTATATTTTAACCGCTGATACTGCTTTGAATGCTCGGTCGACATACCACAAGTCTTAGTGTAGGTGGGTGTGCTGGCATTCACTGTTCACTAATTAATGATCATGTGATTTTTTTTAAATGATTTATTGTATATAAGATAATGGTCAGCAACAAGACAGTGTTTTATTGCTTTTCTGATGAAGTTGGAGTGTGTTTGATGAAAAGCTCGTTTTTGGTGCTTAAAATAAATTGTTTCATCTTGAGGGACAGGCCGTGTGTTTGGTTTACTGAAATTCATCTGTTGCTTGGCTCATTGAAGTCAACCTGCTGGCATAGGAGCGTGTTCCTATTTGTTTACATCTAAATAAATGTTCTAAACATTACCTATGTATAATAAACAAACAAATCAACATCAGATTCACTTTTAAAAGTTTAAAATACCTTTTCAAAAACTTTTTTTTACATATAGTTATACATTACATAATGACCTGTTGCTATAAATACTAACATTTGTTAAATAAAATATAAAATATAAAAACAAGATTCCACCTAGCCTTTCAAACCTGCATTGCCCTTAACTTTAAAATACTGGTAAAAGAACAGCAATCATTGATACCTGATGCCTGCCCAGCATTTAATATCAGCTTTAAAACTGTCTCCCTAACTTCCAATAAGGTTTTAAAATCACCACCCCTTTCATTCTCATTTACTTTATCAATTACAAAAAAACAAAAATCTTTTGAAATTCAAACAATTCATTGTGTGCACATATAAAGCATTACTGGTCTTACTATTTTTTATGTCCCTCGTGTGTTCTGTAATCCATTTTCTAAGCTTTCGAATGGTCTTGCCTACAAAGAAAGCTGTGTATCCCATACATGTCATGACATAAACCCCCAGCCTTGTGTTGCAGCTGCAATGCTTAGAATATTGGATGATTCTGTTATAACCAACAATAGATACGTAAGGCCCATCATTAATAAATTTACAAAATTTACATGCCCAACAAATGTATTCACTTGCTATATCTCAAACAAACCTTTTAAATTGATACCCCTACTATAAGCCACTTAAGGTTTCTCACCTAACTTAGTTTCAATTCAGGGGGTATGGTTAAATTCTAGCAGGTATTCAGAGTGGTAACTATCGCTGGTGTATCAGCACTGTAATAGACCACCATCACATCACTCTTGTGGTTCTGCATGGAGCAAACTATAGGTCCAGCTCCTTGTTTTAAGATGGGTGCAAAATTTGTATTTGGCTTCCTTAAATCTCATTTCTAATCGTAAGCAGCAAATGAAGTGGGTACCCCCTATCTCTAAACATGCCTATAAGTGTAGCTATCTCATCTCCAAACCTTTCATCAAGTATTGATAACCTCACCATATGGACCTTTACCACACTCCTCTTCTGAAGAGGTGGGTGGCAGCTCTCATAATGTAGTAGGGCACTGGAATACATCATTTTTTGTAAATACTAGAAGATAACTTCCCTGTTATCATCTCCTTATGTAATAGGATGTCTAAGAATTAAATTTCTTGTGTGTGCACTTTGAGTGTTAATCTCAAAAAGGTGGTGGTGTCATTCAGTTACCGTAAAAACAAACAGAAATATCCTCTGGATTATCTCTCAATAAAATAAAATGTCATCCAAAAATCATAAAAATAGGGAGAAGAAAAAACAAAATGCTTCTCCCATTCAGCTAAAACCAGATTTGCATGTATTGGGGCACATTTAGCTCCCATAACTACTCCAGAAACTAAGCGAAAATATTCTCCTTCAAAGAAAAGGAAATAATTTTCTAATACCAACTCCATCAGTTTTACTAATACATTGATTTTAACATTAGGTAAACCTTCAACACCCATCAAACTGTTGTGAAAAAGACCTCTAGGCCAATATCATGGGTATCATGGAAAATAGGTTAACCACATCAAGGGTAACAAAGACAAACTCCTGTTCACAATTCAAATCTCTAAGCACTTCTAGACAATGACAGCAATCTCGTAATATATAGGGTTTTTCCTTCAAGACCATCTTCCAATGTACATCAATAAAGGTGGCTAATGGCTCATGGCTCGGTTTTAGATCCCCTTGCTGCCATAATAGGCCTGAAAGGTGGATCGTACTGATTCTTGTGCATTTTAGGAATACTGAAGACAGAGGGAATCATCAATGTTTCAGCTGATAAAAATTCCAACTCTGTCTTATCAATGACTCTTTGACAAAATGAATCAAACAACAACCAGTCAACCTTAGCATATGCCATGTTAAATTTCATTTTTAGAAACCCTCATATAGGTGCTACTATCATTCAATATATCATGCATTTTACATGCATAGTCATACTGGGTCATAATTACTATGCCACCACCTTTGTCGGGTTTCATAATTCTGAAATCCTTATTCACAACTAATTGTTTCAAACATAATTGCTCTTCATTGGTCAAATAGTCACAAAAATGACCCTGTAATTTATCCAGTTTTCTAAATTCACCCTCACACATCTGTTCAAATGAATAACTGGATTAGAGGGTGGCACAAAAGCACTCTTTCTTTTCAAAGTCAAAGAATTGTCGTTAAGACATACCAACATCATTGTTAAAAATATATGCAAATTCAATTAAATTGATTAACAACTTGGCAATATCTGTTCTAAAACCAGGAACAAAAGAAAACCCTTTTCTAAGCAGGGCAAAATGTTCAAATCTGATGTCCAAATCACTAAAGTTATAAATAGAAAACCCATCTTGACATAAATGTTGCACAGTTAATAAACCATTGTCTAATGGGGTCTATATTATAAACACGAAAGCGCAAAACAGCGAATACATCTACATTGACACATAAAGGGTACAAAAAGAGCGAAATAGGTAATTGGCGAAAATGAAAACAACAAATGTATTTCGTCAACCAACACGGCCTTGCAGATAAGCTCAAACTAAATAAAATTAAATTAACACACTTTTGCAGGAGGGCAAGCCCCCTGCACCTCCCATGTGGGGAGCTGCTCCCCTCACACTCCCCTACATAAATTTACCAACTCCGAGACCGCACTACAGTGGGGAAAAAGATATATTTCCTCATTCCCACGATCGGCCTGCTGGCCAAGCAAATACGTTTGGCATTTTCATTTTTGCCAATTAAGTATTTTGCTCTTTTTGTACATCGACCGTTATGTGTCAATGTAGATGTATTCACTGTTTTGCGCTTTTGTGTTTATAATATAGACCCATCTAATGATGTTTCCCCCTTAATCTCTGCTGGTTGAACCCGCCTCTGCCTCTCATCAATTGCCTTTGTGGAGACCAATGGCCCTCTCATTCATCGTGGACCTGCCTGTTCTGATTCCTCAATCACTCTGAACACCTTAGGGTGAGAGTGGAGTCTAAAAAGTCATTATCAATCACATCCAAATTCTCCTCATTAGACCTTCCAGAAACTGTGCTTGGCATATGCTCATTAACGTTAGTTGCCAAGCCATTATCATTAACAAAGCATTGACTACTTTTACGGGCAGGGTATACTCTTTTTTTCAGTATAGTCTCTTGCATCCCTTTGCAGCTTTCTCTGCTTCTTTTCCAAATTATCTTTAACAAATTTATCTAAATCAGTAAATACCTTGTACTTAATGGTGTTTGCCAAAAACAACAGGTCATTAGTAATACTGCTACTGAGCACTGAAATATTGTTTTTAAGTTTAATTAGCTTACGTTCGTTGTCCTGGATAATTATTTGCATAATCTCTAATCCAGTTTGATCACAATAAATCTGTTAATTCATTAGGCATCACCAAACCCATTTCAGTACCCAATGGATACTTCCAAATCTGTAACCCTCTTGGTACTTGATTGAGGGCTAATGATTTAACCAAAAACAAATTGTCCAGCTGCAATGATTTATATTTTTTTGACAACCACTCAAAGGCCAACAGTTGTGTATTCAGTAAGCCCAAGTCATTGGAACCATGCACAGGAGTAGTAAATTCAAATGCAGGAGTGGTGAACAAACCATTTAAATCCATCATTGTGGGTGCATAACTGCTACCTGGTCTGGCCAATCTATTGCTAAATTTCAAATTCAGCGATGTTGGAGTACACGAAGTTAATAACTCAATCTGGGTAGATGTTGAAGGAAAAATAGAATTCTCCCTACCTGTGCTGATTGCAAGTGTGCTGATAGCTGCTGGATCAATAATTTTAACTCTCCTACGAGTGCTTCCATGCCAGAGTGGTGTGTCCCACGTAACTCTCCACAGTCAGGGTGTTGTCAACAAGGAAATATCACACCAAGCAAATTCCACTGCAATTCACAAACAACAATGCAAATAGAAAATAAACACATCACCGGACTGCAATAATACCAGAACACAATATCAGAAAAATAATGCAGTAAATGAAGCCTTTGAACAAGACGAAAGATATAACATTTTAAAATATGTAATCTAGGTAACACAGTAGGAATGAATTTAAGTTCCAAATTAAGCAGTGCTAATTGTTCATTTTTTTAATTCCACACCTGACAAATTAACTACCACAGTGTCAGAAGATGCACTGTTGTTCTGTGCAAAATGTTCAGAATATTTAAACAACCAATCAGTGCCATTTACTCCGTTTGTATTTATGCTGAAACTGTCCTCTTTGCTCACTGTGTTAGTATACTCATTGTTTGCTCTCCTTCACTTTCTGTCATTGAAAAAACAGCTGCTTACCCATTGCCCTGTGAATTTCTAAACTGTTGGTGGTGGGAAGTTGCATCCTGAGCCAGTGGAAGCAGTGGGAAAGTATTATTTTAGTTTTCCCATTCTGTCGAATTTCCTACTCCATCTGATGAGGCAAAAGAAACTCATTGCTGCTTCCTATGCTTTTCTTGCTGACTTGGTTGTATGCCCAAATGGTGTTTATTCTGATTGGATTTCCAAAGAAAGACCCTACCATTGTTGTAGTCCAGTAGGTCTCTCTTTAATTTATTTTTCTTTTTATCCATCAACTCCTCTTCATAACTTTTCAATTTATCAATGACATCACTCAAAAACGAATCCAGTTGGGAAGTATTTGAATGTATAGTTAGTTCAGAACAAAGGCAATAATTGCTTCCTTGTTTCCATTGTTTCCAGAGGTCCTGCTCCACCAAAATACTAATCAGATCCAATGAGCATCGGTGAATAGCAGCAATTCACCTATTCGGGGATTTCCTAACTTCCTCATTGATAGATTGAATGGAGTAATGCTTTTTTTAAATGGTCTAAGTCCCCCGGTGTAATGTCCAGTTCAAGGTAATGTTTTAAACTTAAAATATTAAAGTAAATGGTAGTTTCTTTGTGAATCAAGTGTTCAGATTTATCAAAAAGTCCTTGCAATTCAGGGGATAGACTAGTAACAGTGTGTTGACCAATCTGTAGAAAAGGATTATCCATTCTTTTATTCCTCTCTTCCTCATATTTATCCAAAGGTTTAAATATTGTCTCGCCCCCTCAAGAACCAGTTTGTTCACTACCACAACCACTGGACTGCAAAATATAGTTCTCCATCTTTCGTTGTGTAAGATCAGTCCTCTTATCACAAAATATCCAGAGTAGAAAGTGAGAAGGATCAGTGGCCATGCAGAAAATTCACAGCAACCACAAGGCGGACAAATAAAATAAAAAAACACCAAATGGCCATGTTGTTGTTGTTGTCTTTCGGCTTTTCCTGGTTAGGGGTCGCCACAGCTAATGAATGGCAGTAGATTTTCACGAACGCCGAGGTGCTAGCTCAACGTTCAACCTTCAACAAAGGCATGCCAATTTACGCGTGTCTTTCAAACACCCACCCAACCATGGGGAGGACATGCAGACTCCACACAGAAGGCACTCCCCGCACTCCAGCCGAGAATCGAATGGGAGAACCTCTTGCTGTGAGGCAACAATGCTACCGCTGCACCACCGCGGAAGTCATGTATATCCAAAAGTGAAAAATGTTTAATATAACAAAATAAAAACCCTCTAGGGCCTTGGCTACAAAAGCCTTCAAGGAGTAAAAACACATAAAAAAGATGCATCTTTTATACATCACAAAAAGGAACAGCATATGTTTAATTAAACAATCAAATGGTTGAATAATTATCAGAGAAGATATCTCCAGTTACACTTAGCATTTAAACCAGAAGGAGTTAATGTACCAAACTTCAATATATAAATAGATTCCTTATACGGTAACTTATGTATAAAACATCAGCCTTTCAAACATTACTATGTGCACTTAACACAAAAGCTGGAAATATACATTCAAAAAAATCTGTCATGTGTAATAAGGTGGGAACAACATGTACTTGTCACAATGGCTATGCTATCACTATTATCTTTGATCATAGATTTCCTTACAAATATAGACAAAAAAGGTAAGAGTATTGAATTAGATTAAGAAACTCAGAGTGCAAATTGCTCTCTTGCAACACACATTTGGAAACAAATGAGCATGTAAATTTAATAAATAAAGGATTTTAGGATGGATATTCAGCAGAGTATCAGGGACAAAGGAAAAGGAGAGTAATTATACTATTTGTTAGAGGAGAAAAAAGTTAATGGTAGATTTGTGGTAGTAAGGGGCTACTGACAAGGGAGGAGAATTATGATGGCATGTATTTAATTGCTATTATGGAGGTTAAGACAATTTTAGGAGAAATAATCAGCTTTTATCAGGGAATATTACTTATAGGTATGGACAATAACTTGATTTGCAACAGTGAGGATGTATCAAGGGGACATAGCAGGGAAAATATGGCAAAAGAGGGTATATTTCTGAAGAAATTTGTGAAAATATTTGGTATGGAAGACGTGAATTGAGTAGTAGGAACTAGGAGAGAATTAAGATATTTTTCCTCAAGGAGCATTAACTGTGGTAGACTAGATAAAAATTATATTTCACAGGAACATATGCATTTAATTAAAAGCTTTGATACACATACAGCTACTTCCAATCATACACCAATAAAAACTAAGGTAAAAATAGAGAGAAATGAAGCAAAAATGAGACACTACCTCTTTACCACCTACCTGTTCAAAAGAGAGGAATTTAAAGATTGGGCATTGAAAATTATTTAAGAGTTATTAGGGAAGATAATTTCTTAGAAGTTAATAGCTAGTGAGTGGGATAAAATGAAAATGGGATTTAAAAATAGGGTAGAAATAAAAGTAAAAGAGATATGGTTAAGAAGTAATAGACATTATTTAGAGGGGTTGGCAAAGCATAACATATTGCAGAATAAGGGAATTTCACATAACAAGAATATGATCAACTGCAGAGTGCTAAATAAGTAAGTATCTGGATAATATGCATGAGTTTAAAAAAGATTGCTGTTAAGCAACTAATTTTGATAATAACTCCAAGTCACAAAACTTTTAGTACAATGACTTAGGCAGCAGAAAATAGAAATAGTCACTGCCAAACTTAGGGAGAATATAACAAGAAAAATAACTGCAGAGGTATTAAGAGATATTTCAGAAATTTTATGAAAACTTGTGTAAAGCATAGACATAAGGAAATCAAATGAGCACAAATGGAAATATTTATGGAAGGCAGATGATGCTCAACAATTAACAGCTAAAGCAGGAGGCAATGTGATAAAAATGATGATGTGCAACCAATTTACAGGAAATTCTTTAAGAACAGATGGTATTCTGGTAGGAAGTTTGGAAGTTAGAAGGGAAGAAAGGGATAAAAACCTGGAATGTTTTGTTTAACAGTTGGTAAAATGAGTGGTAGTACCAACATCTTGGAAGAAAGCTGTGGTGGCTGTAACACCTAAAGACAGTAAAGACCCATTAGACCGAGCGTCATATAGACCCATTTCAGTTTTAAACCATGATTATAAAGTGTTTATGTCTATACTAGCTAACGCAATGGCAGATATATTGATGAAATTGCTAAATGTGGATCATTGTGGTTTTATGGAGGGGAGACAAACATTTGACACCATTAACTGAACAATGATAATCCAATGGGAAGCAGAATATAATAAAATACATTTGATAGAGTAAGCTGGGATTTTATGAGTAGGGTAATGGAAGCATTTGTATTCCCTGATACAGTAATACATTTAATTAGGAGGACATATAAAGGATCAGAGGAAAGAATTAAAGTAGGAAGGTTCCTCTCTGATATGTTGTGTTTGAACAGAGGAACCAGACATAGGTGTCCTCTTTTTCTTCTGTTATCTGCTTTATATTTTGAGCCATTGGAAAAGAAAATAAGGGACTAAGAAATTCAAGGATATAATTGGTGTGACAATCAAGAAAAGCTGTTTTTTTTTTTTTTTGCAGATGATGTTATTTTGTACCTGATAAATCCAGAAAATGACACCTCAGTGTTGTGGAACATCTTTAGACCGTTTAAAGTCTTTTCAGGAAATAAGCTTAATGATGATAAAACAAAGCTAAAGTTATAAATTATGTACCTGCACTTGAATTGATTCAGCAATACCCATATTTATGGGGACATGGTAAGATGAAATATTTGGGAGTATGGATTAAAAAGGATTCTGTTATGTTAGCTAAGGATCTGTGGGAAGAGACTAAACAAAAGATAATGCAAGAACTGAGAAACTGGAAGCTCTTGTTTATGGATATGGATAGTAAGAAGATACAAGCAGTGAAAATGTTTATAGTCCCTTTGGATTTATGTATAAGTCAGGAATACTTTTAACAGCCAAGGAAGAAGTTGTGGACAATAATTAATAAGAGGGTTAAAGGAATTTATCTAGAAAGTGAAGAGGGCAAGGGGTAAGTGGGATATGTTTATCCTTCCAGCAGAGGAAAGTGGTTTAGGATTAAGTAATTTGAAGGGGTACTGCAGAACTACACAATTAAGGCTCATATACATAACACAAGCAGGAAATGATAATTCAAAGTGGAAAAGAATAATGATGAAACGGGTGGGAAATTCAAGAAATAAGATGACAGTGGGGTTTTGGATGAGATCCTTAAGGAGAATAACATCAGACATACAGAATATTTATAAAGTAGCAAAGTATTTGAAGAACTAAGCCAACATAAGAGTGCAGAAAGGAAATTTTGCTGACAGGGAAGTACTGTTACAGAAAATTGGCAAGATAGACTGGACTTACTGGAGAAAACTGGTAAAGGAACTAATGTATTGAGATGAAATTACTAGAAAGGGAAAGTTAACAGAATGGGATGAGGCCAAAAAGACATTTGGGCTGCAGACTAGAGACTGCCTCTATCACGGATGTATATCAACAGTATACCCAAAGAGAAAAGGATAGGGGAATCCTAAGTGAAAGACCAGCACTGCTAGAGTTTTTAGTACAATCTAGAACAGAAGTTGCTGTTCAAAAGGGATAATTAGTAGGGTGTATAAAATACTGCAAAATAACTATAAGAATTAATCAGAGAAGGTTAGAAAAGATAGGGAAGAAAGATTGGATAAACAATTTAGAAGGGGAAAATGGGAAGACATATGAATGGCTGCCATTTATATAACAAAATCGGGTCTATATTAAATTTTCGACAGCTCAGAATATCGACTCTGAATTGTTCAACACCAAAATGTCAAACTACAAAAATAAAGAACAGCCAAATACCGGATTTCTTTCTAATGGAAAGAAATTGTTTGGCCGTTTTCTGACACCTGCCCTTTCCCTGAGTGTAGTGCGGTCTTGGATTTAGAATATTTAGTTAGGGAGGGGTGTGGGGGGCACACACACACACACACACACACACACATATATATATATATATATATATATATATATATATATATATATATATATGTATATATATTATATATATGTATATATATATATATATATATATATATATTTATTTTATTTTTTATTTATTTTATTTTACATTTGTTGACCGGGCTAGTCTAGCTGGATATATGTCCATTTTCAGTAGAGGCCCGGGGAGATAAGCTCCAAACTTCAATAACAGTATATATCTACAGAAGTAAATACATGAGATCAACTACATTAATAATAACTAAGGAAGTATAGCTAAAAGTGGTTACAGGTATATAGAGTATATAACACAAGATATTGACTAAACATAATACAATTTATCATGAAGCTGTGTTTTAACTGTTCAGAAAGGGAGATAGTAAAGCAAATAATTTAATTCTAGATATAAGGAGGAGAGAAAAGGAAAGTAAGATTGGAACAGTAGATGAGTAAGTAAGTTCTAATCAAGAAGATTGGAACTTTTATGAGAGTATACTAATAGGAAGGTTAGGTAGTGGAGGTAGAATGGTAGTAGAGTTCTGATGAGAATGTTACTGAGCTGAGATAGTGAGGTAGAAACAAGTAGCTAGAGCATATAAGGTGGGGTTGAAACAAGTAGTGAGAGTGTGTAGGTTAGTCAGGTTTAGTACAAGGGCACATCCAATGAGTTTTAAGGAAGAGCTTAAGTTTATTTTTGAACAAGGAAATAGAGGGAAGTGTTGAAAGTTCAGTGGGATATTTGTTTAAGTGTGCCTTTGGTGTTTGGCCAACCAATTTCTTTCCATTGGAAAGAAATTGGTTATATGGCCATTCACTATTTTTGTAGTTCAACATTTTCGTGTCGAACAGTTCAGTCTCGACATTGTGAGCTGTCGACAATATAATATAGACTCAACAAACTCTAGGAGGTTTAGAATTTTTGCTTGGAAGTATTGCATAGGTATTTTTATAATCCAAGCAGACTTCAAAGAATTTTTCCTGAGGTAGATGCCAAATATTGGAGGTGTGATAAGGAAGAAAGAGGTAACTGGGAACATATATTTTTGGAAGTATAATCAGTTAGCAGTTTTTAAAAATTCCCACAGAATATTCTATCAGAAATACTGGGTGGGGTGAGCAAATGGGTATAACTAAGGAAATTATTGTTTTGAGCTGGGACACAGGATCTGTACTGCCTACACATAATAAGGCCTTGTTATGTTTAATTCTGATTGCTGCCAGAAAAGCAATTACTAGAAAATGAAAATCAAAATGTCTAAACCAATTGTAAACAAGAAAAAACCAAACTAGTAAACCATCAAAGAAAGAACATGAACCAGGAATCCAGGACGCCAAGTTGGTTATTTAAAACACACTCCACCTTTATTCACCAGACAGTTTTAGCGCTTTCATCTCTTCAAAAGAGACTTCATCAGAAACAAAGATCTAAATTAATTAACACTTTAAATAGTATTACCAATTAATGACATCACTAAACCTATCAATGTTTAAAGCACTAAATTCATTTTGAACCTATAAATATGTTAAAAACCATAAATTAAGAAGTTAAAAAGTTATTTTTAACATTGGCACAAAGGTCAAAAACACAAACAATTACTAACATATAAATTTTTATATGTTTGTTAAAATTATATTATGTTGTAAATCTAAATATAATTTGTACAATATTAAAACCTCTAAAATAACTGAAGTGAAAAAAGTGTCATAAATTGTTAGACCTTTCTATCAAATAGGGAACTAATGAGACAGATTCATTAAGGCCGAGGTACATAGAAGCCAGTCTAAACTGCCACTGGCTTTCTTTCTTTTCAGAACATTTTCCAGTCCCCTCTAATATCTATCTTGACCATATCCAAAATACCAAACACAAACTTTTCAAAACCATTGCAAACTAAGCTGTGTTTGTACAATGCATTGGTGTTTTTACTTGTCCTTATCTCATAAAGATGTTCATAAATTCTATTTTTTAAAAGGCGCTCTGTTTTCCCTACATAAAATTGTTTGCAGGTTTTACATATAGCAAGATAGATGACCCCCCTAGTGTTACAGTTGCCCTGCTTAAAATGTACCCTACTCTTCATAATGTTATCCAATGTTACTGTAGGTTCAGTATTAATAAAGGAGCAATAGTGACACATACCACATCTTCTAGTCCCCTCATTTTCCTTAGTTTTATCACTAATTTTATTTTCCAACAACTGTTTCATGTTTTTACCAACCTTTGTCATGAATGTTGGTTTACTACCCACCTTGTTATATATGGCTGTATTAGTTCTTAAAATATTCCAGTTTCTCACAAAAATATTTTTAACAGCTGGTGTTCTCATGTTATGCGTAAGGACACAGACTGTATTAGAATTGTCACTAAGAATGGAACTATTATCATCCCTGTGTTCTCCCAGTAAATCAGGTCCGTTGGCTGTACCTAAAAGAGGTAGATATTTATGCCCCCAAGAATTATAACTATCCTGCAATGTAGAATTAATTAAATTCAAAGGGTATCCTCTCTCTAAAAACATTTTCTTTAGTAAATCAAATTATAGATACAAGTCTTTTTGATTGGAAGTCATTCTTGCAATCCTAATTGCCTGCCCTATAATGATACTTATTTTTTGTACTAAGGGGTGATTACTTTCAAAATGCAAGCAGGCATTACAAAATGTCTTTTTCCTAAAAATTTTTGATTCAAAACATTTCTTTTGTACATCCTTAGTTATGAAGGTGTCTAAATAACTAATACCTGTGTCATTGTATTGGAAAGTAAAAGACAAAAAGTCTGTACTTGAATTTATGTGATTAATAAAACTATGTATATCATCTTCTACACCCCCCCCCAACAAAATAAATATATCGTCAAGGTAACGGAGATATAGTTTAATTTAGGACCAAAAAGGGCCCCCAAGTACATGTTGAATCTCCCAACCAAGTAGGACCAAATTTGAATATACAGGTGAACAAGTTGCACCCATGGGGACTCCAGTAGTTTGCTGATAAAATTCCCCCTCAAACCATAAAAAATTATTATCTAACACAATGTTCATGAATTCACAAACAAGCTTCACTCTGTCGTTGTTCAGATCAGAAAATTTAAACAGTACTTCTTCAAACAAAGACAAACCCTGATCCTTGGGAATACATGTAAATAAGTCTTTGACATCTACAGTTAAAAATATTAAATTGTCGTCAAATAAATCTTGTTTAACATTCTTTAAAAATTGCCAACATGTAGTTTGCAAGACACCCCATTTATTGAAAGATTCTTGGCAATTTTTAAAGAATGTTAAACAAGATTTATTTGACGACAATTTAATATTTTTAACTGTAGATGTCAAAGACTTATTTACATGTATTCCCAAGGATCAGGGTTTGTCTTTGTTTGAAGAAGTACTGTTTAAATTTTCTGATCTGAACAACGACAGAGTGAAGCTTGTTTGTGAATTCATGAACATTGTGTTAGATAATAATTTGTTATGGTTTGTGGGGGAATTTTATCAGCAAACTACTGGAGTCCCCATGGGTGCAACTTGTTCACCTGTATATTCAAATTTGGTCCTACTTGGTTGGGAGATTCAACATGTATTTGGGGGCCCTTTTTGGTCCCAAATTAAACTATATCTCCGTTACCTTGACGATATATTTATTTTGTGGGGGGGTGTAGAAGATGATATACATAGTTTTATTAATCACATAAATTCAAGTACAGACTTTTTGTCTTTTACTTTCCAATACAATGACACAGGTATTAGTTATTTAGACACCTTCATAACTAAGGATGTACAAAAGAAACGTTTTGAATCAAAATTTTTTAGGAAAAAGACATTTTGTAATGCCTACTTGCATTTTGAAAGTAATCACCCCTTAGTACAAAAAGTAAGTATCATTAAAGGGCAGGCAATTAGGATTGCAAGAATGACTTCCAATCAAAAAGACTTGTATCTAGAATTTGATTTACTAAAGAAAATGTTTTTAGAGAGAGGATACCCTTTGAATTTAATTAATTCTACATTGCAGGATATTTATAATTCTTGGGGGCATAAATATCTACCTCTTTTAGGTACAGCCAACGGACCTGATTTACTGGGAGAACACAGGGAAGATAATAGTTCCATTCTTAGTGACAATTCTAATACAGTCTGTGTCCTTACGCATAACATGAGAACACCAGCTGTTAAAAATATTTTTGTGAGAAACTGGAATATTTTAAGAACTAATACAGCCATATATAACAAGGTGGGTAGTAAACCAACATTCATGACAAAGGTTGGTAAAAACATGAAACAGTTGTTGGAAAATAAAATTAGTGATAATACTAAGGAAAATGAGGGGACTAGAAGATGTGGTATGTGTCACTATTGCTCCTTTATTAATACTGAACCTACAGTAACATTGGATAACATTATGAAGAGTAGGGTACATTTTAAGCAGGGCAACTGTAACACTAGGGGGGGTCATCTATCTTGCTATATGTAAAACCTGCAAACAATTTTATGTAGGGAAAACAGAGCGCCTTTTAAAAAATAGAATTTATGAACATCTTTATGAGATAAGTACAAGTAAAAACACCAATGCATTGTACAAACACAGCTTAGTTTGCAATGGTTTTGAAAAGTTTGTGTTTGGTATTTTGGATACGGTCAAGATAGATATTAGAGGGGGGGACTGGAAAAATGTTCTGAAAAAGAAAGAAAGCCAGTGGCAGTTTAGACTGGCTTCTATGTACCCTCCGGGCCTTAATGAATCTGTCTCATTAGTTCCCTATTTGATAGAAAGGTCTAACAATTTATGACACTTTTTTCACTTCAGTTATTTTAGAGGTTTTAATATTGTACAAATTATATTTAGATTTACAACATAATATAATTTTAACAAACATATAAAAATTTATATTTTAGTAATTGTTTGTGTTTTTGACCTTTGTGCCAATGTTAAAAATAACTTTTTAACTTCTTAATTTATGGTTTTTAACATATTTATAGGTTCAAAATGAATTTAGTGCTTTAAACATTGATAGGTTTAGTGATATCATTAATTGCTAATACTATTTAAAGTGTTAATTAATTTAGATCTTTGTTTCTGATGAAGTCTCTTTTGAAGAGATGAAAGCGCTAAAACTGTCTGGTGAATAAAGGTGGAGTGTGTTTTAAATAACCAACTTGGCGTCCTGGATTCCTGGTTCATGTTCTTTCTTTGATGGTCTAAACCAATTGTATTTGAAGTATTGAATATTAAAGCAGACATAAAAATGGAAGTGGAATTTTCAGAAAGGGGAAGGAGCAAATTATGTAGACATAAGTAGAAATTGTGGGAACAATACATACAGAATAATGTTCAGGAGGAGGAGTGTGGTTTAAGGGAAGGCAGGAATTGAGCAATTTAAGTAATGTTGGATTGATGGTAGTTATAAAAAAGAAGATATGTGATGTATAATGTATGCAACTGGAACATGTTAATATTGCTTGCTTTTTTATATTAATGTATGTTTGCCATTGTCTTAAGTGGTAATTTAATAAAGGTGTTTTAAAAAGTTTTTTTCTTTATGCTAAGGGAAAGCTAGTGGAGACTGAAGGACCTTGTGTGCTTCTTAACCATTGTGGCAGGCTTGTTTAAAATATTAAGGAAATGGCAATGAAGTAGGCCATTTGAAGAGAAGCTTGAAAGGAGGAGCACAGTGAGTGGATTCTTGGACAAAGTTAAACACCTGTAATTTGAATTTGTTCAATTTCTTGGAAAAATCATTATCTCTGTTATCTCTCAGTTCTTGTGTTGCTCTACACCACACAAGTTGGCACCTAGTCAGTGATGACATCAGCCATAACACCAAACACTGCAATATTTTTTAAGTTGCTTACAAGGATTCAGTAAAGTATATTATGATGACAAAAGAGTATCAACATAGATCATGAGTGAAATAAGCTGACTAAGTCTATAGAGCTGTCTCACTAGCGCAACTTCATTATTGCAGTCTACCATAATACTTTGCTTTGATTTAATTCATGTGTAGAAGCAATGAAGGGCTTTGTCAGTCACTGATCTATCTTTTCCAGAAGGAACATATAAGCAAGCCACATACAGCAACTCCAAGAAGACCTCAGTGGATTCTGTTTTTCTTTAAAATATTATACCCTGTGGGAGAGCATGTAATATCAGATTCATTTGGGTTTAACCGGGTTTCAGAGATAGATCCTATGTCAGGTTTATAAAGACAGAGACAGCTATGTAGTAGGTGACATTTTTGCAAAGCATACTTCTGACATCTATATCTGTCATCTTTGTCCCATCTGTTTTTGACCAGATATTATGTTTGGAGCTATTCAGATTGTTTTTAAGCAGTGGGACTGCTGTAGTATAGACATCACCAGAGATTAGGTCTGAACATAGAATGTGGTATGACGTTAGAGAATAAACAATCTTTAAATTGTTTGAGAATTGTCCTCATGTTGTATTAAAGGAAAACATTTATTATGCAATTAGTTTGCACAGAAGTTCTGTACAGAGGTTTATAACAACGTGTCTAGTATGACTAGGTCCATCCTTGATAATGGCAGAACTAATGCTGACAGGAGTTAGCACAGAACCTGAAACTTTCCCAGGATACTAAGTCCCTCTTTTTGTTTCATAATGTACTGTGAATCCTTCTTTTCCATATCTCTTTTGCCATACTACATGGTTCATGAATCAATTTATTTTCCTTATCTCTTTTTGCCATGTTGTAGCATTTATGTGTTAGACAAATGTCCCCATGTTACCTTCATAATTGTGTGGGAAATATTTTTTGCAACTCTGAATAAAGCCTCATTTCTTTATCAACCATTCCGCTGTTTGTTCTGACTTCAACTTCTGGGTTCATCATCTACATTTTTGTGTATAGTGGAGATTTCAGGCCTACTGTTGGTGTTTCCTCACCATTGTCGTGGTTTATTTGCTATTTCATTTGTTTTCTCTGATTGTGTTACAGCTGATATACTGTAGCACTTCTCTCTCTATCTCTCTCTCTCTCTTTCTCTCTCTCCCTGTGTTTTGGGTTGAAGCTTTTTTTTCTCAGAATGTTTCATCTTTTGGTCACCCCAAACTGAACATTCTGTAAGTATAACTGTAGCAACACAATCCCACCACAAGACAGCAACAGCATTGCTAAATTTGTTTAGATGAACAGAACAATATTGTTTTTAAATGTCAGATTACAAACCTTTCTATACATAACACACTTTGGGATGGCAAAGTGAAATTCAAGCTTTGTGTGTATGAAAAATCTCTTCTGGTTTAGACAGTTGACAATTTATGAAATCAATGTCTTTAGAAATGTCTGGATACAAAGCATATTCACTGTAGTGATGGAGAACACCATGGTATATGGTACATCAAGAAGCAAAAAGATGCAGTCACCTACCAGTTAAGTAGATTGGATGTGCTTACCTGGGAAACAACTGTCCAAGAGAACCTCCTACTTTGAGTGGTTTATAATGCTTAAGCAAGCAAGTTGAACTAATCCTCTGCTGACTCCATAAAATGGAGACTGGATCCAGGAACGTTCAAGTCCATTTCTGAGTGCTGAGGTTCCCTTTTTGGATCTTTGTGCTTCTTTTCATAAGTATCCCATCAGTAAGCTCTGTTCAAGGATCCCATGCATTCATTCTATGCCAACCCATGCAATCATTCTAGGACCATCAATTACTTTTCTTTCCAATGAGTTGTGGGGCTCCTTTACGCATTTATTCCCAGTCTCTTGATTCCCAGAGTCTTACTAAAAGCCAGAGTGAAGGGAGCAAACTTTATTCTGATAAAGTGTAGTCACTGAGAATCACAAACAAAATCTTTTGGAGACAAAGTCATGTTATAGCAAAGCAGGTTTATTTACAAACAGGGCAGCAGAATCTTGACAATCATAAAGCAAATGTAATCATAGCTGGCTAGTAGTTAGCTTTATACACATGATAACTGTAATCCCATAGTTTAGATGGTTCCTTTGGAATATATTCTAATGCAATTTGTACTTCTTATCTGACTGTTACATTATCCAATAAACTTTCCTATCTCATCTAAATAACAGATTAGAGTGTGTCACCCTTCTGGAAATTTCTTTACATGCTTCTCAGACTCTCAAATCCAGTAAATTTCCTTTTGACTTACAGTACTCTATTCAACAGAATTTGATCATAGTATCAAAGAACAAGGTTATAGTCATGTGTGCCCTACAATGTCTTTGTTTACATCATAGCCTACAATTAACAAAGCATGGTGATGCTTTTCTTATCTCAACTTGTACTGAAGTAGTTGTAGCATGATGTCTGCAATAATTTCACAAAACACAATTATGTTTTCTATCTTAGCTTACACAGGCATAATATCTGAAAAAAATTCTACTTGAAGAAATCTGTCCACACTTTTGCCAAGAAAGCTCTGTTAGCAGTCCACCTAATTATTTTTTAACTCATTCACTCCAATGGAGCTCAGGAATTTTGCAATGTAATTTCCAATGGGCAGAGCCTAAGCCTTTTGACAGAATCAAATTATCTCCTCACATTACAAACAAATGTTCATATCGCTGAAACCATAGGGGTTATGAAAGAAGTATAAATAGCAATCCCTTCAGCACAAACTATTTTTATAGTGGTAGTATTTAGGTTCTATGTCTTAAACTGAATTTTATAAGTCACAGTAAATACAATAACTATTATGCTTGTAATATTTTGTAAACAACTTAACAGTATCTCAATAACCACTCAAGTTATACACATGCTGTCAGCAACATTTTATTCATCTAGGTGACAGCTTTCATTTGAGGCTAAAGAGTTTTGTCTGTGTTACTTTGCTGTTAAGATATTTAGAAAAATGTGAAAATTATATCTGTATAAATCAATATAATGAAAACAACAGTTAATATCCCTTTACCTGCACTAGACAGAGGTCAAATATTAATGCACTTGAGTTTGCCATTAGGCAAGCTTTAAGGTGAAATCTTTTAAAACCTTGTACATAGCATGGTTTGGAATTATTGATGCAAATATGAACAAGCAAGATTTGACACCTAGAGGCGTCAGTAGGAGTTAACTGCAGATGCACCTGGAATTATCACTTGGATATAATGAGTTAAACACCTTTAGTGAATTATCACTTGTGACATAGGGAAGCTTACATTTATTTAAAAGTATTCAAATGATCTTAACAAGTTCCCATTTACAAACATTATACATCACATATATTGTTATATATCATTTAATCATAGGAACATTACATAAATTGTTCATTTCCTACCTTTTCTTAAACTTCGTTCCTCCTCCAAAATATTTTTCTGCATGTATTGTTCCTTCAGTTTCGATTTTTTCTTGTAATTTACTCCTCCCCTTTCTAAGGATTCCACTTTCGGTTATTTTATCTCTGTTACAATATTTACTACTTCAAGTATAGTTGGTTGAAATTTTGATATCAATTTTCTAGTAATTGCTTTTATTCAACAGCCATTGGAATTAAACTTAACAAGACCTTACTGTGTCTAGGCATTTCAGATTATACCTTGGTTCCTTTGTCATCTTCCTCCAATAAATTCTAGTCACCCCTTGCCAATTCTCTGTACACCTAATTGCAGTCATCCCTATCAGCAGAATCTCCATTCTCATGTTGGTTTAATTCTTAATATATTTTCTGCTACTTTATGAATATAATATTCTATATGACTGTCATTATTCTCCTTAAGGATCTGTACCCTGAACCCATTCTTTCCTTATTTATTGAATAACACCCCGTACTTCATTATTATCATCATCATCCTTTTCTACTTTGAACTGTAGCATTCTTCTTGTGTTATGTATAAGAGCCTTAACTGTGTTGCTCTAAAATATACCTTCAAATCATCAGCTTATCCTAACCTCCTTGTTTTATTGGGATCAACTTATCGTACTTGACTCTTGCCTTCTTCCCCCTCAAATAAAGTCCCTTGAGTCTTTATTAATTACTATCCACAACTTCTCCTCCGGTTGAAAAAATATGCCTGATTTGTGTAAAAAATAGAAGGACTAAAACATTTTTCACTGTGTGTATCTTACTATTCATAACCATAGGCAAGACCTTCCAGTTTTTCAGTTTTTGTATTATCTTTTGTTTAGTCTTTTCCCACATATCCTTAGCAACCATAACAGAATCCTTTTTAGTCCATGCTCCTAAACACTTCATTTTATCATGTCCCCATAAATATAGGCACTTCTGAACCAGTTCATGTATGGGTACATAGTTTACAGCTATAGCTTTTGTTTTATCTTCATTACTTTTATATCCTGAAAAAAGGGAACTGTTTCAGAATGTTCCACACTACTGAGATATCCTTTTCTGGTTCCATCAGGTGCAAATTCATATAATCTGTAAAAAAAGCCAACTTTTCTTGAACACCATACCAATCATATCCTTGATTTTTTGAGTCCCATGTTTTTTTTTGCCAGTGCTTGTAAACATAATGAAACTAACAAAGGGGAAAGGGGAGAGAGGACTCCTGTCTGGTTCCTCTGTTCAGACACAACTTATCAGACAGGAATCCTCCTACTTTGAGTTTTGCCTCTGATCCCTCATATATCCTTCTAATTAACCTTATTATTGTATCTGGAAATGCAAATGCTTCCATTGCCGTACTCATAAAATCTCAGTGTACTCTGTCAAATGCTTTTTCTGCATCAATATCCACCAATAACAATGGTGTTTTCTTATATTCTGCTTCCTTCTGATTCATCATTGCTCCATTAATATTGTCAAATGTTTGCCTCACCTCCACAAAACCACACTGATCCATAGCTATCAATTTTGTCATCATGTTTGCCTTTCTTTTAGTAATTATAGACATAAGCAATTTATAACCAGGGTTTAAAATTGAAATGGGCCTGTATGAAGCTGGATCAGATGGGTCTTTACTGTTTTAGATATTACAGCCACAAAAGCTTTTTTTCTCCAGGCTGTTGGTGCCTACCCTTATTTTTTTAACATAGTTAAATAAAACCTTCGAGATCTTTATCACCTTCTTCCCACCTAGCTTCCAAACTTCCACCAGAATGCCATCTGTTGCTAGAGACTTTCCTGCAGGTTGGCTATATATCACCATTTTTATCTCAGCATATCTCCTCCTAGCTTGACTGTTAGCTGTTGAGCTCCATTTACCTCTAACCTTGGTATATTTAACTCTTCCATAAATATTTCCATTTGTGCTTCTTCTTGATTTCCTCACTTCTCTGCTTTATACAAATTTTCATAAAATTTCTGAAGTATCTCTAATACCTCTACAGGATTTCTGGTTATTTTTTCTTGTTATAGGCTCCCTAGGCTTGGCAACAACCCTTTTGACTTTCTACTGCCTAAGTCATTATGCCAAAAATTTTTGTGCTGTGGCATTATTAAAAAAAACATTTGCTTAACATCAGTCTTTCAAACATAGGCATGTCATCCAAGTACTCCCGTATTTTCTCTTCAGCACTCTGTGATTGTGCCTCTTCTTGTTCTGCAACACCCCCTTATTTTGTAATAATTTAACCTTGTCAGCCCCTGTAAATAATTGTTATTACTTCATTACCAGATCTTTTTCTGTTTTTTCTACCATTTTTAAACTCTGCTTTCATTTTATCCCACTTAGTAGCTATAACATTTGAAATACTTTCTTTCTTCCCAGATAATTTCCATTACTCATTCCTTAAATTCCTCTTTGTTTAACAGGCAGGTGGGGAAGTGCCAGTATCTCATCTTCACTTCATTACCATGCATTTTTATCTTAATAATTATTGGTGCATGATCTGAAATAATTATTGGATGTGTCAAAGTTCTCAATTAAATGCACATGTTCCTGTGTGATATAATTCTGTTTGTCTAGCCCAGTTACTGTACCTTGGGGAATAATATGTAAATTCTCTTTGAGTTCCTACTATAAAATTGTCATCTTTCATATGAAATATTTTCATAAATTTCCTCAGAAATCTACCCTCTTTTTTTATATTTTCCCTTCTAGGGCTACAGATACATCCTCATTGTTGCAAATAAAATTCTAGTCTGTACTCATAAGTAATATTCCTTGTTCAAAGCTAATTATTTATCCAAACATTTTAAGGTCTATAATAGCAGTTTTAGATGGAATATAAATACATTCCAGTGTAATCCTCATCCTTTGCCTGCACTCCCTTACTACCACAAATCTGCCATTATTATCTTTTTTTTCCCTCATCTAGCACTACTGGAGTGCCTCTAGCAATTAATTTAAGTACTCATCTGTTACTTTGTCCCTGATATTCTGCAGAATATCCATCCTGAAATCATTTATTTATCAAATTCACATGCTCATTTCTTTCCAAATGTGTCTCCTGTTGCATTGCTATTTGTAGTCTGTATTTCTTAACATAGTTAAGTATTCTTTCCTTTTTGTCTATACCTGTGAGACCATTCACATTCCAAGATAATACATAAAGTGTCACCATTATGGTATGAAGTCATTATTCCCACCTATTATACATGGCAATTTTTTAAAATTTTCCAGATTTGTGATACATGCACCCATTAATGTCTGACAGGTTAATCCTTTATACAGTTTTTATTATCATCAACAATGGAACCTATGTCAAATTTTACAAGACTTTTTGTTTTAATATAAGCCCTCAAGCAAAGAAAAACGCACACACACGTACACACACGCACACACACAGAACACCCCAATCACCTGTTAACTTAATGCAAACACACATAACTCTGCATATCTATAAGTAATTAAGTTTATTTCTCTAATAGGAACATCTGTGCCAAGCAGATAGCTGCTAACACAAGCCGTAGTTAAACTGAAGTTGAAATTATTCATGCTGAGTCACATGATATTGCCTGTGATTCTACTTACACTAATTGGTGTCTGTTCTTTTTTTTTTTTTATCTTTACCCCCATGTGAAAAAAACTTGCATGCTTTCAGAAATCATTAACTTTTAGACTTGAAGAAACCAGCACTCTGTCTTTATGCTTTATTATCAGATTGTCTTCATGGAAAATAAAAGAAAAAAGAAAAATGTAGTCCTCTGCTGCAGCCTGACAGACAAGGTGAAACAGTTATTGCTAAAGGAAAACCTTTCATTATATTCAGTGTTCTCACATTCACTTGTTTTCACTTAAATTTTGTTATTACATTAATCCAAGGATCTCAATCTAGACATTCACCTATGTAAAAGTAAAAGAAAAAATATCAACTCTACATATATTATGATTGGTGTAATTTTACACTCCATTAACTTAAATGTGTTTTTGTTTAGCTTTTTTTTTCTCTTTTTGCACTGTACTGCCTACCTTTCTTAATACCAAAAAAGAAAGAGAAGAGGAGGAAGAAAAAGAAGAAGAAGGAGAAAGCATTCATTTACTTTAGTAACTTTTATTATATATAAGAACAGAAATTGTTTAACTTACAATTACCTTTTCCTTCTTCTTCTTCTTCTTCCCTGCCCCTCAGAGTCTTTCCAAACATGAATGACATGAAGTGAGGGACAAAAGTCTACTCTTTCCATTTATTCTTATACAACTATATTTCACAAATGCCATTGATGCTTTGCAGTCTCACATTTATTTAATAAATTCCATGCATCTGGTCTTCTTCCTGTTCATCTCCATTTCCCAACTTCAGATTCCAGTTCAATTCCAAGGCACTCCCACTTCTTCCTGTCAACTCCTGTGCCTTTCTCTGTCTCTCAAGCATTTTTCTTTGGAACAGTGGAAAATGTTTCACTGGGAAAAGTCTCTCCTTGTGCTTTATTATCAGAGGAATGAGAAGCACATGCTCCTTCTACTTGGTGGCTCACTTTTTGTTGGACAGACTTTTACATTTCCTCCTTAGACTGTTCTGCATCTCAAATGAGCTTAATCCTGCAGGAAAAATATTCTGAAGACAGTGGAATATAGCAGCTTAAATCTCACACCCACCTCTCGACATTCCCTAATTACTGGAATAAATTTGCTTCTCTTCTGCCTGGTGTACAGTGGATAATCATTTTCCACAAACACTCTATTGAGTCTAACTTTTAATACTCTGCCCTTTTGCCACAGTTGTGTCAGGATCAACTTTTACTGCTGATAGGATTCCATCTTTATCAATAAAGGTCTTGGCTACTTTCTTGTGGCAAGACTTGGAACATGCACACAGTGTGCCCCTTAAATTAACAGTTCCTGGTGCTGAATACCAGTCTAGTTGCTTATTTGTGCCTTCATAAAATGAATACAGTCTGTTCCTTCTCTTTCACTAGTACAACATAAACTCTCAGATTTTGCCAACATGCTCTGTTCGTTAGCTCTACCATTTTTTGAAACATCTCTTCTTTAGCAGTTTCATACTCAACCAGCCTTTTCTTCATTTTGACCTCTGATTTTTGCAGTTTTATCAGTTCATATGAATATCTCTTTAAAGCTTCTTCCATTTTTCCATTCTTTTCTTATTTGATTTGATATACTCCTTCAGCATTGTGTTTATTTTAATTAGCTCTAAGCACATTTAATTTATTTTTTTCATCTAGATTACTGGAAGCCATACCTTACACCAAAGCTGGAGCTTGAATTACTTTTTGCTGAACTGCTGCAGGATTCTTCCTAGTAAGTGTTTTTTCACCTTTTCTAGTTGATTTTTTTCAGGCTCTCTTAGTTTCTTCTTTGCTGGCATCTATGTAGTGTACTTGATAGCCAGTGGCTGAATTTTCCTAGAGTTGGCAATATTACCTGCTGCTGTTTCTCAGTTTCTGTTTTCACACTGGGAGAGCTGAAGTTAAGCTGTTGATCAGTGTCCAGCCATCTTGAAAGCCCAAAAGTCCCCCAATTCATCACCATAATTTATGAACTGATCTCTCAGGAAAAGGAGTGCAGGAGACCTGATTTAGAGCTGCTTCAGATCGCCAGAGGAATCCTATTATTACTGTGAATGGGCTATTCAATATTTCTTCCATCTGATCATTCTCATCCTCAGATTAACACTGAAAAATAAATCAGTGAGACAGGCATGCTATGTAGTGAAAAATAAACACTAAAGTCAGAAGTACAAATTTTGGCTTGAGTGCTACCACATACTCTATCTGTCTATGATTCATAATTATCATTAATTAATATCTATTTTGATCTATCTTTATTATTAAGGCCCTGCACGTAAAGCATAATAAAATCAGAGTTATAAATGCTACAGCAATGAGCATTTTAAAAATTCCCCCAGCCCAAAAACAGATTGGTTAACCATGCCCACTATGGGCTATATGCATCTTTGGCATGTAAAAAAATCTACAAATTGCTGACGTTTACCCATATGATCTCTGTCTTCATTTTCATTATTTTGAATGACTGTGAAGCTTTTTTATCTCACATATTCTCCTTTTTCTCATTGAGAATACATACATCCCTTGCATATCTATGCTAACTTTAGAAATGCATGGCTGTTTAAATTTATGTATTTATGCTTTTAAAAAGCCAGGAGTTAACCTCTTTGAACTTACTGTGTTCATAGCAGCCATTTATATTAACCTTTCCTACTGCTCTCATTTTACTTCTAGAAATCCATTTATAACTTGCCTTTACATGTTTTTGTGCTAACATGCATTAAAACAATGTTTTCTGTCACTGTTATTTCTTTAAGCAAAATATATAACATCCTGTTCGTGGTCTCGTATTTTCCATATCTCATGATTATTTTATTTCATTTATAGCCCTTTAGTTCTTCTAACTCAACTATCTTTGAGCTATAACTGGAATATCTCTTTTCCCCTAATTAGTGCTGTTTTATTCATATTCTCCCTCAAAAGGATTTGAGAATTACTAATAGCAGATTAATGTACTCATGCCGAAAAAAATCAGAACATAAAATCTGCTTCTAAAAATGTAATTCTATCAATCTTTCTGTAATTTTAGAAAATAATAGCTTTTCTTGTGAAATCTGCATATGCGTATATGTAAAACAATTTGGATGCAAGTTATAATATTACTGGTTACCATCAATTTGAAACCATCGCCAATGCCTGTTGGTTACCATCTTTTACATGATTGAATGTATCTATAGATTCACCCATTCATTAGTGAACTAATGAATGAATGTTTCTATAGATTCGCCCATTAGTTCACTAATGTGTTTTTTTTTTGTAATATGCCAAATAAGCAAAAATCACTGTTTAGAGTTTCGTGATACAACACTGAAATAAGATATTTCTATTTGAATTCACTGTACGCTACCAAATATCTAATTCTTTATGCATCAGATTTGCAGTTTCTGGTAAGCCAGGAATCAAACCCTGAATATTTTGATTAATAATCTGAATTTTACTTGGCTTTTACTATAAATGCAAACATTACCGTGGTCTTTAATATCTCAGCCATATAGCAGTTTATCCTGGTTTACCTTTTCTTAAATCTTAACTCTAATTAAAAAAACAAAAGAAATTTCTTCCTATTATAAACCTCTATTTTCCTCAGTCACTGCAGATTTGTCTAATATAAAACTTAGCTTTGCTTAACACTTGGAATGGTGGTAACTTCCTATCCCTTTAGTCTGCATCATATGTCAGACTAACCCTCAGGCTGTCTTTTGTTTCAGTCAAAGGTCAGTGAAGCTTTTCCTAGACTCTGCATGTAGTTACCTTTCACATGATTCTCGGGATATACATGTCTTTGTTTCTAAACATCTAATACAGTGTGCATACTATGCAAAATGCTTATGGGATTAACTAAGAATGAATTATAAAAAAGAAAAATACAAGTTGTAAATGAGTGCAATAAAACTGCATAAAAATATGAGTAGAATATAAACACACATTAACTTAGTTTAACATGGAAAAATGTTTCACAGTTTAATACATATTTTAAGATCATAAGAACTTTGATTTTCTTATCATATAATCAATCAAACAAAGACTGAAGTAGAGATTACATATACAATTATGAGTTGTATATTACTTGCTATTCTTTGTATTTATCTGTTTAAAATGATACTTGTTTTTACATCTGCACATGTACAGCACTCATATTTGGTTATCTAAAAGGAAATACATAAATTAATTTTTTGTGGGATGGTTGGAGATAGAATGATATAGATGGCAAACATGAATAGACATTGTTGAAAGATATGGGCCTACTCCTGACCAAGTTTTAAAGTCTTCTGTAGATGGCTGGATATTAGCACATGCACCATTATGTTACCACATTCATCAGGAGGATGAAGGTGTGAAGAAAATCCAAGACTCATTGGCTGCTATGGACAATAGATGTTGAGCCCTCCATTGCAACAGATCCAGGACTTAATTTGTGATGGCCTTTGTTATGTACCCTTCAAATGATCAGCCTCATCTGTAATGCTATGGAAAGGAACATTACAGAATTATTAAGGAAATAGCTAACTTATAAACCCTTGATCCAAGCCAGTTCAGATTTTTCAAGGGTAGATCCTGCTTGCTTACCCAATCTGACTTCTTCAAGAAGGTTACTGAAGTAACGGGTGAGGACAAATGAGTACACACTATATATCTAGTGCTTGCAATGGCATTTGACACCAACTTAGCTATCTTAGATAAACTATCCCAGCTAAATGTTAATCCTTGTGTGGCTCATTGGATAACAAACTATCTCACAAATAAAAAAATAAAAAAATCAGAGTGGACTGCTCTACCTCCTGCAAAAGACCTGTCACTAGCAGCGTACCTCAGGGTTCAGTCCTTGGAACACTCCACCTTGGTGTTTGCTTCTTGGAAGTCAAAGCTACTAATAAAGGGTTTATGGCTGACAAGTTTGCAGTTCACTGTAAACTTGTTGCCATCATAAACCCCCTACAGGACACCAAGATCCTCCAAGAGAGCCTTTTCCAAACTAGTAGTTGATGTCAAAACCATGGACTAAAACTAAATGCCAATAAATGTATAATAATATCCTTCAGCAAGCAATAAGTCCTTTGTAACTATAACATTGGCAACATGCTGTTGAAAACTGATCCAGTAGTTAGTGACCTGGGAACCTAAGCAGATGAAGAACTGTACTTTGTTCACCATGTATACACTATTACAACAAAGTCCTTTTTTCACTGCACAACATATTATTAACGGTATGCAGTCTAGGTCCATGAGTGTGATCATTCCACTGTATTCCACACTTAGGCTGATCACTGAGTATAATGCTTCCTTTGGTATGTAACCACAACCCTAGTAAACTGAAACAAGCCAAGATGACAACTTGTAAATAGAAAAAAATCTGATTTATTATGACATCATGGTTTTTAGTGCCACAGTACTCAGACCTTCAAAGGAAACTGAACTCAAAAAATGTAACATTAAATAATATAACCAATTAAGGCAATCAAGCAATACAACAATAAAATTAAATTAAGTTTAATTAATTAATTAATCAAAGCTTTCCATCCTATGTCAATGTTAAGTCCTCTGGGTACCAATGTACCATATTTAATAATAAAAAATGCTTCTTTCCTCTGTAGAATATCTTTATGATCTTTACCCTAACATGATTTTCATAACACTTTTGTAAAATACATATTTTTATTCCAACAGGGTAAGATATATGATATTTAAAGTAATGGAAAGCAATTGGTCTACCCTCTTTTTTATTTGTAATACCCTTATATGTTAATGAACTCTCATTTTAAACTTTATCTTGTTCTCACCAACATAGGTGAGGAGACATGGACATTTCATTGCAAAAACAACCACTTCTATTATGCATGAATAAGAGTCACAAACATCCACTTTAATGCCATTAATGCAAGAAAAACTTGGTACTATAAAATAGCAGGTATTACAGTCCTCACAGTTCACCATACCAGGTTTTTGAATAGCCTTCTCTACCTTCATATGATGTCCCTCATCTGAGGCAGTAATCAAGGAGCCTCAGTCCTCACCACTGACACCAGTGAGGGACATTCACTTGGAACAAAAATAGATAAATACAGTATTTCCAGATGCAGCTCTCTGCACCAAGCACAATTTCCCTTAAGAGCACACAGGGAACACACTCCCATTCTGGGGCTGGGTTTCCCTCTTTCTCACCAGGCCCCAAATAAGACCCCACACTGACCACAGCTGTAGAGTTGAGTCCTCAGCTGAGTGTTCCAAGCCAAGTCCTCCACCACCCTCTCTGTGAAACCAGTAATCTGTGTCCCTGCTCCAAGCAGCTGACACATACATACATACACACACACACACACACACACACACACACACACACACATTGTTTGAGACACACACACACACACACACACACACACACACACACACACACACACACACACACACACACACACACACACACACACACACACACACACACACACATTGTTTGAGATTTGATTTTCAAACACACACACACACACACACACACACACACACACACACACACACACACACACACACACACACACACACACACACACACACACACACACACTCACTCCTAGGAAAGGCTGGCATAGATTTACCAGCTATGCCCCCTCTGCCCAGACTATAAGGTAGATACTGCCACCAGAACACTCCAAAGCCAGCTACTCTAAGGGTCTTACAAGGGTACCCAATTATACTGAGGAAAATTAATGCTAATACAAATGGTAGTATTTGACCAATGCAGCAAGACTTTTAGGAGTGGCCACAGTGTCACTAAATAAATATAAGTACTCTCAAAGGTTAAAATATTCTCTAAAAGACCAGCCACAATGAAAAGTTTAAATATATTTAATAATGAATAATAAAAGAACATAAAAATACTAAATATCTATTTACAATAAACACCAGCGTTTTAATCACAGGAAATATTAAAAATAACACAGATAGATAGATCACACAGACACAGAAAAACAGTACTTAACTAATCTCACTATATTTTCCTGACTGATCTAAAGAATTTACTGTTCCCTGGTGACTTACTAAAACAAAGCAAGACAAGGAGAGTGAGTGATCCTTCTTTGCCAGGTTTCAAAAACAGACTGCCCTGAGACTACTGTCTCATCTAGTATTAAGACATCATTTCAGTGCTGGATTACAGAATGACATCACATACATCTGATAATCTGACATCTGGCTCCCAAGCTACCCTTTACTAGAAAATGAACCAGAATGTAGCACATATGTGTCATAATACACACACATAGCTTTGCTAAGATGTGTTATAGCATCTGGAAGTTATAAAACCATTTCAAAAACTTCCATCCTTCCAGGGAAGCAATTAGTTTACCCATAAGGACAATACAGTAGGGTTTCTAGTTCTGGTTTTTGCAGACAATTTTATCTCAAAACTGTAAGATACAATCTTTATGGCCTAAATCAGCTAATTTAATTTCAGTCTATTTTTCAAAGTTAGGTGGACTGAGATTAACCTCTTCTCTTCCAGTATCCTCTGTTACAATATATTCATTTCAACAGTTACAGTATACAATACAGTCTGACATATAGGTATATTTCTTTTCTGTCCAGGACCCACTGTTGGTACATTTTTATCACAAGCAGCTTTACAAATACATTTTCAACACAAACACCTGTACATATCAGTTTGATATACAAATGACATATAATTATTTACAAAACTCCAGCTAGCTATGCTGGCATATGTTACACATCCACTGCCCTACTTCTCCTGCCATAGCTGGTGCTACATCACATCATCACACCTCATATTATATATTTTAAAAAACTATGAAACAAAAAAAATCTGCCAGATTTCTACCCTGGCCAAATGCAAATTCAGGTTTTGAATCAACATGCATTCTCATTTCTGCATCATCATTCAAATATTTCCACCCCTTTAAAACAGGCATATCTTTGTCATCACTTAATATACCATATTCCATTTCATAATATCTAAACTTTTCATTTGCCTGTCATCTGTGAGATTTTGCATAATGTTATTGGGGGGGCCATACATAAATAAGGAACTTCTTTCCATTTGGTTTACTCGGCAATAAGCCAATTCTACATCAAATATATTATAGGCTCTCAGTAAAAACACTGAAACTACCTTTGAAGGTTCTTCCAAAAACATTAAACTCATCACTACAAGTTTTTTTAACATATAAAAGCTCACCATACAGAAGTGAGCATAAAGTGTGCACAGAATGAAAGCTTTGACCATGTAAAAAACACAAGTAGATATAGACTTCTTATAAAGCTTAGATTTTGGCTTCCTTTGGTATGTACATTTTCAAATATTTAACACACCGTGAATGTTGAAAAGCTTTCTTACTGAAAATCAAGGGACAAAAATCATAAGAACTATGTAGACTATCTGAAATCCTTGTCCTGTTTCTCAGTGTCATGCAAGTTACCGAGGGGGTGATCTCTGCCTCCTGTAAACAGCCTTAGGAGACCCTGTTGTTTCAGACTTTGCACATTTACAAGTTCAATGGGGACATAAATGGCCAGTCAAGCGATCTCAGTCTCTTTTGCAACATAAATAGAACATGTCAGTGGGATAGATCTGTATTACAAGGAATACTACTTCTTGGAATCATCTTCCTCTCCACATTGAGCAAAACACTTCTCTTACACTATTCGTATGAAATCTGGACAAATAGATGGGTGACTGCAAATTCACCTCTGGTTTACCACCCTTGTCCCTCATGGTTAGAGGCAACATGTAAGTGTTCTGTTCATCTCTACGTTATTCGTACTTAAAATATAAGGGCTCACTTCATGGGAATGTATGGCTAGGCTTTTAAAGAGCCAAACAAATCAACAGCCTAGTAAGCACCTATGAATCTGTGAACCTACATTGGTTTTATTTATTTATTTTTTTGTGAAAACACTGTTTTGAAAAAAAAAGGACCACATGCAGAATGGTTCACACCAAAATATTAATTCCCTTTTTTTCTCATAACTACACACAACATTTTACATTTTAAAATATTAACCACAGCATCTGTACATGTATTGTGATGTTAAATTTAACTTTTTAAGCAAACCATCATGTTAAAACCACCCTCCCAAAAAATGCAGTACCAGAGCTCTACAATAAACCCATGATATGTAGCAGTAGTGGAATATGAACAGGAATATACAATTCTTTGCACATGTAAACGTTTGACCTCCTCCTTGACTATCTTCTTTATTGCAGGTGCTGCAGGAAATGTGGATGTAAGTGTAGCTCTATAGGTAATGCCAGTCAAGGCAGCCAGAGACTTGCCCTAAAACAAAAGGGCAAAAGGTGAGTTTATGGTGTCATTCTACAGCAGGAGAAACAGGGCAGTCCATTTGTCCAGTGCTTTACAATAATAAACAATGTCCAGCTGTGTTCAGTCCTCCTCTGTATGCGAATATGGGTTTTAATCTCAGAATTAGTGACATGTTATTCCAGTGACCTTGGAACAATCTCTCTTAAAGCACTTTTTATCAGATTAAGTGACATGGAGAGTGAACACAGTTGCTTTGTGTAAAAGAAGCCATAAACCTTTTGCTATTACATTGCATATCTTTAGTCAGGATCTTTACTACTGCCAAGGATGTGACTATGCTTATCTTAAGATAAATATCTTTATGGTAGCTATAACTGAGTTTTGCCATACCCTGTATTTTTGAGATTATGTACAGTACATTTCTGTAACATTTTTTTTCAAAAGAGACATGAGTTTTAAAGACTGGTCTCTACTTCTTTATTGTGCGATACACCATTATATAATAATTATACGATTCATATATCCTTATCATTTTTTTTCAATTAAAAATCTTTTTAAGAATGGCAAGCAACACAAACTGAATATAAAACCATTGAGAAAACTTCAGCATATTACGAGAATTAGTTATCTATTAAGTCCCAAACGTATGCGCCTAAATCTTTATGTGGAACTGTGAGGACTTTAGCATAACTAAATGTTTGTTGCTGCATCCACTGATTAGTCAACATGACCAAATTACCTAGAGCCATATTTTACACTGTCAAGTGGCAAGCGCTGTCACAGTGTGCAGTCTGTGATCTCTTACCTTGAGAACACTGCACACCACAGTAGATGCCCAAAATGGTTGGGCTGTATAACTCTTCCCCATACAAGAAACCATGTAGAGTCTGCACTGCTGCCCACAGCTCCATTCATTGGTGCGTTTGAGATGAAAACACTCATCATGTTTTTGGAGGTGAGATGAACCCCACAGAGACACAGGGAGAACACACAAACTTCAAACAGGCAATAATCAGAGGTCAGGATCGAATCTTCTACCTTCTGTATATGAGGCAAAGACGTTGACCATTATGCCAACTGGTCTCCTCTGTCAGTAAATATGACTACCAAATAATAAATATTATCAAAATGATAAATTACATTAAACATGTTGTTCTGTTATCTGAATAAATTGTGCTGGTATACAAAATACAAACATGAAGTCTGCTTTGCACAAAAGTGACAGACTGCAATGGAGACAGATCATGCAACACATATTCTGAACTGCACTAAACTAACAATCAGAAGCTACAGCTCAAAGCATGCCTCTGACTGTAAACAAATCTTACTGTAAAGCAGGCTGCAGCTTGGAAAATATTTTAAAAGGTTACTTGCCTGTGACGTCTTCTCTTAACTCCTGCATAGTAGAAAGAAAGTGAAGTTCTGCCAGTACATAAGTTCTCTGTATAGCCGAGAAATGTCAAGCACAAAGTTGTATGTGGGCATCTTCTTGAGTAAACTCAGTTGTTAGATGGTCTGGTTGGTTAAGTATTAATGGTAAATAATATGTGCATTCAGAGAAGTATTAGTGGATGAAGCTTTATGAAATGAATAAATATTACAGATTTTAATCAACTACTGAAATATAATTAAAATAGATAATCATTTAATTTATCTCAATGAATGGATATATGAGGTCATAGCAGATATGAGAAAGATGCTGGGCAAGATAGGGGAAAAATGGCTCCTGAGGGTACTCATAGCAGTGTGGAGAGAAAGGCATATCCCAGATGACCGGAAAATAAGCATACTTATGCCAGTATACATGAACAAAGGGGACATCCATAATTGTGGGCAGTAGAGAGGCATCAAACTCCTGTCACATTGCATGAACGTTCTGGAAAGGGTGACTGATAAATGGATATGCAGAGTAGTAGAATGTAAGATGGGAGGTGAGCAGCTTGGATTCAAATCAGGATGCAGCACAACTGACCCAATGTTTGCAGTGTGACAGATACTTCAGAAGAAGCTAGAGATGAGGAAAGAGTCCAACTGGGCATTCCTAGACTTGGAGAAAGCATATGACAAGGTTCCAAGATAGCTGATTTGGGCAGTACTGTGATGGTTCAAAGTCCCAGAAACATTGCTATGTACACGAACCCAATGATTCAAGTATGAACAGTGTTTGGTCTCTCACAGAGGGGTTCCTATTGGGAGTGGGTGTGCACCAGGGTTCATACTGGTGATGGATTACATTAGCAAATGGGTTAGAGGGGACAAATCAACAAAGTTGCTGTATGCAGACAATGTGGCATTAGAGGCAGACTCTGAGCAAGAACTTCAGCAAAGCATAGGGTAATGGAATGCAAAACTAAAGGCACATGGGATGAAACTAAGCACAGATAAGAGTGTTAATGGCAGCAAATTGGAGAAATCAGAAGTAGCTGAGAACTGATATAAAAGGGAAGATAGTGGAACAGGTTAATAGCTTCAAGTATCTGGGAGGGGTGGTTCAGGAGAAGGGAAATCTGAATGAAGAGGTCAAAGCTAGAATCAGATGGACTGCAGCCAACTGGCATAGAGTTTCCAGTGTAGTCTATGACAGAAGAATGCCAAAGAAGTTGAAAAGTAAGGTGTACAATACAGTGGTGTGATCAGTACTACTGTATACTACAGAAAACCTGGGCAATAAAGGCAAAGCAGATGAGGAAGCTACAGGTGATGGAAATTAAGTGCCCGTGAAGGGTGGTAGGATGCACACTGTGGGACAGATGAAGAAATGAGTCCATAAGAACAGAAGCCAAAGTATCTCCGACTGCAGAAAAGAGCAATATAACAGATTACGGTGGTTTAGAAACATGTTCAGAAAAACAGACGACAATCTGGTAAAGAAGATTTGGGATAGACAGGAAGAAGGTAAGAAGAAATGAGGACATCCAGCAAAGAGGTGGATGGACTGTGCGAGAGAAGATCTGCGACAGTCAGGCATGAGTGTTGAAGAAGGCAGGAGTGTGGCATTGAATCAAGAGAGTTGGTGGCAGTTAACAGAGAAAAAGTGGGATAATGATGATGATGATGTGTCCCCTGATGGTATTTGTGGAACCAGGAAAATCAACAGCATGAGCAGCATAAAATTTATGATAATTTAGTACTACATTTAAAGCCTAATTGGCATTTGGAATCATGATGTTTATGTTTTTCCTTGCTATTATACTATTATGAAAAATCTAAAGCCTAGAGGAGCTAAGGATTACACACATGCGCAATGAAACGTAAGTAGTTGTACAATATTTTACATATATACCATTTGGCATTGAATTAATATACTATGGAAACTCCACTAAAGTGTTATAAGAAGTATGCACACACACATGCATAATACACCTGAGTTTATATAGATTGTTTAAAATGTGAGTTTATGCACTGCCCATTATTTTTAGATCTGGATATTAATTAAGCATTATGGAATATGTGTAGCTTAAATTTTTCTGGTGAATTACATTTAGCACATCTATATTTAGTAATCCAGTATACACATTTTGATGTTTCATGTTTTATTATAGCTTATCTTCAGATCTCAGAACATAATTTCTTACTCTTTGAGGTGCCCATATCTTTCTCAAAGTATCTATAGCCTGAAAAAAAAAAAAAAAAAGAAAACAACTTTTATATGTATCCCTCCCATACTTGCTCCTCTGTTACACAACAGATCACATTTTATAATGTTGGTCTTGGATTTAATATATAGATGAATACAAGGAAAGCAACAGAAGAAAACCTTGATCTTTCATATCTATCTGAATGCTGCAACTGGTCACCATGTATTTGTCTCCCCATATCATTGATCCATCCATTTATTTTTTAGTCTCAGGAAAGTTTGAACCATCTTGATGAGTTGCTCTGTACTGCTGCTTCAGGTTATACATTTCAGTCGCTAACTACCCATTTTGGTGTAGTAACAATTTAAGTCTAACTTGACACAAACCCCTTTCAGCTGCCACCCATGCACCCATCTGCATTTGTCCTTACTCTTTAACATAACACCTCCCCTTAATCCCAAACAATGCAGTGTGTCCAAATCACATTCCTTTCCCTTCTGTCGTCTAACATACATTAACATAATCTTTTGAGTCTCTGCTGATTTCTCATCCCATTCACACTCTGTACTATTTTGGTAACTGCATTACACACTTTTAGTAGCCTAATTTCCCTTTATCTATGTAGCTTCCAAAGGAGCACACATTACTCTGCTTTGGCCTTACCAGTGTCACATACCATGAAAGGGTAACCATGGCAGGTCCAGAATATACTTCTAATGCTACACATTCTCACATTTTATAGGCCTTCACTGCTGCCTTTTCAAAAATTTTGCTTAATGGAGATTATTACCTCAGATCCTTTTTCCCTCAGTCCAGTTTAAGATCATCTTACAAAGGCTTTGTTTTATATGTCTCCCCGTTATAAACTGCAAAAGTTTGTACTTGTTAACCCTACATCTGACCTGCCACCTATTTGCCCACAGTTCCGGACAGTGGTGGGCTTTCTGGTGAATGACATTTATATACATAAATACAAGCCTTTGTACTATCATTATCTACACTGACACTTGCTCTCCAAATATGTGATATATAAATAAGGATGGTGTCAGTACCGAATCCTTTGGCACTTAATTTCTTGCTGAGTTTTCTTCTGATAACTTCACTTTAATGACCACTATCCTGTACGTGTAACCAGACAGCCAGTTTCTAATCCAATGCACCATTTTGGATCACACACTACACCCTTTAATTTTTCTACCAACCGGATCTGATATTGAATGTTTCAAGGTGGAAACACAGTATCATGTATAAACTCAGCACAGGCAGAATCCTCACATATAAACAACACATAAAAAGAAATGTACATCATTGGGGCCACATTTGCAACATACTGGGCTTTTTTGTTATAATAAAATAACAACACTGAAAACAGGATAGGATGGATTCAACAACCTGAAGTCTTCTTTAATGAAGTAATCACAAAAAAAGCTTACAGCATTACGGATTGTTTTCTAAGAAAAAATATTTGAATCCCTGTACAGAATAGAGAAGGAAGCTTATGCTAAAGGACATTAGTCTCATGTGTAATTCATAATGTATATTTCTGGATCTTAACTTCCTTATTTACTATGCAGCCTCTGGTCAGCTACTGCTAATATCTTCCACCAATCAGAAGGTTCTAATGTTATTCTATGATGGAAAGTGACTTCCAGAGCAGTAACAAGTCTTCCCTGCAAAAGCAACTACCAAAGGATGCCCAGCTGTCAGACAGGAGTACATGAAAGCCCTTTTCATATCCCCAGACTACCAAATGACTTTTTTTTGTATTTCTGTGGTATTTTCATAAAAGAAATGTTGGCTCTTCAGAAATATTCACAGGCTAGGTGAGGCATTTTCGGGATTTATATCACTTCTTTCAATTCTAACTACAGCCCCTTCAAATGAAGGGGCATTCAGTGACTACGCTAAAAGTTCTACTCTTGGCACCTTTGAATAATATATTAAAAATATTAAACATATTTAAAACATTTCTACATTCTTAAAGACACACACACACACACACACACACACACACACACACACACACACACACACACACACACACACACACACACACACACACACACACACAATATGTGTAGATCTTTATATTCAGTGCTGTGATTTCTAATCTCAGGACCAACTACAGCTACACCACAGTCAAAAACCCTGTTCTTAAACCATGTATCTATAGACTTCTTAAAGAGTTCCAGACTCCCAACATTTATTATTTGTGGTGGTAGAAAGTTCCATAGTCTACTGGGAATATGATGAAAAAATAAAATCAAAGCAGATGTTGTACAATATGGTGATTTTAAAAACAGGCAGTTATTCCTAGTTATAGCATTGTGTTCAGAGAAGGTGTACCCAGAGTTGCAGATAAAATTTAATTCTGGAGACTTCTGAATATCAGAATTAAGTCAACTCTCAGTAACCTATACCCAAAGGAGAACAGTGATAAATGTTCCAAAAGTCTCCTATATGTAAGGTGAGTTACTGCTATCTGTTTTGTAATGCTTTTCACATACATTCAAGTTTATTCAACTAAAATCAATTAAAAGAGCAAATGGATCCACAATATTCTATAACAGATCTAATAACAGCTTAATACAAAGAGATCAGTACTCTCTCATCTTTGTTTGCTACACACTGCAAGATGTCCCTAGTTAAACCATGGCATTTCCTTATCACTCCTTTTAGATGGCTATCACATTTTAAACCTGAACTGACTGTGAGTCCCAGATCCCTCAGGCAAGAAGCTGTTGTCAAAATGTAATTGTCTGCAGAATATGTTGTTGTTGTCTTTCGGCTTTCCCTGGTTAGGGGTCTCCACAGCGGAACTCCGGTCCGCTAATGATTGGCAGTAGATTTTCACAAACGCCGAGGTGCCAGCTCAACATCCAACCTTCAACAAAGGCACGGCCATTTATGCATGTCTTTCAAATGCCCACCCAACCACGGAGAGGACATGCACACTCCACACAGAAGGCACTCCACGCACTCCAGCCGAGAATCAAACGGGAGAACCTCTTGCTGTGAGGCAACAACGCTATTGCTGCACAAGTATCCAATGTTATTACTGATGTGCACTGACATACACTTCTTATTAAACATCATACCCTTATATTCTGACCTCTGTAAAAGGTTTCTAGATATCCTTGGTAAAGAACATTTATCAGTGATGTATGTTGCTATGCTCCCAGTTCTGGGGAATCAGCAAATTTATTAAGCCATGTATTTGCTTGATTTGGGAATGCATCCAAGAATAGCCCAAATATTATAGGGCTCAAAACAGACCCATGAGGGGCACCCTCAACCAATGCTTTATACACAGAAATGCAGTTCTTAGTCTTTTTAAGGTACTTCCTATCTTTCAGAAAGATGGCCACCCATCTTATAATATAAGGATTTTGTTCAGTTACTGCATTGCTTTTAATATAGTGTCATAGGGTGCAAGGTCAAAGCCTTAGCAAAATCTAAGTATATCACATTGGCTACAAGACTATGATCTAATACATTTGTCACACATAAAAATTAAAGTTGTTAGAACAAGAATGGCAAACTAAAAAAAAAACATTGAAAGATATCAAACCCTTGCTCAAATACATGTTGGAATAGATAGCAAATAGGGTGCTCAATGTATTTTCCTAAAATGCAGGACTGATTGGCTTATAGTTCTCAACAGTGGTGCAGTATTCAGGTTAACAGAATGTAATTATTTGGCAATTGTGTATTGGTATGACAAAGCATTCACCTGAGACTTCATTGTCGAAGGGCACTGCAATATTGGTACTTGATATACTGTCAAAAAATCTGATTGCAAAAACCTTTACACATTTTTTGGTTCAGTAATAAGTCAATCATCAACTTTGACAGTGATGCTAGAAACATCTTTTGCATAGGACCAAAGGTGTTTAAACAGTACCTTACTTGAACTACTTGGTGCTTTTAACCAATTTGATGAATGCTCCTTAGTACTGTATCTAGTTTTATTTACTAAACCTGGTGCTCCCTTATATTTCTTCCAGAGCTTCTTTTTTTTTATTTCTGTGAAATGAAATACCTTTGGGGCCACAATGGAGGAAAAATTTTCTTGTCAGTGTCTACATTAGCAAAGGAAACAAATATATCAGATTGTAAATTAACTCATAAGGGACTGCCCTTCAAACATGTAAAGTCTTACCTTCCATGATAATCTCCCATTGCCTTATTTATCTCATGTTTATAAAATTAAAGTCAGACCTGTAAAATTTCCTAGTGGAGCCTCGCTCTATGTAACCTTTTTCCCCTTGAGTGAAAACCTCACGGGATACACAGATGTGATCTGACGCCCTCAAATGTGGTTATGTAGTACAATTAAGGATTTGTAGCTTTTTACTGAGTCAAATCACATCAATGAAGTTGCCCTCTCTGATACCCTAGTTTCACTATCTGTGTATAGTTAAACTGAAGACTAACTTCTACTGTATTGTTAATTAAAGTTGTCTTAGAGGAAGGCACATTGCAATCAACTCCTGGTACATTAATAATACCTGAAATCAAATCATGACCATTGAAAAAACAGCTATGTTGATCCTGACCAAATTTGGTGTCCTGCACTGATTAGAGATATACACCCCTTCCTTTCTTAGTCATTCTGTATGCATGATGCCCTCTAAATCCTGGTAATGACAGGGATTTATGTTTTTTTTTTATTATTAAACCAGTTTTCAGTAATGAAAAAAAAAATAATGTCATGGTATTTCCCAGCTATTCTTGCCTACACCTCCATTATTTTATTGTTTAGTCTTCTTCAATTGGTCCAAAATAATTCAAACTGCTTCTTAACAGATTTGACTTCTTCCTAAGACTTGTCTAAAAAAGATCTAACCAGTTTTGTAATTAAATTGCAAGCAAATTTGTTTTCCAGTTGATTTAAACAAAGGTTAAACTTTGCAAAAATCAGTCCCTTTTATATAACATAATCATCCCATAAGGTAATAATTTTGAAGAATTAACTAGGGATTCTTAGCATGAAGTTTTTATTGAGGTTTGACATGGAGAAAAGAATATATTACAAACAAAACAATTCAACATACATACATATACACACAGACACACACACACGCACATATATATATATATATATATATATATATATATATATATATATATATATATATATCAATCACACGTACATATATACTACCATTTTGTTTATGGAGAGTCCACTCAAACAATCTACTATAGTTCTCCCTGTTTCTTTGTACATATTGTAATATTGTTTGCATACTTATACTATACTATAACGCTACTTGACTATAGAGTAGTACACTTATTCTTGTATATAATTCCTTTTTATTACTGTATTAACCTTTTACATTTGTAACCTGTGTTATTGGTATATATATTGTTTAAATTCAGTAATTTTTTTCTGGGGCTTACCCCCCAGGACTCTGCTGAAAACGGACACTAGTTGTCCAGTTGGACCATCCTGGTAAACAAATTTTAAATAATAAATAAATAATAATATACATACGGATTCACTTTATAATCTCGAAATACTGAAATATTGAATTTCAGTATCTCGAGAATATAAAGTCAAAAACTCACAAACCCGAAAACTAAAACTGCAAAATTCAGAACAGCGAATGTCAACAAAACACTACACCACACATACAAACACAAATACATCTAACTCCTGACAGTACAGCAAAGCAAAACAACACACACGAACACAACAAAACAAACATCTACACCTACCCCCCATGTGGGGGGCTGCACTGACCCACACCCCCACTACTTATATATACTAACTCCGAGGCTGCACTAAATACTGAAAGACAGAAAACTCACCACCACACATTTTACACCCCCTTGCACACACATCACATACATACAAACACCACCACTCTCAACAGTGACACAGTCACACTCTTACCTACCTAACCTAACCCAGACCTAACACTCCCCAACACACTCACACACACACAAACCCTCCCCAAAACCCTTATAAAACATAACACTTAACTAACGTGCCATCAGTACTGCAGGTCCGACATTTCCAGGTTCGATATTCTGCAGTTTCACGCAACTGCAGATTTGACAATTTGGTCTCGAAATACTGAAATTCTGCGTTATATATATATGCACACACACACACACACACGTATCTAACATGTATATATATATATACACACACACACACTCATATATATATATATATATATATATATATATATATATATATATATATATAGATATATATATATATATATATATATATATATATATATATATATATATATATACACATATATATGTATATAAACACACACAGGCACACACATATATCATATGTACATATAGAGATATATATATATATATATATATATATATATATATATACACACACACACACACACACATATATATATATATATATATATATATATATATGTGTGTGTGTGTGTCCCTGTTCAAGCAAAATATTAACCACTGGGTGGGAAATCGTGCAAATTCACCCCATCTGGCCCCCATGTTTCTGATGGGCACAGGCTGTCAGTAAGTAAAATGTTCTCCAATTAACACCCCCACCACAAATCCCTTAGTGATCTCCTTAATAATATACCTCCACTTCACGGAGTTCACTCCACGCATAGTTGGCTTATAAAGCCACCCAGTGGTCATTAGTCTAATAACAACCTATGAACCTATGTTTGTATTGTCTTGTCTTGTATCTTTCACCTATTGTTTAATGTTAAAAGAAGTGCTATAACTGCCTATATGGTCTAGGTCATGGCTGAATGGGGTCTTTGGAAAAACCGTCTAACCTAGTTAACAAAGTAAATAAATAAATCCGAAATGACTATGAAACAGCAATTCAAACAAAACAAACCAATACATAAACAATGAAACAAGAATTCAAGCAAACAAACTAATATATAAACAAACAAGGAAAATTAATTAATGGAGTATGTAGGGCCTAGTTTGTAAGATAAATGGAGCATGTTGTACTTTATGATCATAGAACTTGATCTGCAACTTGTGGTTTTACCACTCATCATGAAACTTCTTCCTTAAATCTGCAGTACATGATATATGATTTATTGTATACCAGACCTCATAGTATTCATGTTATGCTTGGTAGGCATCCTTCAATCCCAAAGGATCATGGGTTTGTACCTTTATTGGACTGATTCAAGCAGCGTCTTCTGTGGCTGGCAATCCAATCTGGGAGTGGCAGTCCTTTCCACATTCTGAGCAGCAGTAAGCAGATGTCGGTCTGGTACCATGGGCACAAATCTTCCCAAGGGCTTTCTTATACTCTGTTCTTCTTGCCAAAGTGGTTTCATACACAGTGAGAGCTTCCTTCACTTCTCATTTCCAGGCAATCTTGTCTGAGGTGAGAGAACACCATGTGTTCACACTGATGGTGAGAGGGCTGAGGTCATGCTTGCATATGTCCTTATAGCCCAATTTAGGTTGTCCTTTGAACCCTTTCCAAAAAAGAGGCATTTTGGTATTCAGCCATCCGTCATACCTGAGGCATGACCCAACCAGTGCATGCATCTCTGTTTCAGTAGGGTGAATGTGGAGATGGTGCCCATTCTCCCAAGCACTGTGCTGTTATGGATCTTGTCCTGCCATGAGATACCAGTAATGCGTCTAAGGCAACACATATGGAATACATTCAGTCACTGTTCTGTTTTGAGCACAAAGTCCATGTTTCACTGGCATACAGTAATGTGCTTAAAACACAGGCTGTGTAAACCTGCACCTTGGTGTGTATATTTAACTTATTGTTCACCCATACTGTCTTTGTCAACCTGAAAAATGTTGTGGCGGCTTTTCCAATGCACTAGGTACACAAACTCATGGATAACCTCCAGCTCACAGTCACTCACCCTGATTGATGGCTATTGCCCAAACTTTGGCCAATCACCTGGGTCTTCTTTAAACTGATTCTGAGCCCAAATTCCATACATGCATCTGCAAAGTGAGTCATGAGTGACTGAAGTTCTTGCTGAATATGAGACACAATAGCTGCATCATCAGTGAACAGGGATTCACTTAAATGCTTCCTAAGCACCCTGGTCTTCGATCTAAGCATTGACAGTTTGAAGAGGTTGCCATCCATTCTGGTTCGGAGAAAGATGCCCTCTGTAACAGTTCTGAAAGCAAATTTCAACAGAAATTAAAAGAAGATATCAAACAATGTTGGAGCCCGTACATATCTCTGCTTTATTCTACTGAGAATCTCAGAAGGTTCAGATGTGGATCTGTCATACATGATGGTCCCCTTCATGCCTTCATGGAAGGCCCTGATAATGCTAAGCAGCATTGAAGGGCAGATGATCTCTGTCAGAATCGTAAACAGACCCTTCCTACTGATGAAGTTGAATGTCTCGGTCAGATCAATGAAGGCAATATACAAAGGTTTGTTCTGCTCCCTGCACTTTTTTGTAGTTGCCTAACAGAGAAAATCATGTCTATAGTAGACTTTTCAGCTCTGAACCCACACTGAGACTTGGGGTAAACTCTCTCTGCAAGAATGTGGAGCCACTTGAGTAACACACATGCAAACAGCTTCCCCCGGTACAGAGAAGGGACATACCATAATAGTTGTTGCAATCATAAAACGGACGGATTCTAGTATTCAAAAAAAAAAAAAAAAAAAAAAAAACAGTAAAAATTTAAGAACTCTAAAAAACAAGTAGCCTGGATAAATTACAGCAGTATATTATGAAACAAAGTCAGTTCTAGTCTAAAAAATGTTTAATTTTGAGCACTTTCATCCCAATCATTGGGACTTCATCAGAACAAAATATAAAGAAAACTGGCCAACATTTAAAACAATTCAAAACTCAAAGCACCAATCGGAAAGTATAATTAATTAACTTAACTAATTGTTTTCAATCACTGTTTAACCCTTCCTATGACAACATTCTTTCTGTACTTATATATAGGCAATCTAATTTAAAAATCCTTCAATACAAAAAGTTGCAAAAAATATTTAAAAACACATTAAAAAACTGTGTATATAACTATATGACACAAAAAATAATATATTTCATTTAAGTTGTTTGACCTGTTAAAATTTTAGTGCTTTCAAAGGTACAACAGATGTAACTGCATTCAAACCGGGGCAATTGCTGCTTTTAATCTTAATTGCCATGTCATTTTACAATACTGTAGTCTGTTTTCCCAGTCTCCTCCTCTTAAACTTGGAATAACCTGCTCTATAATAGCAAACCTAAAGTCTGAACATGAAGTGTTCAATTGTAAATGTTTAAAAAGTGATTATTCATATTCCTATTTTTAATATCATATAGGTGTTCATAAATACATCTACGCAAGTATCTTTCTGTTTTGCCAATGTAAAAACTCACACATGTATACTTAGCAATGTAAACCACACCTTCAGACCCACAATTTCCTTTACATAGACTAAACCTGGTATTGTTGTCTTGTTCCAGAAATAAAAACTCACCTTTTAAAATATAGGAACATTGGTTACAATGCCCACATTGTTGCAATTACTTTTGTCACCGTTATTCTTATAGATAGTAACTATGTTAGCGTCCCTCATATCTTGCAGTACACTCCCTTCTCTCCAGCATTAGCAAAATATTGCACGCAGCTCTGAGATTAGGGTACCGTTGGCACATTTAACAATTTCTGAGGGAATACCATCTTTCCTGGGGACTTTTCCAGAAGACAGCACTTTAGGCTCAGCATCGAGTTCAGTCATAGATGGCAGAAGCTTGATGGCATTTAGGGGTCTCTCGTTAACTATGGTCTCCCTGGCTCTACCCAGCATTCCATCTGCTTGGTTCTGTTCTTCAAGACCATGCATGAGGCCAACTTAAGTGGGGTGATCTTCCTTTGTGATGGACCAATGGCTTGCTTGATTCCATTGTTCATTCCTCGCATGTGACCAATGTCTGCAGCCTGCTGAATCTTGAAGCAAAGTTGGAGCCAATAATTATTTTCACACCACCAAGCTACTTGCTGCACTCGACTCTGAATAAAATGTAGCACCTGCAAGGTCTCCTCATTGGCAAGGACCTGTGTGCAGTCAGTGCTTGTTTCTTCTTCTATCTGTGGTGTCAGTACTTTAGTGTGGACTTTAAACCAATCAACACACTTGACTGTCTTCTTCCGAAAGATAGATACTGCAGTGTTATAGATAGCATCCTGTAGTTTTTCCCATCTCTTGCTGATGTCATTGCCATCCAGGCAGGGCAAGGTCTCTTCACGTGCTTGAACAAACCTGTATACTTTTGAAGGGTCATGAGTCTTGCCTATGTCAATGTGTGACCTCTCTTCCTTTTTAGGATGAAAGAACCTTTGCGTTTGGATGTTCACCTTACTACACATGAACAAGTGGTCAGTAACACAGTCTGCACTGCGGTAACTGCATGTTACACTGACACTATCTAAACTGTTGTGTTTGGTGGGGACAAGGTCAAGTTGGTGCCAATGTTTTAATCTTGGGTGTCGCCATGAAACTTTGTGCTGGAGATTGACATTGAAGAAGGTGTTGGTTATGCAGAGTTCATATTGGGAACAAAGTTTAAGGAGATGCTGTCTGTTTTCATTCATCTTTCCTCTTCCAAATTGTCCTAGACAGGATGGCTAGCTGAGATGGTCATTTCCAACTCTGGCATTAAAATCACCAAGAATGAATAATCATTCATGGGAAGGAGCCTCACTGATGGCAGCACAAAGTTCATCATAGAACTTGTCCTTGACTTCCTGTGTAGAAGTTAAAGTAGGAGCGTTGACCATGGCCAATGGTGTTTGTAGGTGAGTTTTCAGCAGTCTCTCATTTCCCATATTTGGTGGTATGACTGAGCCAATGAGGTTGTCCCTGATTGCAAAACCAGCACCAAGTTCCCTGGTCTCTTCTGGAAGTTTCCCATGCCAGAAAAAAAAAGTAAAGGACTTCTCACTGAGACATCCAGTGGATGGCAGCCTTATTTCCCGGACAGCCACAATGTCCATCTGCAATCTGCTCAGCTTGTTGCTGTCTTCTGAGCATCACTGATGTTCTGTAGATCTTCTGTAAGGCCTGCAGTTATTGTCCTTATGTTCCATGTACCTAGCCTAATGTCTGGTTTATTTTGCTGCTTTTTTCTTTTTCCAAGTGTAGGGTTAACAATCCACTTGTCAGGGGTTCCCTAAGACCAACACACCCAGTGGAGCAAGTGGACTGTGAAGAGGCAGCATCTGTTTGGCTGGGGACTGCTCAGCTTAAGGCGGACAGTAGCAGCCCAATGGGATCAAAGGATCTCTCCAATCCATTGGAAGCAGCCCTTGGCACCACAGTCTATAACAATTGAGTGCATTGGCTTATTAACAGTAACTGCTGCTTCCTGTGTTGTGTCATCACTCACAAAGTGAACCTGGAGTGTCCTCTCCATGTCCAAGCCTTGGCAAGTGAATTTGAGGAAACAGCATCAGGTTGCCCCTCTCAATGCCACTGATGTAATCTAAGGGGAAGGGCAAGGCCAGTACAATTTGGCATCAGTGTCACAAAAGCTGCGAAGCTGCCAGAGTGAGGTTGAGTACAACCTCAAACTGCCTTAGGGGCACCATGATTTTTCCTTGGTGTTTACTCCCAAAGCCTTCACCATGATTAGCTATTGCTGCAAGGCAGTGGAAGTTTCAAATCAGAGTTTATTTTCTCCTAGGTGGGCTGCCTTCCAAGGTTGATGAACCTCACCTTTCCCAAGCAACTGGTTTTAAGGTGTCAGACACCTGCCTTTGTCCCTTCTCCTGTCAATGTAACAGTTTTGCTGGACTTAGAAACTAAGCCACACATGAAGGCCAGGAGCTGGACTTGGGTTGTCAGAAGCTATTAGAGATATATGCCATGGAAGAATTTTATAGATAGTGGAAGCTTATCCCTACTACCATCCCTGACTATAACAACATTCAAAACCCATATTATGCTACTGAAGGTAATTTTATCTGACAGTTTTATTGATTGTAGGTGTTTTTGATGTATTTTATTAAGAAATGCAATTCACTGTTTGCGTATGTACTCCTTATGGTTTTGGTACTAGCAATGTTACAGGTGTCATTTTTTTTTAAATGTCACTGTAGTTTGGCTTCTGCTTGCTTTGGAACATAATGCTACAGACTGGGAGACAGATCATTTTTTGATATAGGTGATCTTTGCCCTTTCTAAGTGGCTGTGTGACTCTGGAGTTAATGTATACAGGTAAGGGGTGAAGGAAGCAGGGGGGCCAAAACATTGTTTTCGTAATTTTTTTTTATTTTAGCTTCCCTTCTCACTAAGGTCTAGTTGTTCACTGTAGTGCTCTGTATGTGACATGAATCCACATATATATATATATATATATATATATATATATATATATATATATATATATACATATATATATACACACACACACACACACACACACACACACACACACACACACACACACACACACACACACAGAGTGGATATAAAAAGTGTACACACCCTTGTTAAAATTCCGGGTTTTTGTGATATAAAAAAATGAGACCACAATAAATCATTTCAAAACTTTTCCCACCTTTAATGTGACCTATAACCTGTACAATTCAATTGAAAAACAAACAAATCTGTTAGGGGAAAAAATATAAAAAATAAAAAATGTACAATAAGCTGGTTGCATAAGTGTGCACACCCTTAAACTAATGCTTTTTTGAAGCACCTTTTGATTTAATTACAGCATTCAGTCTTCTTGGGTAGGAGTATATCAGCATGGCACATCTTGACTTGGCAATATTTGTCGACTCTTCCTTGCAAAAGCGCTCCAAATCTGTCAGATTGCACGGGAATCTCTTGTGCACAGACCTCTTCAGGTCATCCCACAGATATTCTATTGGATTTAGGTCTGGTCTCCGGCTGAGCCATTCCAAAACTTTAATTTTCTTCTGGTGAAGCCATTCTTTTGCTGATTTGGATGTATGCTTGGGGTCATTGTCATGTTGAAAGGTGAAATTCCTCTTCATCTTCAGCTTTCTAGCAGATGCCTGAAGATTTTGGGGCAAAAGTGACTGGTATTTGGAACTGTTTATAAATCCCTCCACCTTGACTAAAACCCCAGTTCCAGCTGAAGAAAAGCAACCCCAGAGCATGATACTGCCACCACCATGCTTCACCATGGGGATGGTGTTCTTTTGGTGATGCGAAGAGTTGTTTTTGTGCCAAATGTACCTTTTGGAATTGTGGCCAAAAAAGTCAACCTTGGTCTCATCAGACCATAACACATTTTTCCACATGTTTTTCGGAGACTTGATGTATTGTATTGCAAATTTTAGCTGGGCCTGGATGTTTTTCTGTGTAAAAAAAGGCTTCCATCTTGCAACCCTATCCCATAGTCCAGACATATGGAAAATACAGGAGATTGTTGTCACATGTAGTACACAACCAGTACTTGCCAGAAATTCCTGAAGCTCCTTCAGTGTTGCTGTAGGTCTCTTGGCAGCCTCCCTGACCAGTTGTCGTCCTGTCTTCTCATTAATTTTGGATTGATGCCCAGTCCTTTGCAACATCACTGTTGTCCCATATTTTATCCACTATTTGATGACTGTCTTCACTGTGTTCCATGGTATATCCAATGATGTGGATATTTTTTTGTACTCTTCTGCTGACTGATGCCTTTCAACAATGGCATCCCTTTGATGCTTTGTAAGCTCTCTGTGAACCATGGCTTTTGCTGTAGTAGGCAACTGAGTAAATGTCAGGAAAATCCTGCCAGGTCAACTGAACTTTATTTGGGGTTAATCAAAGTCTCTTTAACTGATGGCAGGTGTGTACCCAAGAAGACAAAAGGTGCTTCAACAAAGTATTAGTTTAAGGGTGTGCAGACTTATGCAGCCAGCTTATTGTATGTTTTTTATTTTTTATATTTTTTCCCCTAAAAGATTTGTTTGTTTTTCAATTGAATTGTACAGGTTAGTGGGAAAAGTTTTGAAATGATTTATTGTGGTCTCATTTTTTTATATCACAAAAACCTAGCAATTTAACAGGGGTGTGCACACATTTTATATCCACTGTATATATATATATATATATATATATATATATATATATATATATATATATATATATATATATATAGGTCTACTACATGACCGAAATTTCAAAAAGCCAAAACCCATATGGCCGAGATCATATGTTCGACTTTTGAAATTTTGCACATGTAAAAAAAAAAATCCCTGCACCCTCCACACCCCTTGCTATTTAAATATACCAACTCCAAGATCACACTACATTGCAGAAAATGGGAAATTTTCCTGTTCTGCACTATAGGGAGCTGTCTTTTCAGAACGTTCGAACTTTCAAAAGTCGATCATATGGTCTCGGCCATATGAAAGTCGGCCTTTTGGAAGTTCTATCATATGTAGGGGACCTATTATAGATATATATATATATATATATATATATATATATATATATATATATATATATATATATATATATATATATATATATATATATATATATATATATATATATATATATACACACACACACACACACACACACACACACACACACACACACACACACACACATATATATATATATATATATATATATATATATATATATATGTGTGTGTGTGTGTGTGTGTGTGTGTGTGTGTGTGTGTGTGTGTGTGTGTGTGTGTGTATGTGTTTGTTTGTGTATCTCTGTCAGACCTTTGATGAAAACATCTAGTTATCTGGAAATATTTTTTCACAGATATAGACATTCATATGCTACTTTTCAAATGCTCTGTAGAAGGAATCAGCATACTTTTCAGGTGATTGATGCAGATATAGTCATTTAGCTATTTAAGTTTGCTAACAGCTCTTTGGGGCTATCTATGGCATTGATATGCATCTGCCAGCTAAATCTTCAGTGCCTTTTTCTGAGTAGTATGGTTGTTCAATGGTAAAATGTCAGCCTCACAGCCTCAGGCTCCCTAAATCTGTATGACTACTTCAGTTTTCTCTCAAAGGCACGCTTTCTCTCTCTTTCTATGTGTGTGTGTGTGTGTGTGTGTGTGTGTGTGTGTGTGTGTGTGTGTGTGTGACAATCAAGATTATGTATAACACCCATATTTGACATACATGTAATGCACATGTACATATCTATTATTTATATTATAACTAGCTATTTATATATCTCTAGCTATATATCTATTTCTATCTATATATGTGTATCTATCTGCAAACACACACAACCACATATGTGTGTGTTTATGTGTGTGTGTGTGTGTGTGTGTGTGTGTGTGTGTGTGTGTGTGTGTGTGTGTGTGTGTGTGTGTGTGTGTGTGTGTAAATATATTGATGATTATGCACGATACCTGCTATTGTAGATCATAACACTTTGAAAACTAAAGTGCAATTCTAGTAAAACACAGTGAACTCTAAAACGTGTTATACATTTAATGTATTTGCACCTTACCTATACCTCTGTTACTTATATTTCCCCCATTTTCATATACATTTTTTAGTGTTCTAAGGACTGCAATTATGAATCTGAGACTTTAAATGATCCTTAGTATCTTCTTGATGTTTTGCATAAGCATTCCCTTAACTCCTTAACTGTGGGTTATAAATTAGCTGAGCAGTACAACAATATACCACTACAGTGGGTGCTGAGGTAATTCACTTTTAACCTATTTTTACTTAAAAATTGACATGATCCTGATTTTAAAATTAAAAAAAGAAAGTGGCTTTCTTCGGGGGGGATAGGGGTGATAAAATATGTTGTATATGAAAACACTGATCATTAATGTGGCTTGTATTTGGGGGGCAAAGCATGAGGTCATCATGGCCACTATATTTTTTGTAATTTATTCACAGTCAGAGGTAGTGTACCCTTTCAGAAGGGGTGAATTCCATTACGACACTATATGTGAGAAAGCAGATTAAGCTAGTGGTTGTTCCATTTTTAAAAATAAAGTGAAGACACCCTATGTTTTGCTTTTCAAGCTGTTACTTTATTATTATAATTTCACAGCTTCTGTACAGTATATGACTTTAGATTCAGGTCACAAAAAGTGCATATTTTTAATTTTGTTCACAAGGTGTGAAATAATATATAAAGCCATAAATATAAAATTTGATTTTGCAACATAAGAATGAAAAATGTGTATTTGTCCCTGGAAGTGATGTCTTCCAGCATTTGAAATGCTATTACAGAAAAACAGTAAAAATTTCCAGGAATTGTAACTTAGCACTTAGAAATTCAGTGTGCTGCTCTTCTACTACCTTTGCACCTAAAGCGCAACCTATCTATGTTTTATAACTGAACATTCAGGATACTGTTTCAGAGATGTAATTCTCTACTTATTGCCTATACCAGTAGGCCTACACAGTCGCTAGAATGTGCCAAGCTGCCAAGTTGCATTATGTTAGCTTTCCATTAGGCCTCTGCAAACAACTCGTGCTCAAGGTGGTGGAATGTAGCCCATATACAGAATTTGTGTTTGTTGTATTGTTATTGCACGAGAAGTAAAAACACACATATTATTCACCAGGCAAAGGATTTTTTCTCTTACTGCATAAAGGGTGAGGCCGAAGCACTGAGTTCTGACAAAAGGCAGCATTCTACCTTATAACTCAGTATTTAGATACAGTGAAATCCTTACAAGTAGAATGGCATTCTTGAATGCGTTTTGTACTCAAGTTCCTTATTAGGATTCCCTGATTTTTTAACATGAAATGCCTTAGAGTAACTGGCTTATGACCGCTTACATACAGCTAGTAAGTCTAGCATTTCAGAAGACGTTTGCTCTCACAGACTGACATTATATTTGATTTTCACCTGGTAAAACACCTGTCCAGAATGCAAGTGCATTGAGTTCACATTTGGTCAGAAGTGACTGTACTTCACCAGAGATTTTTTTTCATTTGGAACATGCCATGGCTGTGATGTCATGCTTTAAAGTGGTGGGGTCAAATTCAACATTTTGTTACAATGAAATCACTTCTAGTCAAATAGCAGTCTTAAGTACATGTTGTAGATGGAAACCTTGTTCAGTCTTGTTGTTACAATCTGAAAGTTTCACTATGAAGCCTTAAGGGGGGCAGAGAGACAAAACTGGTTCACATGTTCCACTTTCCCAGTTTATATTTTGCATAGTACTCCATTTTCTTTGTGGGTTTTGTGTTGAACTGCTGCTGAATATGCCAAGTACATTGATGATCTAGAATGCTTTTTTCACTGAGCTGTCATTACATCTGAAGTAAAAATCCTATATATTTGCCATTATTTGAAATATGGCTGCATATAGCATGCTGTAGACTGAAGCAAATAAAGTAATATGATTAAATTCAGTAAAGTGGTGCACAGAAACTCTGAATTAGATGTATTTTATAGTTGACATTTCTGTTTTTATTGCCTGAAAGTTTAGAATGAAATTGCAAATTGGGTTGATATATGACCTTTTATGTGTAGGTAGCAGATTCATTGGTTCAGAGATGTTCACTGCCACAGTCTAACATTCTGCATTATAGTCCATTTCTGTTATAGGTGTTGTGTTGAACTTCTACTCAGTAACATTGACTATTTACTATGCTGTGGTTATAACAGGAGTAGAAATATTATTTATTTCTCCTGAATGTAGAAGTTATTGGCTCTGAAATTATATACCCCTCCCAGTTTAGGCTCATATACAGTAAAATACATTGCATGAATTAAATTGTCACAGTTGGAATCAACTGAGAGTCATGATATATTATTTTTAAGATAGTGCATATGGTTACGGATAAATAGTCCTTTACTGGTAGATACCACCAGTAATCTTATACAGCCATTTGGGTGCTCTGTTTCTGTCATTTGTTTCACAACAAACATGTTATATTATTTTAAGATTTTTTTTTGTAATATTGCATATGGTTACAAATATATGGCCTTTTACTGGTAGGGACCACCAGTAATGTTATATAGTCATTTGGGTGCTCTGTTCCTGCTATTTGTTTCACAACAAACATACATTTTTGCATTTTTTCAGGCTGACAAACTCATTATGTATCTGAATCACATCATGTGTTCTAAATAAAAACCAAAATATTACTCTTTCCTCAGAAAAAGTGACATTTATATTTTCTGTCATTTTGTATGTTATAGCAAAATTAGCATATTTTATTAGTTCTTACAAACATAGATATATTGGAGATTTTGTTGTCTGTCTGGCTTCCAAAAATCTTTTAAGCTCTGCATAATATAATAAGGATGGAACTGCTATGGGGTATTTTATTTATTTATTTATTTTTTTGAGAATGTAATAGGAATGTACTGAAGCAGTACAAAGATGTTGTAATTTCATAACTAGGTAAATTCAGGGAATACTGGCCTTTTGTAATTCATAAACTGCATTGTTTAAATACCAAGTGTAGTTTTCAGTTCTATACATAGTAAAATAAGCAAAAGGTAACACAATATAAATATATAAAATTATTGTGATGTTAAACCTAAAAATAAAGTATGTGTTTTTGCATAAAAATGATTTTTGTGTGCATATACTAAGGCATAAAATTCTTTGCAAATTAATTTTTGTTTAAATTCAAGATGCAGCTGGCCCTTTGCTTTTGAGAGTAACAGCCAATCTAAAAACATTTTACAGATAATCATGCAAGTAATACTTTCCAAAAATGTCAATAAAATGTTTAATAATTTTAGAGATTTATATGCAAACACCAAAAAATAGTTAAACAGCCAGTATTCCGGGCACAGAAATTAACTCTAAGGTGAAGCCTTTGTTCTATGGTTATACCTTAACACTCACAGAGTTCTTTGAACTGATAGATATAAAAAAATGGGCCATTGTCAGTTCTTAGTGTCTGTCATATGACCAATGTTGCAAATATAAACAGCTGTATCATGTCATGTGAGGAAAGGGAAAGCACTGTCTTTGTAATGGGATAGTAGACATGATCATTCTCAGTAACCAACAAGTGTTCTTTAACATCTAATTTACTGAATATCTCTGCATCAATAATTTCTCTTATGATGTTGGACTGCGCAGTGGTGCAGCGGTAGCGTCGCCTCACAGCAAGAGGTTCTCCAGTTGATTCTCGGCTGGGGTGCCTTCTGTGCGGAGTCTGCATGTCCTCCCTGCATTTGTGTGGGTTTCCTCCGGGTGCTCTGGTTTCCTCCTATGTTTACAAAAACATGCATCTGGAGTGTTTCTCCCCCAGTCTCTGCTGAAAATTGGCTTCATTCCAAGTCAGACTTTCCCGGTTAACAAATGTTAAATAAATAAAATGTTATCCACTGGAGGTGTGAAATGCATCTCCCTCTGTATAACACTTCTGGCAACTGTGACATCTGTGGGGTCCTAAATTTACTGACATTTTTAGGTTCAGATCTTGTTACCGTTGGTGAAACCTATGGTACAAGTCCTGACACTTTTTTCAGTTTTGTCCTTTTAGTGTAGTTTTTCCATCGCTTATTTAGTCTTTTTTTCTCAAAAGGAAAGAGAACCTTCTTTAAAGCTCAGCTATCTTGGTCCATATGGAGCCTAACCTAAAAGCTCTTCATTTTCCAATATCATTATACTACTGTATTTATGTAGCACTCCATCATGCCTGTGTCCCTTCTATTAATTTTCATCAGTATTGTTTAATATCTGTACTACATCAAATAATGTAGCAGTGGAGTGAATTAGCAAGTTTGTTTATTTCCCATGTAAAGCACTGAAAAGGCTTTAGTTTTACTATTCTTTCACTTTGGCTTTCATTTACTGACTTTTGCAGTCAGTCTTTTAATTAGTTTGGTTGACCTTATACATAGATGTTGGTATCTGATGTCTTCATTTTTGCTTGAAACTTCAGCCTGTTGTAGTCTTCCTTTGATGTCGTGCTGAGGCCCCTGTATCTAACAACTGTTTCCCCCCTACTTTTGTATTTTTAAGGTTATTTCTGGAAGGTTTTGTAGACTTGTTTCATGTTTTTGTCACAAGCCTGTCTATCTGCTTTATTACCATAGTCTTTTATTGTAGTCTTTATATATGCCTTTCTACACTTTCTCACTAATTCTCTTTGCCTCTCTGGCTTGTAATTTTTCTGTTCAGGGTTGTTATTTGTGATTTTGCAACTGCACACTTTTGAAAGAGTTGTATTTTCTATTACTGGCAAATGCATTACTTAGAAATGGGCACAGACCCCTATGTGTATATGGGTTTACTTTGATTTCCAGATGCCCATCTTCACAATTTAAAGCATACTGTTAACAGTGTCCTGCCAGCCCACATGAGTGTTAAAAACGTCAACATAGTGGATCAAATGATTAATGCTTTTTATGGGGGAGGATACATCTCTCTACCCCATGAAGTGGGGGCTCTGCCCTCACAGAACAATCTTTAAATATACTAACACTAAGGCTGAGGTCATATCACTTATCAGAAAAGGGAATAACTACATTTGCCTTTTCTTTGAGGTGGTATGACCTTAGAGGCATTATATTTAGAGACTGGGGAAGGGGTAGAGTCCCCATATCAAAGTGTACAGTGAGTACTGATTCCTACAAAATATGATGTCTTTTACACATCATTCCTGCCATATTCCCCAACAGCATACTGGATGGCAGTTAATCTGGTCTGTGGTATGCAGGTTGCCATAAGCTCTGTCATAGGAAGTCAGACTAGATCCATGGATACAAATCACCAGAGTACCTACATTGTGTTTTATAATATTTTTTTCTACCAGTTGCATTTGCACATTATTTTCTAGTTCCCACTTCTTTCATTTCATTAGATCTTTGAACATCACTCACCTATCATTTGGCTTATTTTTGTTAAATTATTTTCCTTGTATCATTTGTTTTCCCTGAATGGATTTTTGATATGTCTAGGTATCTTACAACCTTGCAAAGTCTAAATGTTCATCTATGGTTGCTTCTGGCTCATCTAAGGCTTTCCGGCTTTCCTCTTTACCCACAACAGTAGTTTACTATTTGAACTTTTATATGTACATTTCTTGATAGTACCCTTACTATGGGGCAATAAATACATTTATTCAGGCTCATTTTCTTTTTGTCTTTACCACTTTAACTTGTATATCTCATATTCTTCACTTCATTTTTGCTCATAGCGTCTAATTAAATTGTCTGTCACATCCTCATAATTGTCAGCTGATCCTGCTGTTGCTTCACATATGTCATGAGCCTGTTTTCCTGCAATATTTAAATAAAGCTTTTGGTCTTCATATAGTGTCTCTACTTATTGATGCTCAGTGACAATTTTCTTTTAATGGGGTTCTGAGGAAGCTCGCATCTGGCGAGAGAAAGCGCTCAACTTTGAACTTTGTTCAAATAAATTTTTGGTTGTTTTTAAGAAAGGACTCCGTTTCTTCCAGCTTAACTGTTCTGTGAGAGGTGGCAGCGAGCGTTTTGGTACAGCTGCTTTTTTTTCTATCTTTTAATGGGGTTGGTGATTATAAGTGCAAAACATGCAGATATTTACTTAAACTAGAGGCAAAGCTCACCTTGCATAAAGTGGTCAGTGACCACTTCTTTACCCCTAGTGAACTTATTCTAAGGTACTAAGCTGTTCACTCCCCATGTTCTGTAGTTCTGTTGTACCTGTACCTTAAAACATTACATCATACATGCAAAGGCACTGGGCACCAGTTGGAATAAAACAAGTTAATAACTATGCTGCTAAATACATCCTTGAATCCAAAACAGAGTATATTGGAAAGGTCCTCATAATGCAAATGGGTCTACAATCACGAAACTGGATAAGAATTTAACCACAATGCCCTGCCTCCCTGAAGTTAAAATAACAGATGTTACTAAAGGAATTAAGTAGATCCAGTTTTTTCATGATAATTCTGACTTTGCAGTGCTGCATGTCAGAATCAGTGACACTGGATGCTACTCTCTCCTCCAGTGATGTATAGCTTACAAGGTGGTCTTGATCTAAGAGCCACAATGGAGATTCTGTGCCACTTCACCTGAGAGGAAATGTATGGGAAACATCTGCTTTGAAAGGGGTGGCCTAAATCCTTCTTCAGATGTAGTTATGATGCTGAATAGCTGAATAGACCCCTCCCCACCGGTGCATCATTTAGGCAAGGTTACATTAATGGAGATTCCTAGATAAAAATCTGCAGATAATAAGTTGAAGGTGGTATTCACATAGCCTAAATAAAATACAACTTGCCTAGAGACTCACCTTGCCTTTGATGCATTCGGGGTTTGTGCCATCCCACAGACATGTTCAAAAACCTGTCCTACATTACACAAATGCCTGGTTATGACTTGTTGTGCTTAGTCTGATCCCCCGAGCAAGACAGTGGTGAATCCATTATCATAAGTCAATTCTCCAAAAGTCGAATTATATAAACAAATTGTGGGCATAAAGTACTCTTCTCCCAAGTTACAATTTACACTTTTATAACATGTTATCATACCTACCTCTATGTTACCTCAGGAGCATGACCACTTATTTGATAAATCTATAATCCTCCACATAATGGAAAATGCTTTTCTACTCAGTGGCATAAATTATTCCTCTTTTGAATGGGAGAATTAACCAATAATGAACGGCAGAAACTACTAGACTTTATAAACCTTAACAATCCTAAGCAACAGTAAAAATGCGTTCAAGGTTAAAGATGCATTCTAAACATCCTGGTAAAATCTCTGTCCACTGTGTTTTTCATTCTGGCCAGTATGTCATGACAGTCCTTATATATATATATATATATATATATATATATATATATATATATATATATATATATATATATATACCAAACAAAATCTAATAAAATGATACTATATTTAGGGATTTTTATAATGTCAACTATGGTGACCTGAACAATCATACTGCATCAAACAATTTGGTCTGTTGTATTATCCCCCAACAATCTACTGATGAATCATTCATGGCCCTCTGCAACACCTTAAGTAATTACATTGATAAATTCATTCATTCATGTGAGAAATAAATGTATGGAAAATTTCTGCAATAAACCTAAATGATTGAATTATATAATCCAAAATATGTGTTTTTAAACAATAAACATCTTTATTGAATTATCACTTATAACACAGGCAATCATAAATTTATATAAATGAAAAAAAGCATATCGATGTATTTTTGATTGCAGATATTATATACCACATATTATACTCTATACAGTCACTGTCAGTCAAAGATTGCATATCAGTTTTACTTATATCATGCTCTTTTGTCCAGGCTTTCATCTCCTTTTACATTGCAGTGCCTACATTTTTTAAAACTGAACAAGAAGAAAGAAAGAAGAATGAAAAAAGGGCACCTGTTTATTTTAGTATCCCCTATTACATACAAAAAATAACTGAAAAAGCTGTACTATATATACCATGCAGTATATATCATGTTTTACAAAAATACTGTTAAGAACAAAAACTATTTTACTTACAGATACCTCTTTCCTTCCTCTTCCCCTCTCCTTAATATTCTTCCAAATATTAATGACCTGAAGTAGGGTATATGCTTTGGAGTTCCTTATATGTTTAACAATGTCAAAGAAGTCCAATATTTCCAAGTTTTCTTGTTCCACCATATTTGACAAATGTGATTGATGCTTTGTAATCCCAAATTTATTCATTAATTTCTGAGTTGCTAGTTTTCTTCCTGTTGATGTCCATCTCCCAACTCCAGTCTCTGGTTCATTTCCAACATACTCCCGGCTCTTCTAGTCAACTCGTGTGCTTTTTTTCTGTCTCTCAATCATTTTCCTTTTAAACATTGGAAAGGGTTTCCTTGGCATAGTCTCTCTATGAGCTTTATTATCAGAAGAATAAGAAGCAGAGTCCCCTTCTGTTTAATAGCTCACATTTTATTGGATAAACTTTTCTATTTCCTACTTAGTATGTTCTGCATCAAAAATGATTTTTACCCTCCAGGAAAAATATTCTGATGCTAGCTAGATACAATACAGCAGCTTGAATGTCATACCTGCTTCTTTACATTCTCTGATTGCTGGTATAAACATATGCTTCTTCTGCTTGGTGCATAGTGAGTAATCATTTTCCACAAACACTCTATTTTCTCCATCTTTTAGTACTTTGTCCTTCTGCCACAGTTTGTAATTATCAATTCTTTCTGCTGGTAGGATTGCATCTTTACTATTAGAGATCTTGGCTGCTTTCTCATGGGTAGGTTTGGAGCATACATATGATGTGTCCTTTCAATTAATAACTCCTGCTGAATACCAGTCCAGTTGCTTATTTGTGCTTTCATAAAATTAATAGTCTTTTCCTTCCAGTTTCCCTGGTAGATCAGAAAATCTGAGGTTTTCCCCTACATTCTCTGACCCCTATTTCTACTATTTTTTGAAGAAATCTCTTCTTGAACATTCTAATACTTAGCTAAGCTTTTCTTCATTTTAATGTCTGATTTTTGAAGTTTTACCAGCTCCTCTGAATATCTGTTTAAAGCATCTTCCATTGTTACAGCCTTTTGTTATTTGAGTTGATGTTCTCCTTCATCAACTCTGAGCACATTTGACTTATTTTTTTCCTCTAGATTACTGGAAGTCATGTTATACTAAAACTGAAGCTTGAACTGCTTTTTGTTGAACAGCTGCAGGATTCTTCCCCACAAGTGTTTTCTCCTCACCTTTTGTGGTTGATTTTATTTCAGATTCCCTGCATTTATTCTTTACTGGCATCCAAGCAGTGCACTTACTAGCCAGTAACTGAAATTTATCCAAAAAGATAAATCCACTTACTCTCTTTCATGAGTTTCTGGGAGAGGTGAAGTTAATCATACTCAGTATGCAGCCATCTTGGAAATACACAATCCACAATTTATTAAACTAAAAGAAAACAGTGTACAAAGTCTTTAAACTTTACTTAACCAATGCAGCAATGCTAAGGTCAGTTCTACTCAAACAGTGTTCACTAAATCAATTAAAAGAAGCCAAGCTTCATTTGAGCCAACAATTACTATAAAGATTCCTTACAATAATAAGGCCTTTTGCAACAATATCTGGAAAATGAATGGGAAGAAACAAGAATTCTGTGTGCTAGAAAACAAATGGTATCATCATGAGCCAAGAGATACACTTAACACACTGGTGTGCAGATTTTGGACCAAATTCCAGGTCACACACAGGAATGCCATCTACTCATCTTCTTGCAGTATGATCGTATTCAGAATTATATCTGAAATTGTCAACTTTATTCTAAGGTCAGAAATACCAGTTCCATGAGGCCAAATTAAATACCAGGAAGCCTAATTTGAGCAATCAGAAACAACCCAGTGTAATCCCTTACACTCTCAGCAGAGTATAAAAATGTCTATGTCACTGATATCTGGGAGTGGACCATTGAGTTTCCAATCAACAAGGGAGACCCTCCAACAGACCTCTATAATTATAGAACAATCATCTCAAAAGCATGTCTTGCAAGGTGCTGAAAAGAATCACCATGGAACGTATTCATATAGGCGTAAAAACCTTATTCTCTGCAATGTAGCTTATTACAGCTTTGTCAGAGCTAGATATTGTATGCTTAATCTTATAAATTTTCTGAGAGTGTGACTGCCACCCTGCATGGATATTTATCCATTCATGCAGTTTATCTTACTTTGACTGAAACATTCAATGCTTTACCCCATAATGAAATCACACATAAACATGGAGATCTGTGGGTAAATAAAGCTGTAATAATTTGGGTCCAGAGTTGGCTACATGGTTGCCCACACTTGATAAGAATGTTATCTTCACCCTTCATTGTCACTTATGGAGCCTTCAAGGCTCTGTACTAGATTGAGAATTTTTTGGATTATTTCACAATATGGTAGGCCTAGCAGATATGGCCATTTCTTTTGGGAGCAGATTGGAGTAAATACACTTACTATTTCCACTGTATCAGTGGTACTCAGGAACTTAGAAGGCAGTAGTTTCAAGGCAACAACTGCATTTATATGGAAAACTTAAGCTATGCCAATAAATATTTTTGGATCATGTTCCCCTGGACTTAATTTTCGATTCTGCCCTAATGATATGAATGAGAAGGGTTACTGTAATATGCTGCAAGATGCAGGAATTTAAAATATGGTTGAAGGACAATTGGAGGTAAGTGAAAATATAAGCTTTTACTTAAAGGAAATTATGGGAAAACTGGAAAACAAGAAACAGGATCCTGAGGGAATTAGTTATGCAATGGTGTAAGTGGCTGTGGAAGCAGAAAACAGTGATGGATGAGTTGGTTAGAGGCAACTCATGATAAAAGCAGGTAATGTTGACAGCAGAATACACTGGGTGGGATAGAAGTCTAGAAGCACAAGGATACAACAAACTAGAACAGCCTACCAGTGAAGCAATAGCAGAATACAGGAAGCTGTAGACTAACAGGGGAATTTGGAAAATATACCAGATGGCCACAGGGCACTGACATTGTGAATGAATGGAGGATTAATGTTTTAAGGTTAGACAATAGGTATGGAGACAAGCACTACCACAGCAACAATTCTGGAGATTTTAGGAAGTATTACCAGCAACTCTATAATGCTAATGGCATACTTCTTGCATGTGAACACATGCAGGATGTTTTTCTTAGAGGGTTGCCATTATCAGAGTAATAACTTAATGTTAATATTCATTGTGAGGCATTGTTGAGATAATTTACCTGAGATATATTAATGGAGGGTTTAGAAAACAGTCATTAAATAAAAGTCACCTGGACCTAATGTATTTCCAAATGAATTTTAAGACATAAGAGAAACAATCATTTGAGATATTTTTTTTCTTTATATAAAGATATATTGGTTTCCGGGTTATGTCAATGAGCTGGGGAGAAAAAGCATTGCCAGTGCTACACATGGAGGGAAAGATCTAATAGTCCCAGTTTTATATACGCCAGTTTCAATCCTTAATTTTATCACAAGGCTGAAGTCAGTGTTATACTATTTTTGGTTTGTCTGGATAAATTTGGTTTACTACTTGTTATCAATGTCATCAAATGTTTGACAATGCAATCAATACAGTGTTACTTTCCATTGAAGGAGATAACTAAGGTAAGCTACTTCTGGCTCTGTCAATAGAAGCTGAGAAGACATTTGATTGGGTAGAGTGGGTATATCTTTTTAGATAGGCTTGGTGTACCAAAAGAGCTAAACTGCACTTATACTAACTTATATTCATTTACAGATCAATGCTTTATTAACTACTACATTTTAATTTTTACACACTGTGCAATCATCATGTATGGTACACTTGTTATTTTGGCACTGATTGCTGATACAACCATTTTATAATTACATGTTTATATAATACTAATAAACTAGCCTCATGTCAGATAATCAAAGCTTGCATTTAACTTTCAATTACTTGTCATCATTAAACAAACATATTCATATATCACAAACATCTTATTCTGTATAATCTTAATATCAAAATTTATTTAATATTGCTCCTTAAACAAAAGCACTTAAAAGGACAAGTTAGTTATTTAAAATATAATTTGAGATCAGAAATTACTTAGTGACTATATTGTTTTATTTACAAGTCTTAGAAATTAGGCCAGTGGCTCTATACCTTGTACTATAGTCTACTTAGTTTTATCCCATGTCAGTTACCTCTTCAAGCTCAGTTTCCATTACAGAATTCTATACATCCTATTTTCTTACTAGGGAGTTCTATCTGAGCTCTTATAGTTCTCAGTTCCATATGTTAGTCTTTATAATAATTTTTATACTTCTTTTATCGATTCTAGTTATGACCAAATCAGTCATTATAAATACTAAAAGCAGCACTTCTTCAGTATATTTTACACCAGCTTAACAAAAAATATCTATGTGGAGAATAAATGCTCTTCTGAGTATAACACTTATTATATTCTTTAATTAATTTTTGTACTGAGGTGAATTTGTATATTTTCAGTATATAAATACATGCTCCCAATAACATCCTTCTGAACCATCACATCTCCACCATATGCCTCTTGTCTGTGGGAACATTTTTCAAGCCTCACAGGGGTCTGTAAAACTTAGTAAGGAATACTTTAGAAGACTTAAATTAATTCTGAAAACAGCGTTGACATCTAGGAACAAAATCCAAGCTATAAACCAATTTGCTCTTCCTGTCCTAATTTACAGTTTTAGAGTGACTGACTGGCCCCAAAACATGTTGGATAGATTAGATAGGAAAACAAGAAAGATGCTTCATGCTCACCAAATGATTTATAAAAATCAGTGTATAGCAAGATTATATATTCCCTGTTCCAAAGGAGGGATGGCCTTCCTTGAAATTGATTACATGTATAGATCTGCAATTGTGGGACTCCACACATATCTGCTGACCTCACAAGACCCAAATGTAGTGCAAGTTTTGAAACCTGAGGAGAATAAATCTAAGATGACTTCTCTGCTTTATTTAGCAGAAGTATATCGGTGTCAAGCAGGAATGGAAATCAAAACAGAAGCAGATAAAAATCAGGCAACTGAATGTGCCAAAAAACAAAAGAAAAGAATATAAAGTGAAGGACCAGATGAAAAGTCAAGAAATGTGGAAAAAGCATAAATATAGTTGCAAGTATAGAAAACATCTGGAAGAACCTCATGCTGATCAGGAACGAATGCAGGAATTGTTAGGGAGAGGCGAATTTAAACCAAGAGATGAAAGGTTAATACTGGCAGCCCAAGATAGTGGGCTACATACATGTTGGTTTACAAAGTGCATTGAACATATGGGAGAAACAGACAAATGTAGGTTTTGTAAAACTGAATTGGAAAGAGTCACACACCTTGTTGCTGGTTGTGACATACTAATGGCAGAAGAACTGTATACTGAAAGGCATAATAATGTGGCAAGACTGCTGCACTGGGGATTGTGCAAACATTATGGTATTGAAGTGGCTGAAAAATACTGGAAACATGAGCCACAAAGCATCATAGAAAATGATGAAGTTTGTATCACATGGATCACCCATTACCAACAGTTCAAAAGATAGATGCTAGAAAACCAGATATAGTGGTCCAAGAAAAGAAGACAAAAGTAGCATTGATCACTGAAATCGCTACACCCAGTGACTACAGTGTCTTGTGTACAGAGAGACACAAATTCATAAAGTATCAGGATCTGCAGGCAGAAACGAGAGCAATGTGGAAGAAAGATACCCAGACATTTCCAATACTAATAGGAGCAATGGGTCTTATAAAAAAGAATCTACAATTGTATTTAGATATGTTACCAATCCATGTAACCCCATATGAATTGCAGAAGGAGTCATTAATGGGCACATTGCGGGTGCTGCAAAGGGCACTTTTGGCTGACATCAAAGACTGAAACAATAGTAATTTCATGAACTTTAATCATACTTTGACTTAGGAATGGGGTCCATTCCATTCATAGTATTAGAAACTCAAAAGATTTGGAGAAATAAAAAAGGGATGGGGGTCTGAATGGACAGATGACAAATCAGCAAGCAAAGGAGAGTAGTATTGCTGAAAATGACTTCATCCTCAAGTCTTGGTGATACCTTCATAATGTGGACCCTGTTTTTCATGAAATCTCACCAAGACGGCACTGATATATAGACTGTATTTTATATAGTACATATCATGGACAGAAGTAGGTTAAAAAATAAAGAAGATAGCTGAGTGCACAAGACCCAGAATAAAAAATTGCCCAATCCTGGTAGATGCACTGGTGCCAGTACTGGAAAAAAATGACAGAGTAGAATCCTCAAGACACAGAAACATTCCTACAATGGGGTTAGGCCAGGCTCAGGGGGAGGATGGCCTCCCTGTTATAGAAGGAAGTAGTAGTCCATAAAAACTGCAAAAACTGATAGGCCAAAAAAAAGATGATAAAGGTGACTATTGAGGATACGATAGAAATTATGTATTGTTACTATTATGCAATAAGCCCCAAACTTCCAGAGGATATACAAAAAGATTAAGAGAGAAATTAGAGGAAAGAAAAATACTTGCACAAGAAAAACTGTCAGAAGCTTCAAATACAAACTTGTGTTCATTAATACAAAAGATTCATGAAAAATATTATACAGACAAGAAATCTTGGACCGTTTGGAAAAAGAAGCAAATGAGGAAATGTAGAAATAAAAAGAACAAAATCTAGAGATTTTTGAAAGGTATAAAAAAGAAATATGGACATGGTAAAGAAAGAGAGATCTGATATGGTGCAACATTTATGCAAAGGAGAAAACCAAATTAATCAATATAAAAAAGCAGTCCCAAAGATAATTCGAAGAGAAATACAGGCAAAAGCATCCAGATATGGGAAATTTCACAATACAAAAAATAAGTTCACAAAGAGGGAATGTAGAATAAAAGATTAGTAAAGTAGAAGTTAAAATAAAAGAAGCTGAAGTTATGGAATACCTGCAAAGTGAAGGATTTAGATTAGAAGGCCTAACACAGGTTATATCACAGCATGATGGAATGAGTCCCCCAAGTAAGGAGAAACAGGAGGAGCAGGAGACATCTGAAGAAGAAATATGGATGTGGGAAAGAAAGAGAGATTTACTATGGAGCAATATTTATGTAAAGGAGAAAGCAAAACTAATCAATACAAAAAGAGCAGCACCAAAGATATTTGAAGAAAAATACAGGCAAAGACATCTGTATATGGAAAATTTTACAATACAAAAAAAAAAAGAAAACAAAGATGAAAAGGACAAATGGGGATCAGCAATGGAGAAGTTAAAGAAGTAGAAACTGAGGTTATGGATTTCCTGTGAAGTGAAGGATTTAGTGTAGAAAATCTAACTCTGATAACATCACAGCAGGATAGAGTAATGGATCTCCAAATTAAGAAAAAAAAAACAATGGAGCGGGAAACATTTGACCAGTTGCCATATGAAGATACTTTGGAGCCTTCCATAGGAAACCAGTACAAAAATTCAGTTGGAGTTGCACAGCAAGAGAAGAAACAGGAAACTGTGGCAAATTTGACGCAGTCAATTTTGTGGAGTGATAAGCCAATGAGTTCCCATATGAAAGAGCAATGGATAACACAGGATGAAACTGAAGAGAAAGAAGATGCTCTGGAACTTTCTGTGGAATGCCCTCAGGAAATGGAGAACAAAGAATGTGCCCTCAGTTTTGAAGAATATGATTTAAGAGAATAGTTGCTTGATTTAATAGATGTGGACAGACATATTAAGATCAATGAAATAGACTACTGAAAGTCAATAAAACCCCAAAATTTAGAAGTTTGATAAAAACAAATGAACACAGTAATTAGGACTGTTCATAGAGATTCATGCAACATAACTGAACTAAACAGGATACATTACTGTGCAACTAAATTAATATCAGATAAAGTCTTACCAAAAACACAGGGCAGTAAGGGAGAAGAAGAAGAAGAGAAATCAAATGCCATCATGGAAGTATCAAATAGAGAAAATTATGAAGCAATTAAGACAAGAAGTGTCACTGTTAGAAGAGTATAGAAGAGGGAACAGATCAATAAAAATACTCAGAAAGATAGTATCAGAACAGTGTAACAGTAAAGGACCAACTCTGTGGTTAACCAAATCTGTGAGTAAAACGTAATTGCCAACTCTAAAAAGAAACTCCAGATTACAGACATGCTTAGTGGTTGAGGGTTTTAATACAGTAAATATCTCACAATAACAGCAAAACTTTCAGGTAAAAATAAACCCTTCCTCAGTGCAATCATAAAAGCTTTACTGTTATTGTAAGATATTTATTGTATTAAAACCATCAACCACTAAATGTGATGGTAATCTGAAGTTTCTTTTTGGATTCACTATCAGAACAGATCAGGATCTATTGTATACTATCACAAATAATAAACTAAAAATATCAGCACATGCAGAAAAACTTAGATATATGCAAATAAATATAAAAGAAAAGTACAAAATAAGCAATTCATTGATGACCCAACAATGTTTTATACAGAACGGGGAAACAAGGCAAAAGGAATTGAAACACTACCAAAAAAGAAGAAACAGATACATTTTGGGGAAATATCTATGAAGATCCTGTGGAACATAACAAAGATGCTGAATGTATAGAAGAGTAAAAGAAAGAATGAGAAGTTCAAATGTACAGAATGGGAAGAAGTAACAGCTAGAGAGATTAAAACAAAGTTAAGAAAAGCTCCTAATTGGAAAACCCCAGGCCAAGTTGCACTCCCTAACTTTTGGCTAAAAGTATTAACATCTTTACATGAAGATTTACCAATGAGTAAGAACAATTTATATGCGCCCCAAACAGACACCAACCTAGTTAACAATAGGAAAAACAATACTCCTACTTAAGAGTGAACCTGCAAGCTATCCTAAAAAACTATACATCAATAACTTGCCTTTTGATGACATATAAACTATATGCTAGAATTAATGCTGACAGTTTATAGTCATTTAGAAGAAAACCAAATCACGGCAATAGAACAAAAGGGTAACAAAAGAAAGTTATATGGAACAAAGGATCATTTGTTGCTAAATAAAGCCATAATGGAGAACTATAAAAAGGGGAAGAATCTAAGTATGGGATGGATAAACTACAAAAAAGCATTTGACAGTACCCCACATTCATGGATAAAAGATTGCTTAAAAATTTATAAGATACATCCTACACTGATCGATTACATTAACAGCAGGCATAAAACAGTGGCAAACCACTTTGCAGTTAAGCCATGATACAGGGCAAATTATTATTCCAGGGCTAAATATTCAAAGGGGGATATTCCAGAGTGACTCTTTGTCACTGCTGCTCTTTTGTCTTCCCTTTAACCCATTAAGCTGTCTACTTAACAGATTAGGTCATGGCTACAGTTTGGCTCCCAGAAAACAACAAAGTGTAAAGACTTCTCGTCTTCTTTTTGTGGATGATTTAAAACTGTATAGTTAATCAAATGAGGAACTGAAAACACAACTGCAAGTGATCAAAACCTTTTCAGATGATATCAGAATGTCATTTGGTCTTGATAAATGTGCAAAAGCAACTTTTAAAGCAGGAAAGTTGCAGCACCAAGAAAACATCAGCCAAGGATAGATGAGCAAGAGGGAGATTATAAATATTTGGGAATTGATGAAGGATCACAATAAAACATATACAAATGCAAATAAAACTTAGTAAGGAATATTTTAGAAGACTAAAATTAATACTAAAAACAGCACTGACATCTAGGAACAAAGTCCAAGCTATAAATAAATTTGCTCTTCCTGTCCTAACTTACAGTTTTACAGTGATTGACTGGTCCCAAATGGTGTTGAATCAGTTGGACAGGAAAGTAAGAAGGATGTTTAATGCTTATCAAATGATTTATAAAAATCAGTGTATACCAAGATTATATATGCCCCGTTCTGAAGGAGGTATGGGCCTCCTCAAAACTGATTACATGTACAGATCTACAATCATAGGACTGCATACATATCTACTGACCTCGCAAGGCCCAAACATAGTGAAAGTTTTAAAACATGAAGAGAATAAGTCTAAGATGACTTCCCTGCTTAGTTTAGCAGAAGCATATCGGTGTCAAGCAGGAATGGAAATCAAACTAGAAATAGATAAAAATCAGGCAGCAACTGAATGTGCCAAAAACAAAAGAAAGAATATAAGGTGAATGGTCAGACAGCAAGAAATGGGGAAAATGCATAAATATAGTTGCAAGTATAGAAAATTCTTGGAACAGCCTCATGTTGATTAGGATCGAATGCAGGAATGATTAAAGAGAGGTGAATTTAAACAAAAAGACAAAAGGTTAATATTGGCGGCCCAAGACAGTGGACTGCATACACGTTGGTTTACAAAGTCCACTGAAGATGTGGGAGAAACAGACAAAAGTAGGTGTTGTAAAACAGAATTGGAAACAGTCACACATCTTTTTGCTGGTTGCTATATACTAACAGCAGAAGGACTGTATATTGAAAGTCATAATAATGTGGCAAGACTGTTGCATTAAGGATTGTGCAAGCATTATAATATTGAGCTAGCTGAAAAATATTGGAAACATGAGCAACACAGCATTATAGAAATCAATGAAATGCATCCATTATCAACAGTTCAAAAAATAGATGTGAGAAAACCAGTATAGTAGTCCGTGAAAAGAAGACAAAAGTAGCATTGATCATTGAAATTGCTACAGCCAGTGACTACAATGTCTTGCATACAGGGAGACACAAAGTCATAAAATACCAGGATCTGCAGGCAGAAACAAGGGCAATGTGGAAGAAGGATACCCAGACAGTTCCAATAGTATTAGGAGCCACAGGGTATCATAACAAAGAATTTACAATTGTACTTAGATATGTTACCATGTAACTTTGTATGAATTGCAGGAGTCAATAGTGGGCACATTGCATGTGCTGTGAAAAGCACTTCTGGCTAACATCAAAGATTGAAACAATACTAATTTCATGAACTTTAATCACACTTTGACTTAGGAATGGGGTCCATTCTCCTCATGGTATTAGAAACCGAAAAGACTTAGAGAAATTAAAAAGGGTATAAGAATATTTGTGCAAACATTTCCTTGCAAAAATTCTTAAATTTTTCATTTTCAGTTTAGTTGCATATCTAAGGCTAAGACATATTCCATTCACTGCTCATCTGTGATATATTTATTTAATCATTCACTCCATGCTATTGTTAATTTTATTCTGTACTGTCTTCTGAAATCTAATATTACAAGTGTGAATAAAAACAAGAGTAAAAAAGTTAGCACATACAGTAGTAACTTGAATAAGGAAGAATTAACCTTATTGGAACGTATAACAGCTGATCAATCAATACGTATAATGAAACCTGATAAGGGGGGGAGAGATAGTAATATATGATCAAGATGAATATATTAATAAAATGTATAATATATTAGTTGCATCTGGGAATTACACTACAGTTTCTTTGAATGAGATCAATATTTGATATAGGCGGATTAACATGTTTTTAGATGATATGATGTTAGATGGAAGAATCAATATTGACCTTTACAACTTTATGAAAGTGGACCATCCTATATTAGCCACTATTGTAGGAGTGCCTAAAGTACACAAGAACTACAAGGATCCTCCATTTAGACCAATCATATCAGGTAGTCATTCTAAGACATTTCCTATGGGTGTTGTAATCGACACCTGGTTAAAACATATTTATAGTAAAATTTCACATTTAATTAAAGATTTGTGGATGTTCTTGGGAAAATTAACACCTGAGTTATGGAAGGAAGGAATGTTCTACATATCAATAGATGTCATAGACTTGTTTTCTTGCATCCCTAAGAAACAGGGATTGGACAGCTTCTACAATAGTATTAAACAGTACTCTTACCTTGATTGGGAACACTCATTTGTAATTATGGAATTAATGAGTATTATAATAGATTATAATTATATTTTTTTTGAAGGGGAGTACTATAGACAGACTCGTGGTGTCGCAATGGGAGCTGCTTGTGCTCCAATCTATGCTAATCTAGTGATGTTAGACTGGGAAATAGAAAATATATTTAAGAGCCATTATTACAAATATATCAGATATTACACTAGATTTCTTGACGATATATTTATCTTATTGGATGGACAAGAGGACACTATTGATAAATTCATTAAGTATCTAAATAACACCAGTCAGTTCTTGAAATTTACATACAATTATAATAAAGAGGGGCTGTCCTATCTAGATACATATATATATCAAGCAGTAATGAAGGATTTGAGTCACAAATTTTTAGAAAGAACACTTTCTCCAATATTTATCTGGAATTTACAAGCAACCATCCATATAAGATGAAAAAAAGTATCTTTAAAGGACAGTGCATCCAGGCAGCACGCATGACATCAAGTGATAGAGAGATGTTAGATGAAATAGAATTTATTAGTAAGTTGTTTATAAATAGAGGATATCCACCCCAGTTAATAGAAGAAGTTAAAACATATGTAATAGGGGAATGGGGAAAAAATATGTCTCAGTGTTGGGGAAATTTTTAAAGAAAGAAGTAGCAGTGGAAGAGGAAACTGAATACAAAAGAGCATGTATTTTGGAATACACACCCCAAATTACCAACATCAAGGACTTCTTGAAAAAATATTGGAACATTTTTACTTTAGATCAAGACTTGAGGAGAATAGTTGGTGATGCCCCCATATTTGTATATAAGATGGGTTTGAATTTAAAACATTTATTAGAGAAACCTAAGAGGGTGAATGAGATATTTTTACATCATGGAGGAACCCGGAAATGTGGAAGATGTGCTTATTGTCAGGTTATATTAGAAGAGGATGATGTAGTATTGGACAATATAAATAAAACAAAAATTGTTTTTAGGAGAGGTAACTGCAATACTAAGAATTTTGTATATATGGCAAAATGCTCAACATGTTCGTTTTTACATAGGTAAAACAGAACACATGTTTAAGAAGAGAATATATGAGCATTTATATGCCATTAAGAAGAAAGACAGTACTAATGCACTTTTTAGGCATATACAATACACAGACAGCACACATCATTTCTGATTTGCCATTATAGAGATGGTTACTTTGAATTTGAGAGGTGGTAATTTAAGGGCACATTAAGCTGAGAGAGAAGCTAAATGGCAAATTCTAACTGATGCATCAACATCGCCCAGATTAAATGATTATATTACATTAAAACCATTTTTGCAGACTGAACACTAGTATTATGAACTGAAATATATATATTAATAAATATAATTAGTGTTTTTTATTATACATCAATAGACACATAAGACTATTATTTTAAATTAATTTTAATTGGAAGTTTTTATAAGTATTTTTTATATAATTCATCATTTCAGGACATATAAATTGTTGATATATGAATTAATGACATTGTACTGCCTATGTATTTAAATTAATGGATGCATTTACTACTATATACAACTGAGTTTACGAGTATGCAATTTTATACATTATGTTATAACTGTATTTATATTATATAACATATTGTTCCTGAAAATATGTATAGTATAATACAGCATAGCTGTTGATATATGGTACTATACTTTATTATACATATTTATTTATTTCTTATTTTTTTCACCCTCAGACCCTTTAGGCACCATTGATTCACAATATATATTCACAATATATGAACAGAATTGATTCAACAAGGAATGTACCTTAGAATGGCAGCAATTTGTTCTATTGTATAGCAGTATTATATGACAGTTGACACTTTTGAAAGTACGTTTTTAAAACATTTTTAAAACATATTTTTAAAACATATGTTTGTATATTATGAATTGATATGTATTAATTAAATTAGCAATAGAGATGTTAATAATAAATTTATGTACAAGTAACATTCTTTTTATAAAAAGTAGAGATTTATTTCTTTAAATTATTATTTAGAAATGGTGCCAAAAAGAGTTTAAATAGTGATGATTAATTTAATTAATTGATTCTGATGAAGTCCACATGTGGGTGGATGAAAGCGCTTGATCTGTATTCTTGTAATAAGTTATAGTATGTTTTTTAAAGAATTTCTTGCTGTGAGTTGTGACTTTTATTAAAGGACGTATTATTGCTTCCGCAGTGTGCTGGTTCCTTCAGGACAAGTGTTTTTTTTGTTGTATTGTTACCACCATTTGGCTTTGGTAAAGTTATATAGAACAAAGGACCATTTGTTGCTAAATAAAGCCATAATGGAGAACTATAAAAAGGGGAAGAATCTAAGTATGGGATGGATAAACTACAAAAAAAAGCATTTGACAGTACCCCACATTCATGGATAAAAGATTGCTTAAAAATTTATAAGATACATCCTACACTGATCGATTACATTAACAGCAGACATAAAACAGTGGCAAACCACTTTGCAGTTAAGCCATGATACAGGGCAAATTATTATTCCAGGGCTAAATATTCAAAGGGGGAAATTCCAGAGTGACTCTTTGTCACTGCTGCTCTTTTGTCTTGCCCTTAACCCATTAAGCTGTCTACTTAACAGATTAGGTCATGGCTATAGTTTGGCTCCCAGAAAACAACAAAGTGTAAAGACTTCTCGTCTTCTTTTTGTGGATGATTTAAAACTGTATAGTTCATCAAATGATGAACTGAAAGCACAACTGCAAGTGATCAAAACCTTTTCAGATGATATCAGAATGTCATTTGGTCTTGATAAATGTGCAAAAGCAACTTTTAAAGCAGGAAAGTTGCAGCACCAAGAAAACATCAGCCAAGGATAGATGAGCAAGAGGGAGATTATAAATATTTGGGAATTGATGAAGGATCACAATAAAACATGAACAAATGCAAATAAAACTTAGTAAGGAATATTTCAGAAGACTAAAATTAATACTAAAAACAGCACTGACATCTAGGAACAAAGTCCAAGCTATAAATAAATTTGCTCTTCCTGTCCTAACTTACAGTTTTACAGTGATTGACCGGTCCCAAATGGTGTTGAATCAGTTGGACAGGAAAACAAGAAGGATGCTTAATGCTTATCAAATGATTTATAAAAATCAGTGTATACCAAGATTATATATGCCCCGTTCTGAAGGAGGTATGGGCCTCCTCAAAACTGATTGCATGTACAGATCTACAATCATAGGACTGCATACATATTTACTGACCTCACAAGACCCAAACATAGTGAAAGTTTTAAAACATGAAGAGAATAAGTCTAAGATGACTTCCCTGCTTAGTTTAGCAGAAGCATATCGGTGTCAAGCAGGAATGGAAATCAAACTAGAAGTAGATAAAAATCAGGCAGCAACTGAATGTGCCAAAAACAAAAGAAAGAATATAAGGTGAAGGATCAGACAGCAAGAAATGGGGAAAATGCATAAATATAGTTGCAAGTATAGAAAACTCTTGGAACAGCCTCATGTTGATTAGGATCAAATGCAGGAATGGTTAAAGAGAGGTGAATTTAAACAAAAAGACAAAAGGTTAATATTGGCGGCCCAGGACAGTGGACTGCATACACGTTGGTTTACAAAGTCCACTAAAGATGTGGGAGAAACAGACAAAAGTAGGTGTTGTAAAACAGAATTGGAAACAGTCACACATCTTTTTGCTGGTTGCTATATACTAACGGCAGAAGGACTGTATATTGAAAGTCATAATAATGTGGCACGACTGTTGCATTGAGGATTGTGCAAGCATTATAATATTGAGCTAGCTGAAAAACATTGGAAACATGAGCAACACAGCATTATAGAAATCAATGAAGTTCATCCATTATCAAAAGTTCAAAAAATAGATGTGAGAAAACCAGTATAGTAGTCCGTGAAAAGAAGACAAAAGTAGCACTGATCATTGAAATTGCTACAGCCAATGACTACAGTGTCTTACATACAGGGAGACACAAAGTCATAAAATACCAGGATCTGCAGGCAGAAACAAGGGCAATGTGGAAGAAGGATACCCAGACAGTTCCAATAGTAATAGGAGCCACGGGGTATTATAAAAAAGAATTTACAATTGTACTTAGATATGTTACCATGTAACTTTGTATGAATTGCAGGAGTCAATAGTGGGCACATTGCATGTGCTGTGAAAAGCACTTCTGGCTAACATCAAAGATTGAAACAATACTAATTTCATGAACTTTAATCACACTTTGACTTAGCAATGGGGTCCATTCTCCTCATGGTATTAGAAACCGAAAAGACTTAGAGAAATTAAAAAGGGTATAAGAATATTTCTGCAAACATTTCCTTGCAAAAATTCTTACATTTTTCATTTTCAGTTTAGTTGCATCTCTAATGCTAAGACATATTCCATTCACTGCTCATCTGTGATATATTTATTTAATCATTCACTCCATGCTATTGTTAATTTTATTCTGTACTGTCTTCTCAAATCTAATATTACCTTATACACTACATATTACTCTTTTCTGGTCTGCCATTTCTCTTCTGACCATAATTTTAAAATCTAGTCTTTGTGGCTTAACAAATTTATAATCCACTCTCTGCATATCGTCCTCTGACATTACACAGCCATGGAGAGCACATCAACAGTGCAAGGTTATAATGCCTTCTGCACATTTAGACCAGCTACTACATAGATGGGGACTAAAGGTAGATGTGTCTCGTCTTACACCAAAAATAAATATACTTCAAGGTTGGTCAAACAGGACAATGCACTTGAGCTTCTCCATGTTCAAATCACCAATTTCTTGGAAGCTATAGGTCCCCTTTTATGACCCAGGAAAGCCATACCATGTATTTAAACTTATTGGAAACACTCACCATCCAACCCAATACCATATTCATGGGCAACTTTAATTATCCCATTATTAACTGGGAATCATATACATCACCAAAAATGCAGGAACAGAGATTCCTGGATTTTGTAAACACAAACTCCATGGACCAGTCAATACACCAACAAGGGGTGCTACAATAATGGATATGGTCCTCACTAATATGGGGCAGTGCTGCACACCCCAAAGCATAATGTCTTCTCTGGTATGGTCACACCATAAAATGGTCTCCTTTGAACTAAAAATAAATTTGGGATCCCTAGCTAACCCTGGAATATTCAGGGACTACTCTAAGGCTAACTTCCTACTACTAAGTGATCACCTGGCAAAATTTCAAGCCCCCATAAACCCTAAGAACACTTTTGCCAATGTGAACTGTTCACAGAAACTATATACAAACATGTTAATAGCTGTATACAGGCAGCTATACCCACCAGGAAGAAGTACAGAACTAACTCAAAAAACAAGCCAAACATGTGGAATCACAGCATCAATAGGCTGTATAACAGAAGAAAGAAAATCATGGCAAAAATTAGGAGGTACAGCACCCAGCAGGATATAAGCACTCTCATTAAACCAAACAAACAATTCAGAGGACAAATAAAGTCTACCAAAGCCAAATTTGAGCTAAATTTGGCCTCCCAGGCTAAGAACAACCACAAGGCATTATTTAACTATACCCGCAACTTCAAAGGCAATACACAATTGTATGCAGAGCTCACTGTAATTGGAGCCATCTATTCTGAGCCAGAAGATATAGCAAACCTTCTGGCCAACAGATTCATCTCCTACTTTACCCCTCTCTCCTCATAAACCTTCCTTCAGGAAATACCATTGAATATAACTCCCTCTGCTATCACTAGAGAACAGGTCCTTAATGCTTTCTCTCTAATGCTAAGAACACTGCACCAACAGGCACAGGCTATATCCAAGGATGCATTCTAAATAGCATGAAACATGATCTATCAGGCCCTCTGGAATTGCTATTTAACTGTAGCCTCCAAACAGGCTTCATGCCTCATGAATGGAGAACAGCAACAGTCATCTCTCTGCACAAAGGTGGGCCATCTACAGAGTCTGGAAACTACAGACCCATAAATCTCACTAGTCTTGTATGCAAAGTCATTGAAAGAATTATCATGGAAATGATCAATAATGACATAAAAAACCTCCAGACACTGGACCCCAATGCAATCTGGTTTCATCAAGGGCAGGTCATGCCTATTCAACCTGGTGGACTTCTTTGAGAAGGTCACCAAAGCAATGGATGAGGGCTAAATGGTTCATACTGCCTACCTTGACCTGGCCAAGGCATTTGACACAACCCCCCCACTTGAGCATTGTTGATAAACTTAAGAGGTTAGGCACACACTCTTATATAACCCAGTGGATAGCCAGCTGGCTCACAGACAGGAACCAGGAAGTTACAATTGGAGGGTCTACCTTTACAAAGAGGCCAGTCACAAGTGCAGACCCTCAGGAATCAGTCCTGGCACTGCCCTTTTTTGGCATTTACTTCTCTGAAGTCAAGACCAATGTCAATGGCCTTTGCTGACTAAATTTGCAGGTGATTGCAATTTAGGAGCTGTCAATGAATTGCTGTTGGCTGATAATAATAAAAGAAAGTGAATGATCATATGTGTGCTCTTACACTGATGTCGTTGGTGTGGAGAGGTCAAGAGAGGTCACATGACTATGTGCTTTATAATAAAAGAGGAAGCAAGGGTTGTTCCCCTCTTCCATTTTTAACGAGATTGATTGCCTTCATGTGTGTTTATTTTTCCTCTGTAATATATGTCTAACCCGACTTTCTTAGCCTTAAGATGATACCACCAACAGGTTATGGGCCCAGGAGTGAAGTAGGAAGCTGATGACATAGACTATGTTTCGACGGAGATGAGAAGAATTACGAGTTGTGGGAGACAAAGTTTCGGGAACACCTGCGTTTGCTAGGGCTGAAAGACGCCATTTTGTGAAATGTGCAGCAGGATGCAGAAGACAACGAGAACGAGGAGGAAGGTGACGATGATGCTGAGAAAAATGAGGAGGCATATGCAGAACTAATACAGTTCTTAGACAACAAAAGTTTGTCTCTTGTCATGGGAGAAGCCACAGACGATGGTAGAGAAGTGCTTCAGATCCTGAGAGACCATTATGCCGGGAATGGGAAGCCATGGGTAATTAGCCTATACACCGAATTAACAAGCCTCCAGAAGGCCACCAATGAAAGTGTCGCAGACTATATTATTAGGGCTGAGACAGCCATTACAGCACTTAGAAATTCTGGGGAGAAGCTCAGTGATGGATTATTAATTGTGATGATTCTTAAATGGTTGCCTGAAACTTTTAAGCCATTTGCAGTCCACATCACGCAAGATGATGATAAGTTGAGCTTTGGTGAGTTCAAAGCAAGGTTGAAAAGCTATGAACATACCGAGAAATTTAATGCCAATGTAAGTAATGATAATGTGATAAAAGCAAGTAGTCTTGGGGAAAGAGTAAAAGTAGAGATTATATGCTATAGCTGTGGCCAAAAGGGACACAAGGCTTGAGAATGCCGGAGAGAATATAAAGGCCAGAGACAGTGGTGTAGTTTGTGTAAAAACTCTAGCCATAGGGACAGTAACTGTAGATGAAAGAAGATAGACAATGTGAAACAAGCAACTGACGCAGATGATCATACATCTGTCTTCAGAATAAATGAGCATCAAATTTGGGAATTAAAACAGAAGGGATTAATGGTGAAGACTGGCACCATGTCACACATAATTAACAGCCTGAAAAAGTTTAAATGCTTTGCTGCAACTTTCCAACCAGAGGAACACATTGTGGAATTAGCTGATGGAACAAGAACCTGTGGGGCCGCACAAAAGAGAGGTAATGTAGAGGCTAAACACAGAGGGGCGCAAAGTAAATGTGATGATGACTCGGGAGCTGTATATCCTGACGTATCCACAAAGCATTTTTTTCTGTTAAGGCAGCAATGTCCAAAGGGGCCTCGATCAACTTTAAACAAGGCCGGGACCAACTCATCTATAAAAACGGCACCAGGTTTGACATAATTGAGTGTGATAGACTCTATTATTTAGACACATATAATGAAGAAAATGATAGTGAGGTACATTATGATACATCTCAGAGCTGTTATGACATTCAAGCATGGCATAAAATGCTTGGTCACTGTAATTTCAAAGATGTGTCAAAATTAGAAGAAGTGGTCAAAGGAATGAAAATTAAAGGTAAAGTTGAGAGACCTAACCTAGATTGTGAAACCTGTATGCAAGGGAAATTTGTACTGAGCAGAAACAGAGAACCAGATGCAAGAGCAAAAGTTGTGTTTGAACTAGTCCATACTGATTTGGCAGGCCTGATTGAGCCAGTAGCAAAAGATGGCTTTAAGTACACTTTAGCATTTACTGATGACTACTCGGGTGTAATATTTGTGTACTTTTTGAAAGCAAAGAGTGATACAGTCAAGGCGACTGAAAGGTTTATTGCAGATTCAGCCCCTTATGGGAAGGTAAAGTGTATCAGATCAGATAATGGCACTGAGTTCATGTTGAGAGACTTTCAGTCACTATTGAGTAAAAATGTTATAAGACACGAAACCTCTGCACCTTACTCACCCCATCAGAATGGGACAGCAGAGAGAAACTGGAGAACACTGTTCGAAATGTTGATAGAGAGTGACTTACCTAAAGAGTTGTGGACATATGCAGTAATGACTGCTGCTTTTATTCGCAACAGATGTTATAACAGGCATGTGGGGCAGACCCCATTCTTCATGCTAACAGGGAAGAAACCTGATCTTTCAAGGATGAGAGAATTTGGATCAGTGTGTTATGCATACAGACAAGATAAAAAGAAGTTAGACCCAAGATGTGATAAGGGGATCTTTGTCGAATATGATAAAAACAGCCCATCATATCTGGTCTATTATCCTGACACAGGAAGGGTCCTTAGACACAGGTTAGTCATGTTCTTTACTAAGAATGTAGCTGAATGCCAGATTCAGACATACCCAGAAGTGATGGATGAAGATCTTAATACTAGAATAAGTGTGCATGTTAAGTCAGAATCAAAAGCTGATAGTCAAAACACAAAAATAAGGCAAAAAAAGGAAAGGCAGGATACACATTACTCTAAAAGAGAGAAAAAAACACCTGCATACTTGAAGGACTATGAGTATAAAATTAAAACAACGATTATGTGACAGTTAATGTTGACTATTGTTACCGATTAATATGCAACATACCGCAGAGCTTTAAAGAAGCCATGACTTCGTCTAACTCGGAAAATGGGTCAAAGCCATGAAGGAGGAGTCTTTAAAGGAAAACAACACATTTACACTCACCACACTGCCAGAAGATAAAAATGCATTGGGAAGTAGGTGGGTTTTCACTGTAAAAGACAATGCAGATAATACTGAGACTTACAAAGCTATATATGTAGCTAAAGGCTACAGTCAAGTTGCTGGTATAGATTATAATGAAACATTTGCACCAACTGCGTGTATGACATCTGTACAAAGTCTAATGCAGATGGCAGCTCAGTACGATTTAGAATTGCACCAGATGGATGTACAAACGGCCTATTTACATGCTCCTATTGACTGTGAAGTACATATATGGAGCAACCTGAAGGTTTTGAAAAGAAATCAAATAATGATGAAAAATTGGTTTGTAAACTGAATAACTCATTGTATGGATTGAAACAATCTAGAACAAAATGTTGCACAATTATCTTTGTGAAAATAGTTTTATCCAAAACCCCACAGACCACTGTATATACACTAGACAGGCTGAAAATGAGAAAACAGTCCTAATTATATGGGTTGACAATCTCATTATAGCAGCCAGTGACAATGAATCATTAAACAATGTAAAGGAAATGCTCAAAGCTAAATTTAAAATGAAAGATCTGGGAAAGCTAAGACATTTTCTAGGCATTGACTTTACCCAGAATAGTGGTGAAGTAAAGATGAACCAAAAGAGGTACATCGCGAAAATTCTTGACAAATTTGATATGTCTAATTGTAAAGTAAGAAGTACCCCTTCCAGACAGAAACCAAACTTTGATTGTGACAGTGAATCTACAAATCCAAGAAAATATCATGAGCTTATGGGTAGTTTGATATATGTTATGACAAGCACGAGACCTGATCTTAGCTGGATTGTAAGTAAACTTTCACAATATTTGTCACAACTGAGTGAATCTCATTTAACAATAGCCAAACATGTGTTAAGATACTTAAAAGGTACATTGGACAGAGAGCTGTGTTACAAGAAAAGTGAAGGGAAACTTCAGCTTGTAGCATACAGTGATGCAGACTGGGCAACAGATCAAAACGATAGACGTAGTACAACAGGTTATTGCTTTAGCCTCAATAGAGACGGGCCTATTATTTCATGGAAATCAAAGAAGCAACAAATGGTAGCTTTATCTACATGTGAGGCAGAGTACATGGCATTGGCAGCAACAACACAGGAGAGTTTGTACCTTGTGCAGCTGTTGAGTGGAATGGATGGAGAGTGCAAGTATGTGCCAGTAACAATATTTGAGGACAATCAAAGAGCAATCGCTTTGTCGAAGAATCCAGTAAGCCGACAGAGATGTAAACATGTTGACATTAAGTATCATTTTGTCAGGTCAGCACTTAATGATGACAAAATAAGCATTGAATATTGCCCGACAACGGACATGGTTGCAGATATAGATCTACTAAACCTGCTACGAAATCGAAGATTGAAAGTTCATGTATTACATATTTGGAATGTGAAGGAAAATTTATCCAAAAATATGTTCTTGAAATGTATTTGTATACAGCGTAAGAGCAAGTGGGAGTGTTGGCTGATAATAATAAAAGAGAGTGAATGATCGTATGTATGCTCTTACACTGATGTCATTGGTGTGGAGAGGTCGAGAGGTCACATGACTATGTGCTTTATAATAAAAGAGGAAGCAAGGGTTGTTCCCCTCTTCCGTTTTTAACCAGATTGATTGCCTTCATGTGTGTTTATTTTTCCTCTGTAATGTATGTCTAACCTGACTTTCTTACCCTTAAGATGATACCACTGTTAAATAAAAACAAGATAACAACACAGGAGGCTCAGATGCAAAAGTTTACTAGTGTACACCAGGAGGCAAAAAACCATACAAGGACAGAGTTTTGTCTGACATGATGCAGGAAGTACAGAATATTTTATAGTATTTTCATTCAGGTTTTGCCCACCTTACTGATGTGGTTAGTCACAGGGCATCTACATCACTTTTACTAACAGTATTCTATTCATAAGGATTGCTGATGTTATATTTTTAAAAAAAGCTTTCCCTTGGGAATAATACAGCCTTGCAAAGCACCTGGTCAGTTATAATGTCTTTCTGTCAATGTTACTCCTTCAAGGTTTCAGGCCTGCTCGAATACAATAGTTGGTCCAGTCTTGTAATACACTTCTTTGTTCTTCTTGCAACATTTTCTCAACAGCTGTGTCTTATCTTGGTAACATTCACAAGGCCAATTGTCCCAGAGGAAGGAGAAGAAGATTTTCAATGCTTTATACATTTAATTTCCTGACTCAGCAGATAATCATTAGTGAAAAACATAAGCTTGCTGAGCTGGCTACTGCCAGGGTCAGAGTTCAAATACACTGCAGTTCCAAAGCTTCAAGCAATTACATGTAAAAATCATTCTTATTGCCATATTGTTAATAGAATAAAATGCATTATATACTATTTGCTTTTAAATTAGCACTTTATATATGTTCAAATACATATTTTTCTAACATTTTCCTCCCTTTTAATACTTTTATTCTATTCTGAAATATAAACAATGTCATTTCATCCCCTGGCCTTCTTCTTTAAGGACTTTCAACCAGGTAAATCATTTAGTTTATACTTCGGAAAGAATTTCATCTGAAATAAATTTTTCTAACTCAATGTCTTGGTACAAAGTTTCAGTTACAGATATATCAATAAAATCTTTGATTAATCTTTTCATGCAGGGAATCCCACAACAGACACATGCTCCTACTAGGAGCAGACCAACACAAATAGCAATCAAGATGTTCATTAGGATAGAACCCCACCCACCAAACAGACTCTGGAAAAAGTTCGTCAGTGGGTTTGGGCCTGGTTCAGTCATGGCCAATACCTGCTGTATTACCTCTAGGTGGTCATGAATTTCATGTCGATTGTCTGGTATAAATGCACAGCATTCTTCTTTGATAAGAGCGCACGTACCACCTCTCACCACTAGGGTGAAGTCAAGAGCCATTCGATTTTGTAGCACAACAGTTCTCATTGCATTCAGTTCATCAGTCACTAGTTCGAGAGCAGAAAAAGTTGCATTACTCATCACTTTGAGAAGTTTTGACAGCTTTCTCAACTCCCAGATCGATTTGACTGCTCCATATGCTGGAAGTATTCCAGCCCAGGATATTACACTCTCACTCAAGTCCATATGAGTCAATTTTTCTTTGTTTTTTATGGAATGATGGTCTTTCCAACCAGCTTAGATTTGTCCCACTGGATTTACAGGTTTTCCGATTGGACCTTCAGGTTTCCGGGCTACATCTCTCACATTTCGTATCTTACCTAGAGGTAATTCAGCAGTATGTCTTATGGCTGGAATCAGATAACCCAAAAAAAACTGCCGGACCAATTCTCAGGTAGCCATTTGTATGCCTTTTTCCCACAAACAAAATAACAGTTTTCTACTTTAGTACTGATGCGGGTTAATTCTGAATGAAACATTTTCTTGTCTATAATAGACAGTTGTTTATGCAAAACAGGATTTCTCTGCACATCACTTAATGTTGTTTTCATTAAACTCAAATATGAATCATAATTGTATTACAAACAGTGCCTCTATCTTTAACTTTAATATAGCATTTATAAGATATAGTTATGTTACAGTTACTCCAACCCACTTGAAGTGTATCATTCTTATAAAACATACAATTCCCTTCTGTGTAATAGGCAAATACAATGCAATTTTGTCTTGTGATCTTACAGATCCTGTATCAAAAAGTAAATTCTCCCAAGTCTCATTTATCCCCAAGGGGACAGCGGACATTAACAGTCCTCCATATGCTGTTGGTATAGCAGTACAAACCCAGCAATTTGAAATGTTCATAGTCTCTACATATACACGCTTCATAGCTAGGTACGTGTTAAAGTTTGGATGCCAGTCTATAGACAGTTCATCACGTCTCTCCACTTTCACTTGTGTGGTTACATGTAGGAAAAACCACAACAAAAGGAAGGTCATCACAATCATAGTCAATAAATGCATAGTCAACAAGATGATTAAGCAACATCTTTGGGATTGATCTGTATTTTTACTCGTTTTGCTCTTGGCCATCCTGCCTTTGTTGTGTATCAGTCCCAAAATGTTTATCAAGTTGAAAATTCTTTACCGGTTTACAGTGCGTCAGATGGACCCAGGACGACCTCTCAGCAACTTTGACTGCAGTAGGCATTGCCAACAGTACCTGGTACGGTCCTTTCCACTTTGGACTCGCCCAGTTCTTCCTCTTCGTAACCTTCAGCCAAACCCAGGTCCCCAGAGTCAGCACTGCTTCTAGCGGTCCAGTCTGTCTTTTATCTGAAAAAGAGTTCAACTGCAAAACAGTTTTATTTGTTAACAGTTTTCTCATATAGCTAGCTAATGAGCTGTCAGCCTCTAGTTCTGCAGGCATGAGAGCTTTCCACTGTGGCACATAATATGCCCTTCCAAATATCATTTCAAAGGGAGTCAAACCCTTTACATTTGGAACTGTTCTCATGCTCAGCAGTGCCAAAGGCAAACAGCAAATCCAGTTTTTCTGTGTCTCACTAACTAGCTTCCTCAATTTGTTTTTTAGAATTCCATTGTACCTTTCCACCAGTCCTGCAGACTGTGGGTGGTAAGCACAATGATTCTTTAAGGAGATTCCAAAGAATCTCCCAAGCTGGTGAATCGTCTGATTAACAAAATGTGTCCCATTGTCACTATAAATCCTTTCTGGTATTTCAAATCTGGGAATTATTTCTTTTACTAGGGCTTATGCCACGGTTTCTGCATCCAGATTTTTAGTTGGAAACGCTTCTACCCATTTGGAAAACATATCTATAATTACTAAACAGTATTTTTTCCCTTCACATTTATTCAATTCTATGAAATCCATACAAATAGTGTGGAACGGATATGGTGGTGTAGGAAAACTCCCTTGCTTGGGTTTGAATGCCCCTTGTGCATGATGTTTGTTACAAATATGACATGCTGCACAAAATTTTTTTGTGTAATTTATGAATCCGTATGTTTGGAATATTCGATTTACTAACTGTACCATCCCCCCTGTTGAGACATGGCACTGCCCATGGCTCAACAAAGCTGCATATCTAAATAAATTAGACGGTAATATTATTTTTTTCTCTTTGGAGACATACAGTCCATTTTCGAGGATTGCACCTCGTTTCTCCCATTTTTGTTTCTCTGCTTTCGTAGTTAACGTCTGCATTGTTTTTAACATTTCTAGATCTAAAATCTCAGAGGGTTGTAATTCCTCGGTTAAAAGTAAAGTTTCTGAGTCTGAGGCTGCTTGCTTTGCAGCTGCATCAGCTTTTGCATTTCCTTTTGAAATTCTATCCTGTTGTTTTGTATGAGCTAAACATTTACAAATAGCTACTTTAGTAGGTAACTGAATAGAATCTAATAAGTTCAAAATAAGTTGCGCATGATTAATCGGTTTGCCATTAGATGTTATCATTCCCCTATTTTTCCATTGTTGTGCAAAAACATGCACTGTAGAGAAAGCATACTGACTGTCAGTATATATGTTCACACATTTATCTTTCGTTAGAGTGCAAGCCCATGTTAAGGCTATCAGTTCTGCTGCTTGAGCAGATAGGTTGTGCTGTAAAGGCTGGGCTTCTAAGATCTCTGTATCTGTAACCACTGCATACCCTACTAGGTTTTTCCCTGTAGGACCCTTTCTGCATGAGCCATCCACGTAAAATGTCACCTCAGCATCATCCAAGGGCATATCAGTGAGGTCTTGTCTGGGCAAAGTTATTTGCTCAATTTCCTGCAGGCAGCTGTGCGGTGTGCCATCCACAGGAGTCGGAAGTAACATTGACGGGTTTAGTGTTGTACAACGTTCAATTACCATATGAGGCTGGCTCAGCAGTATGGTCATACATGAAAGATGTCTAGCAGGAGAAAGATATGCTATTTTTTCTTGCAGTAAAATTATTGCGACTGCATGAGGCACTCTCAATGTGAGAGGGTGGAATAACACCACTGAGGCCGAAGCCTGTACTGCCATTGCAGCTGTGACCACTGCTTGCACACAGTGAGGCAACGATCATGCCACTGGGTCTAACTGTGATGAATAGTAAGCTATGGGGCGTTGCTTATCCCCATGCTGTTGCGTCAGAACTGACGTCATGTATCCCTGTTTACAGTCTACGGTCTGAAAGAATCTTTTGTGGTAATTCAGAAGTCCTAAAACTAATGAAGAAGCTATCAATTGTTTTAGTCTGCAGAAAGCTGTTTCTGCTTCAGGTGTCCATTGTAATATATCTTGTGCTGCCATTGGTGTTTTATATATTAAATCAGCCAGTGGAGCAGATTCTAAAGCATAGTTTGATATCCAGCTTCAACAAAAATTAGTTGTTCCCAAGAAGGACATCATTTCCTTCTTGGCTGCTGGTTTAGGTGCCTGTAAAATTGTTGTTTTTCTGTCTTCATCTAATATTCTTCCTTCATTGGATATTACATATCCTAGGTATCTAACCTGTTTTCTCCAAAGTTGTAACTTACTTTTGTTTACTTTGTGTCCCTGTGCTGCTAAAAATTTCAATAATGCTATCGTATCCTCCCTGCATTGATGCTGGGTGGGGGCTGCTAGCAAAATGTCATCTACTTAAAGTAGAATCTGACTACCTCCTGGTGGGGTAAACCCTGCCAGGTTGCTTGCCATTTCTTGTGCAAATATCGTTGGACTTTCACAATATCCCTGTGGTAGCCGACTATATGTATATCTTTTACCCTGAAATGTAAATGCAAACCAATACTGGCTATCAGGATGTATAGGTATTGAAAAGAAAGCATTGCTTATGTCTACTACAGTAAAATATTTTTGTTGCGGTTTTAAATCGTTCAACAAGGTGTGTGGGTCTGGCACCGTAGGTGGTCTAGGTATTATTGCATTGTTTACAGCTTGTAAATCCTGTGCCATCCGCCATTCCCCATTTGCTTTTTTAACAGGAAATAGAGGGGTATTACATGGTGAATCAAGAGATTCTACCAGTACTCCTTCCTTGAGTAATGCTGCTATTATAGGCTTGATTCCTTGCTCTGCATCTTTCCTCAAGGGGTATTGTCTTTTCTGTGGTCTAAATGCTGATTTTGGTGTAATAATAACTGGTCCTGCTGTTTGAATAAGTCCTACATCTGATTTGCCTGTTGACCAAAGAATCCTTGGTATGTCACACAAGGCTTTTTCTTCTTCTTCTAATAGGAACGCTAATCAGCTGTCTTCACTAGTTTGTAAGTGTACAGCTGGATGTGTCTGTGTTAGCCAATTCAATTTCTGTTTTTGTATTCCCTGTTCTGATAATTCTAAATCAGTTTGTTTTTCCCATCTTGTTACTTTTTCTCCTAAGTCTGCCCATTTCATATTCTTGTTTTTTTGTTAAGCTGACATGTGGTAGTCGATTAGATTTGTACAGTGTCATGAATTCCTGAGGTAGTGAACAGCTTACCACACTGTTTCCCTCAGTATCCCAATACAAAGTTCGTAATACTAATCAGTTAGAAGGATTTTTGAATAATTCTTGCTCATATTCTTTATCAGGTCCTGGCATGCTACAGTAGTATAGAGTACAATGTAACAAATGCTGTTGGTCAGTGTCAAGGGAGGGGGCCTTACTGATGGCTACATTCATCAGTTCCTCGGTTACTGCCCCTGGACCAGTCATAACTAGGTCCTGGCTGTACCAGTAAAAAGTCTCACCCTCCGATCGCACCACCAAAGTATCCATTTGTCTTTGTGCCTCCATACCCTGCATAGTGGGAACTACCGCTATGCCAAATATCTGCATAAGATCTCTTCCCAGTAGGTTTACTGGACATTTTGCAGAAACTACACTTTTACTTTTCTGAGTCATACCTGAGACAGGGTCAGTTATTGCTATATCATGGGAGAGTGGCTCCCTATATAGCTGTCCGTTTGCTGCTTTTACTAATATATAATCAGGTGATTCGGAATATTCTGGTAACTTGGAGTGGTGCATCAAAGTTTGTGACGCTCCTGAGTCACACAGGAATTTTACTTCCCTTCCCTCCACCAGAAGTGTAACTTCCGGTTTTGTGTCTGCCAAATAGAGCTCCAAGCTCAGTAATGCCAAATCTAAAATTTCACTTTCTTCATCCTCTACATTTGCTTGCACTTCCTCTGTTCCTTCTACTACATTTACATTTGTCCTTTGTTTGTTAGCCTTTCCTGATGATTTCTGACTTTCATCACTATCATATAGTCAGTCCTCATCACCCTTACTTTCTGTAGGCACCTTTTTATTTAGCCTGCAATCCCTTGCTAAATGTCCTTTCTTTCCGCACTTAAAGCACTCACCTTTCTTTTTTCTCACTTCAAAATCTTCTGACCGTTTGTCAGATTGTCTATTTCCCTGGGTATTTTTCTTGCCCTTTTTACCGGACTGTACTACAAAAACCTCAGCTCCGTCATCAGCAGTGAAGACTTGTGTCTTCTTTTTCTTTTTACTATTAAAGTGTCTTTCAGCATGCCTAGCATATTCAAGTAAGGCTTGTAGCCTACTTGTTCGATAATCTATCATATGCTTTGTAATAAAGCTACTGATAGGTGCAATGCAACCTTTCAAAAATGCATTTTTCAGTTGCTGTTCATACGAGGTATCATGTGTCTGATTTTCAGGAATAGCCATACCACTATGGTTATTGAAACATTCCAATAATCTACCATAGTACCAATCTACAGTTTCATTCTCTTGTTGTATGCATTGATTAATGCAAGTCCAATCTGCTCTAGGTTTCCATTTTTCAGAAATTCGGTCTGTAAGACCTTTCACTCTGTTGTCTAGTTCTGTGTCACTATGTGGGAGTGGTTTAAGCTCTGCATTACGAGGATTCCAGGTGCCACAAATCATGTGCCAGTCTGGACCCACAATTTGTCTAACTACCTTTTCTACTTCTTCCCCATTCAAGTGGTAACTTAGTCTCATTCCTTGTAAATCTTGTAAAAACTTTGTGTAATTAACTTTTGGATGAGGGATTCCCTCTGTAGCTTTCCGAATATCTTCCGGTGTCCATGGTCTGTATACTAGAAGAGTTGGGTCCTGCCCTTCCTGTCCTGCCTGAGGATTTGGTACCTCAATTAGTGGACAGATTTCTTCCTCATTTTCCTCTAGTGTGTTTCTCCCTATTTGATACAAGTCTGTGTCCCCAAGTGTTTTACGTGTCCGGGACCTAGTTTCAATAGGATCTCTAACAAATGGTTTTAGTGTTCTTGTGACATCAGGATAACGTGGAGGTGGACCAGCTTGTCCTCCTGCTTCATATCCTGAAAAAGGCATCGGAGGGGGCGAGGGAGGAGGAGCCATCGCTATTACTGTATTATTATCCTCTTTATCTAAAAATAATGTCTTAGCATTTTTAGTTTTTTGTTCCCTTCAGTTTACTTCCTCAATCCACCTATGTGCCTGAGGAATGCCTAATCATTGTTGTTTTTTTTGCCTGACCTTCTGCGTCAGATTTAAGTTGTTTTAAAAGTTTAACTAATGAAATTTTATCTAATTTACCATCAAATCCGTATTTATTAACCCATTTTGTATAATACCTTACATTATCAGCCCGTTGTAATTGCATATATTTTGCGTCTTCAGTTAGGACCGGATGTCGCGATGTTTTAGTGCACCGATTTCCCATATTAAAAGAAAATGTTACGTAACCCTTTTCACCACGTGGTATTTCAGTTCCTTACACAGTTTTATCTAGAATGACTGCCTACCTTATTCTGTTTCCCTGATCTCTGACAAAATATACAGTAATTTCCTTTTGTCCCTGATCTGTATAACAAATCTTCTGACAATAGTATTTACTGCAACCTAGTCCCTGATCTAAAACAGAAAAAAAGGCAAATATTTTCCTACCTGAGCCTCCTGAGTCGACCAGTTCGAGACCGCTCTTCGGCCGCAGATCAGAAAGTGGCCAGCCTCTCAAAATGACAATTCAGTCGGAGGTCTTTGTATTTCAAGAAGAACCGTTTTGGTAGCTTCTCCTGCGCAGTGTTCGACCACCGGTACACTCTGATCTGTAGCTGTCTGAGGGTTTCCGATTCAAGAAGGACCAAACTGTTAAATAAAAACAAGATAACAACACAGGAGGCTCAGATGCAAAAGTTTACTAGTGTACACCAGGAGGCAAAAAAACATACAAGTACAGAGTTTTGTCTGACATGATGCAGGAAGTACAGAATATTTTATAGTATTTTCATTCAGGTTTTGCCCACCTTACTGATGTGGTTAGTAACAGGGCATCTACATCACTTTTACTAACAGTATTCTATTCATAAGGATTGCTGATGTTATATTTTTAAAAAAGCTTTCCCTTGGGAATAATACAGCCTTGCAAAGCACCTGGTCAGTTATAATGTCTTTCTGTCAATGTTACTCCTTCAAGGTTTCAGGCCTGCTCGAATACAATAGTTGGTTCAGTCTTGTAATACACTTCTTTATTCTTCTTGCAACATTTTCTCAACAGCTGTGTCTTATCTTGGTAACATTTACAAGGCCAATTGTCCCAGAGGAAGGAGAAGAAGATTTTCAATGCTTTATACATTTAATTTCCTGACCCAGCAGATAATCATTAGTGAAAAACATAAGCTTGCTGAGCTGGCTACTGCCAGGGTCAGAGTTCAAATACACTGCAGTTCCAAAGCTTCAAGCAATTACATGTAAAATCATTCTTATTGCCATATTGTTAATAGAATAAAATGCATTATATACTATTTGCTTTTGAACTAGCACTTTATATATGTTCAAATACATATTTTTCTAACAACTGCCAACAATTGCCCACTGACACAAATGTTCTCCAGGGAAGGCTGACACAGGCAAACAACTGGTGCCAGAGCCATGGACTAAAACTAAATGTTAAGAAATGCATAACAGTATCCTTTGGGAAATTATCCACCCCTGGTAACTATCATATTAAAAATAGATAAATAAAATAGACCCCTAAGAGTTGACTCATTAGTCAGGGTCTTGGGGATGCATATAGACAGTAATCTAGCCTTTGACCATCATGTGTCTACAGTAGTGAGAAAATCATTCTATATAGTGAACTTATAAATAAAGATATAGCATCCAAGTCCAAAGAAGTCATTGTTCTACTGTAATTGGCATTCATCAGACCTATCATTGAATACAGTGCCCCCTTTGGTATGTACCTAACCAGGTATATCCAACAAATGGAACATCCACAGAAGTTCCTCACTAAAAGAATACAGGGCAAAAGTAACATGTCCTGTGCAGACTACTTCAAGGCCCTATCCTTGTATTCTGTCTCCTACAAGCTGTTGAGGGGAGATCTATGCCTGGCTGGCATACAAGACATTGTCAGACACCGCTCTGATGGACTTCCTTCATATCCACAAAACAAACGGCACCAGAATTACCCATTCAAAAGACCTAAACTTTGCCTGCAATATAAACGGGACCTGCTGGAGAGACAGGTATGTATCACAGAAACTACCCCTTCTCTGCAAGTTCCTCCCTAACCCAATTCAGTTGTAACTTAGACAACTGGATGGGAAACAGGAAATTCATCCCTTGTTTGGCACCTATGTCTCTAATGGACACATGCAGACTGTAAATGATTCATCTATCAGGCCCCTGCTTGTAAATGGTTCACTTCCCAGGCTCCTACTTACACTTATCAAGGGTACCAGAACTTGTCAGAGATTTTGTATGCATGGCTAGGCTTAAAAAGGCCCTTATGGTCGTTAGCCTAGTAAACACCTATGAACCTATTACACCTGTGTATGCAAGATGAACAGAGTTCAAAACTTAAAAGTTTGTCTAGTTTCATCCCATGTTCTTACTTTATCTACTTTTATCTGCTCCAAAAATGTTGCTTTTTTGTTCTTTTTTTTTCAAATGCTTATTATATTTATTTCTGTGTCTTTCTTAATAGTATATATGATACTGTCTATTAGCGTTATTCAATTTCTCCAAGGTCTAACTGCCTTTAAGGTAAAGATTTGCTTAATAGTTTTGTCTGTAAGACCATATAATTATAATTCTTAACATTTCTTTCCTCAGTCTTCCCAAATGTCCACATGTGGGTGACCCTGTCAATGCTTCATCAGGTACTATGCTTATCTTGCGCTTACATCTGGGTATATATTCTGTGTCCTGAATCAAATATATTAATCTTAGCTGTATGGCCTTATAGCATGTCTCCATATCTGAAATACTCTGTTCCTTTATCATAGGTCATAGGTAAGTACTAGACTAGCTGCATTTGCAGGCCATTTTAAGCTTAACAAGTTTTTTTCTTTTTGTGCTCAAAATAACCTATCACATTTGGTTATAGACTGGCCTTACCCATCCCATGGTCGATAAATATATATTACCCCTAATGTGAATAACTGGGATCATACCATAGATAATTTGAGGGGACCCATGCATGGGATAAAGAATTTAGGAGCTATATCTGTCCATTAGTAGTACAAGAGGCAGTCCTGGGTTAAATTAATTTTCAGTTTCCTACCCATAGATCTAAGTTGAGCTTGAAAATGGACAGGGATGAGCTTTGTTTTATGTGGATAAGCAGTATGTTCCATAGCAATGGCATTCTCTGTGAAATGTACCTGTCCCTCCAAACTGTTCTGTTCATGTTGCAGAAAAGGATTAGATCCCTAGACTGAGTATTTCTGATGCCATATGACTTGCTGATGGGCAGTAAATCCATCAGTAATGGGTTGGAGGATGTCTCGTATGCCAGACACAGGTCACCTCTTAGCAGTTTGCACAACACTGAGTATAGCTGGTCCATGTAGGACATTTTGTTTAGACTTTGTATATTTTTAGTAAGGTACCGCTGTGGGCATTCCATTTGTTGCATATGTTTTGACAGATGTCAATATTATTTTTCCCTTTGCTCTCTTTCTTTTTTACGATCCCCTTCCCCCAAATAAAATCCTTACTTTCCTTTATGGTATTCTTCCGTGTCTGATCTCTTGGTTGATAATATAAGCCTGTCCTGCATATAGAAATAGCCAGACTAAAAATATCTTAATTGCTTGTGTCTTATTCTCAATGTCCATAAATAATTTACACAGTTAATTAATTATCACAGTTAGTTATAATCTTATGAGTATCTTCCTACCATATTTATTTAGCTACTTGATCAACATTCCATTTCAACTAGATTTCCAAGGATATCATCTTGTGACCCTCACAAAAAGGGGAAGTTTTGCTAAGTGATGTGGTAGGGTATAATTCATAACTATAGCCATTGTTTTGCTTCATTTACTTTATATCCTATTATATGCAGTAATAGTGAAATCAGACCCCTATTTCCTCTTGAAAGACTAATTACTTTACACAGCTTACCATCACACATCACCCTAGCTTGAACTCCTCTATGGATATTAAACATTAATGTTGTCCATGCTTGTGGAAATGCCTCAAATGATCTCTACATAAATTCTCAACCAATACTGTCAAAGGCTTTTCTGGCATCCAAGCCTGCCAACATTAATATATTATTATTGACAAAAGCATCCTTTTGAATTGTAAGGAGTAATGTGAATTGTAACTGTAAGAAGTGTTAGTAGTGAAACAGGTAGTACATTTGATTTGGTGCAGAAGGTTCTATTCCCACACCAGGCAGATGGAAAATTGTAATTGCAGGACAGCATAAGGAGGATGCTGCACTACTGAGTGTGTCATCCTTCAGATGAGATGTTACAGCTGAAATCCCATTTACTTGAGTTGGTGGTAGCTCAAGTGGATGTAAAAGATCCCACTGCACCTATCAAAAAGACTAGGGGAATTTCCTCAATGCCCTAGTCAAACGTCCCCTGGGTCTCCCCTAAAAAAGTCACTAGCCAAGTGGGACTAAGCTGGTCACCAAAGGATAAATAAATAAAGGGGTTTGTTCATATTCTCAAATGTTGGCCTTTCTTCTGTAAACCCAGACTGGTCCAGTCTATTATTCTTGGCAATATCTTTTCCATTCTTTTTCTCAGAACTGTTATAAATGCTTTGTAGTCATGTTTCAGAATTGAAATGGGTCTATATGACCCTCTCCTTTTTTTTTAAACACCTTTATTAAATTATCACCTAAGACATAGGTAAAGATACATTAACAGAAAAGAAAACAAACCATATTAATATTTTTTTCCATTTGCATGCATTATACTTCACATAACTCTTCTTTCTTTCTTTGTAGTTATCATTAGTCCAACATTACATTAATTGCTAAATTCCTGTTTTCCCTTAAACCTCACTCCTCCTCCAGCTGAACATTATTCTGCAGGTATTGTTCCCACAGTTTCCATGTATTTCTATGTCATTTGCTTCTTCCCTTCTGTAAAGATTCCTCTTCCAGTTCTTTTATTCATTTTATAATATTCAGTACTTCAAATACAGTTGCCTTAGACTTTGATTTCCATTTTTGAGTAAAGAATTGTTTGGGAGCCAACAGAATTAAAATTAATAAAGCCATACTATGTCTGGGCAATTCAAATCCTGCGTCCCAGCGCAAAAAAAAATAAAAAATCATATCCTTAGTTATAGACTAGGTTAGCACAAAAGTACTCTGTAGGGAGTTTTTTTTAATGTGCCAACTCATTATACCCCCAAAACACATTTTCCTAGTTACCTCTTTCTTCCCCATCACATGTCCAACATGTACTATCTACCTGAAGAAAAATTCTTTCAAGTCTGCTTGGGGTATAAAAATACCAATGGAAATACTTGCAAGCAAAAATCTTAAAACTTTCTGAGCTTTGTTGCATACTTGGGAAACATTCATATATCCTTCCATTGTTCTCTTCTAAATTGGTTTTCCAGTCTCTCTTCCCAATCTTTTTTAACGGCCTCAGTTATAATGTGATATTCTATATGACCTACTAATTATTCATTTTTTAACATCAGTTTCTGTTCTAGATTCAATCAATTGTAGGATGGTGGCCTAATGGTTAAGGTGTTTGCCTTACAAACACAAGGTGCAGAGTTTGAGTCTCACAAGGGATAATTGGCTAGGCTTAAAATGGCTCGCAAGGGCAATTAGCTTAGTACTAATCTATGAACCTATAATCTATGAACCCCCCCAGCAGGGCAGGTATTTTACTTAAGATTCCTCTAACCCTTTATCTTTGCCTATACTCTGATATCAATCTCTAGTAGGAAAGGCAGTCTCTAGCCTGTAGTACAAACATATTCTTGACCTTATCCCACTTTATTACCTTTCCCTCTCTAGTTATTTGCTCATGATACCTTGGTTCCTTTTACTGAAATGCAAGTTGACTCACACGGAGTTAATGCCCTCGCTGCTATGACCAAAATCAAACTCCAAAGATAAACGTGAGTAAAACAATGAAGGGGCACACATATAGCATAAATATGCTATCAAAACGCATACGATAATTCTATCCAAATATCAAGGCAGTCCATCAAGCAGGAATGCTTATAAATAAATAAAATCCATGTAGATGTAAAACCACAAGCAGAAGTTTAATTTGGTGCACCTCAGGTTAGCGCTTTCGGCATAAGCTTCATCAGACCTGAGTAACAGAAACATTTGAACTGTTTAAAAACCCGACAAGGCGGGAAACCACAATAATTTACATTAATTTAGAGCTCAATTGGCTAATCAGGCAACTGAACCTCATAGCCATAAATAAAAGCTCATATAGTATAACATATACATATATAAAAGACTATTAACTTATCTACTTGTGCATAAAAATTAATAAAATCACTTCCCATAAAGATAAACAAAGCCAAGAATATATATAAGGCTAAATATATATATATATATATATATATATATATATATATATATATATATATATATATATATATGTACAGACATATACCCACAACATATAAAGAACAATTATGTGTATTCATACCTATTTAAAAATTGTATATATTTAAAATATATCTCACATTTTTTAATACCAAAGACACAGAAGAGATATATAATATATCTGTACATTGCCTCAACACAATATATAAATGCATACACATACATGAAAATGTACATAATACATACATGCACATATAAACACAATACATTAAATTTTTATTTTCCTCATTTTCAAAAAAGGTTTAATTGGCACTTTACCATTTAGACCAGGGAATCTATCTGCTCTTAGCTTTATAATCCATGTTGTTTCTCTCGATTCAGTGAATGTACCCACATCTCCTCCTCTAATATTAATATATATTTTTTCTAAAATCCTGAATTTAAATGAATGTTCATGTCCACAATCTCTAACGTGCTTAGCTAAAGCATTAGAAATGGTACCTTTTCTAATGTGGTATACGTGCTCCCGCATCCTATCTCTAAGGCATCTGGCTTTTTTATTGATGAGAGTACTTTTGTTTCTGATATTAGAGCTTTTTGTAGAAAAATTAATCTGAAATTGTTTTTTGGGGAACAGGGTCAACCAGACCAAGCTCAAAGATCTTCTGAATTTAGATTTCATCGGTCCAATTTCAATCCACCTATGGACAAATATGTGTCCATTTTTCAGCAAGCTGTCATTAAAGATCTACATTTTCATTTGGACTCAGATACGATTATCAAACATAATCTATCAAAAGCTGAACAACAGGCTTTCAGGGATCTTAGGAGCAATACTAACATTGTCATTCTTCCTGCTGACAAGGGCGGTGCGGTAGTAGTCATGGATTCCGATTATTATTGGGATGAGGGAAATAGACAGTTGTCTAACCCCCATCATTACATGAAAATGCCCACCGACCCTACTCCTAACTATAAAAAGGAAATTGATGATTTTTTACAGGATGCAGTTGAGGAAGGCATTATTAGTGCCAATACTAAATCACATCTAACAGTTGTTGACCCTGCAAAACAATATTTATACTTATTACCCAAGATTCATAAATCTTCTCATCAACCACTGGGTAGACCTATAGTTTCAGGGATTGGATCACTTACTGAACCTTTGCCAGTATTCCTTACTGACAAACTTAAACCATTACTTACCTTCATCAGGGCTAGACTTAAAGATACCACTGAATTTTTGCAAATTGTTTCGGACTCCCAACTTGAACCTCATTGGCTTATGTGCACCCTTGATGTAAAATCATTATACACTAGTATTCCACACTGGGCAGGATTAGCTGCTATGGAGTTTTGGTTGAATAAAGCTAATATATATCATCCTGGCTTTAATACCCTTCTCATTTGCATGGCTGAACACATTCTTACCAAAAATGTTTTTTACTTCCAGCAGGATTGATATTGGCAAATACAGGGGACAGCAATGGGTGCTTCTTTTGCCCCAATTTATGCTGACCTTTACATGGGATATGTGGAGGAGCACATTATTTATGATGAACTTCATAATTTATATTTGCCTGAGATTGATATTTGGAGAAGATACTTGGATGACTGTTGGCTAATTTGGAAAGGAGGTATTCAATATTTGGACGAATTCGTAGAACATCTAAATGGAAATATATGGGGCGCTGAGTTTACGGTGGATTATCATCAAAATGAAATTAATTTTCTTGATGTATTTTTACAGCACCAGCCTGATAACACATTAAAAACTAGTGTATATCGTAAATTTCCTGAATATAACACCTTGTTACATGCCAACAGTCTCCATCCCAAGCATATTATTAATAATATTCCCAAATCTCAGTTTTTGCGTCTCAAAAGAATTTGCTCCTCTGAACAGGATCTTATACAACATCATGAGGATCTAGCCAATAGATTTATAGCAAGGGGTTATGCTAAACATAATGTCAACTCAGCCTTACAATGGTCAAGAAATAGATCAAGGGACATATTATTACAATATCAACCACATCATAAGTGTGACAATCAGGATACTCTGAGGCTTGTGACCACTTATGGTAGGAATACAGTGAATTTTCTAGACATAGTTAATAAGCATTGGAATATTCTCAAAACTCATTCGAAGTTGGATCAGTTCCTGGGGGACATATGTTTATTTTCATACAGAAAGGGCAAAACCCTAGGGTCTCACTTTTCATATTATGAAAAAGCATATTTTCGAAATGACAATTATCAACAACAAACTCTTATGGGGGACAAATTGGTTGGATCATATCCTTGTGGACATTGCTCCTTTTGCAAGTATATATTCAAAACCAAAACTTTCACCAGCAGAAATACAGGACAACTTTACAATATACACTGTTTTGGTAATTGTAGTACGGACTGGGTTGTTTATCTTGCCACATGCACTTGCCAAGCCTTCTATGTGGGCCAGACATCCAGACAACTTAGGGTTAGAATGTCTGAACACATGGGTGACATTAGAAATGCCCGGGTTACCAATGCCTTATATAGACACACGTTGAATCATCCTACTGCTAATTTTTCGTTTGCTATTATTGATAATATCACAGGCAATCGATCCTTTAAAACTGGTTGACATGATGTACTTAATAGTAAAGAAAGAAAATGGATAGTAAAATTAGGTGCTCTTTTTTCCCCTGGACTTAATGAAAAATTATAATGCTTCTTCTATTGAGTCTTTGTGCCCTGTATACTTGTGGGTTTCTTATTTAATTTCAATTTGGTTTTTGTAAGAATCACTTTTGTATTATATATCTATAATATGTTTTTCATTTCTCAACAGGATATGATGTCAGAATTTTTGATTGGAACAGGCACTTAAGGTTGGGTCTTTCCCCATTGCCTATGTTCATACTACTGATGAAAGCTATGTGCTGAAACCGGTCTAGTTCCAATAAATATTTCTTCATATATCCTAGGTGCTGGCTTCTTTATTTGGTTATATACAAGGTTGTTTGCCTTGCACCGGTCATACTGGCTAGCTCTTTCCTGTTCACTGAAAGTAAAAGCTTCCATTGCCCTGCTCATGAAGTCCCAGTCTACTCTGTCAAATGCTTTCTCTGCATGAAGACCTACCAATAAAAGTGGTACTTTCTTAAATTTTGCTTCCCTCTGAATCATCAATGTTCTGTTAATATTGTCAAATGTTTGCCTCCCCTCCACAAAACCACACTGATCCATAGCTATCAATTTTGGTATCACTTTTGCCATTCTTTTAGCTGTTATAGACACGAACACTTTATAATTATGGTTTAGTATTGAAATGGGCCTATATGAAGCTGGATCCCATGGATCTTTACCCTCTTTTGGTATTACTGTTACCACCACCTTCTTCCAGCATGCTGGTACTTCTCCTCTTAAAATACTATTAAACAAAATTTTCCAGATCTTTATCAGTTTTTTCCCTCCTAACGTCCAAACTTCCATAGGAATACCATCTATTCCTGGGGACTTTCATGTAGATTGGTTATAGATAGCCATTTTTATCTCATTCTGTCCTAGCCTGTTAGTAATTGAGCCTCATCTACCTCTAACTTTGGCATATTTAATTCTTCCGTAAACAATTAGAGTCATCCCTATTGACAAAAATCTCCTTTCTCCTTTCTCCATTCTCATGTTGGCTTATGTCATAGAACACTTTCTGCTACTTTATGGCTATAATATTCTGAATGGTTGTTATTATTCCACTTAAGATTTTCTGCATAAAAATCTTACTCTCTGTTTCTTGAACGTCCTCCCTGATTCATTATTATTTCTTTCCATTTAAATTATAACTGTCTCTTTTTTATGTATATGAGCTTTAACTGTGTAGCTCTAAAATATCACTTCAAGTCAGGTAATCCTAAACCACCTTGTGCTATTGGAAAAATCAACTTATCCTACTTAACACTTGCCTTCTTCTCGCAGATAAATTCCGTCAATTCTTTATTACTTATTGTCCTCCACAACTTCTCCTCTGGTTGATAAAAATATGCCTGACCCATTTATAAAACTAAAAGGACTAAAAACATTTTCACTGTTTTATCTTACTATCTGCATCCATAAACAAGAATGTCCAGTTTCTCAGTTTTTGTATTATATTTGGTTTAGTCTCTTGCAACATATCATTAGCTGTCATAACAGAAGCCCTTTTAATCTATACTCCTAAATACTTAATCTTATAATGCGCCATAAATATGGGTATGCTGAACCAATTTGTATGTGAGCATATACTTTATGGCTATAGCCTTTGTTTTATCTTTATTAATTTTATATCCCAAAAAGACTTGAAATTGTCTCAAAATATTCTACAACACATCGAGATGTCATTTTCTGATTTATCAGGTACAAAATAGTATTATTTGCAAATAACGCTAACTTTTCTTGATTACCATATCAAGTACAGCCTTGCAGTTCTGAGTCCTTTATTTTCTATGCTGGTCCATATCTATTAATTTTGGCAACACCTTTGCCATTCTTTTAGTTAGTATACTCATAAACACGTTATTATTGTGTTTTAAAATTGAAATGGGTCTGTTTGAAGCTGGGTGTGTTTGATCTTTATTGTCATACGTTAACAGTGGCTGAAAAAGACTGGACTTTTTTTGGCTTTGTTAAACTTGTGGGTGGACTGGTTTAATGGTTAGGTGTTTACCTCACAGGTACAAGGTACGCAGTTTAATTCTCACTTTTGGTCACTGTCTGGTTATTGGCTAAGCCTATAATAGTCTGCAGACTGATATAGTATTTTAGGGAGGGATTGGCATAGTGGTTAAGGTCTTTACCTCACAGATACAAGGTACATGGTTTGATTCTAACCTCTGTTTATTGACTAGGTATGTAACAGTCTGAAATTGATAGCCTACTATTTTCCTATGAACTTATGAAAACAGCTTTCTTCCAAGATATTGGTGCTTCTCCTCCTTTAAAAATACTGGTAACCAAAGTCTTCCAGACCTTTATCACTTTCTTCCCTCTTAACTTCCAGACATCCACAAGAATATCATCAGTTCCTGGAGATTTTCCTGAAGATTGACTACAGATCCCCATTTTTATCTCATTCCCTCCTATCTTAACTGTTAGTTGTTCAGCTTCATTTACTTCGAACCTTGCATGATTAAGTCTTCCATACATATTTCCATTTGTGTTCTTTCTTGATTTCCATATTTTATGCTGTATATAATTTTTTATAAAATGACTGAAATATGTCCAAAACCTTTCACAGAAAAAATAGCAATGAGACCACCAGGCTGTATTCAACTTTTAATAAAATTCCAGATAAAAGGTACTTATCTGGAATTTTATTAAAAGTGGAATATAGCCTGGTGGTCCCATTGCTAGTTTTTCTATGAAATGTTTGATTGTTGGTGGCTTGTTGGACTTTTGTAGGGACTTTATGTGCTTTTTATAGTTTATCTACAAAACCTCTACAGGATCTCTGGTTATTTTTCTTGTTAAAGGCCCCCTAAGTTAGGCAACAATCATACTTTCTGCTGCCAAAATCATTTTTCTAAAAGTTATTATCAAAAATAGTTCCTTTACAGCAATCTTTCTAAACTCATGCATATTATCCAGATACTCCCTTATTTTCCCTTTAGTATTGTGCAATTGCACCTCTTCTTGTTCTGTAATATTCCCCTTTTTCTGTAATACTTTAACCTTTGTCAGCCTTTCAAAGTAATTCCTATTACTTCTTAACCATTTCTCTTTCTCTTTTATTCTATCCTGTTTTTAAGGATTCATATCACTTCACTGAAAGACCATTTCAACGACACCCATTTCACTGAGACCAAATCACCTAAAGTTCATTTCACTGAAAGTTCATTTCACCTAAAACTCATTTCACTGACAAGTAGTACTCTCAGGTAAGTCAAAGGTAGATGTCCTTTTCCCCACTGTAGTGCAATCCTGGTGTTAGTATATATATATATATATATATATATATATATATATATATATATATATATATATATATATATATATATATAGTTGGGGGTGTGTGGGGGGCACAGCCCCCACTTAATTTGGTTTTCTGCCCTCTGGTTTTGTTTTAAATTATTTGGTAAAACCTAACTAGATAGGGGGCCTACACTCCCCACACCCCCCAATGTGGGGGGCTGTGCACCCCCTAACTATATATACTAACACCAGGATTGCACTACAATGGGGAAAATGACATATACCTTTGACTTGCCTTAGAGTACTACTTGTCAGTGAAATGAGGTTTAGGTGAAATGAGTTTTAGGTGAAATGAACTTTAGGTGATTTGGTCTCAGTGAAATGGGTGTCACTGAAATGATCTTTCAGTGAAGTGATACAAATCCGTTTTTAAACTCTGTTTTCATTTTATCCCACTCACTAGCTATAATCTCTGAAAATATTTATATCTTCCCAAATAACTTTCAAATAATTTCCACTACCCATTCCTTAAATTCCTCTTTTTTTAACAGGCAGGTGGTAACGCATGGGTGTTTCATTTTTACTTCATTACCCTGCATTTTTATCTTAGTTTTTATTGGTGAATGATCTGGAATAGTTATTGGATGAGTGTCAAAGCTTTCAATTAAATGTGAATATTCCTGTGAAGTATAATTTTTATATAGTCTTGCCTAGTTATTATAGAATAATAGGTAAATTTGGTACCAGTTCCTACTATTGAATTCACATCTTGCATATAAAATATTTTCATACTTTCTACAGAAATCCACTGACTTTTGTTAGATTTTTATTTTGGGTCCCCAACATATCCTTAATATTGCAAATCAAGTTCTAGTCCCTACCTAATAGTAATACTCCCTGCTGAGAGATTATTCTAGCTTTCCAAATTTTATTAAGATCCATAATAGGAGTTTTTGGTGGAATATGAATACACACTAGTGTAATCCTTTTTCTTTGCCAATAGCCCTTATTACCACAAATCTACCATTATTATATTTTCCCCCATTACTATCACTACTAGAGCCCCTCAAGCAATTAGAATAATTACTCCCCTTTTCCTCTGTCCCTGATATTTTGCTGAATATCCATTTTGAAATAATTTATTTGTCAAACTCACATGCTCATTTATTTCCAAATGTGTTTCCTGCAGCATTGATATTTCCTCTCTGCACTTCTTAATATTATTCAATAATATTTCCTTTTTGTTCATACCTGTAAGATGATTTTCATTCCAAGATAATATGGGCAGCATAGCCATTATGATAAAAAGCTACTGTTCCCACCTATATACAGGACAGTCTTTTGAATGTATATTTCCAACTTTTGTCTTATATGCACCCACTAAGATTTGGCAGGCTGATCTTTTATACATTTCTTTCTTTTCATGTCCATTTGAAACTATGTCACATTTTTCAAAACTTTATATTTTAATTAAAACTCTCAAACAAAAAAAAAACATTTTCAGAGCACCCCCATTCCCTGTTAAATTAGAACAGGCACACAAAACTATGTACATTTTCAAAAAAATGTTCAACCTTCAAGATAGGAACAGTTGCCCCAAACTGACACCTGCACCCACAGAAATTACTTAACCTAAAATTAAGGCTACCCATGCTAAAGAGCATGGTGTGGACTGTGTTCTCATTTACACTGATTGCTATCTATTGATTTCTTATTTCTATTCCCCACCCAGATGTGAAAACAGCTTATATACTTTCAGAAAACATTAACTTTTAGTCCTATGAAAAAGTGCACTGACTATCTTTAAATAAAACAAAATTGTACATTGTTCCACTAAATGCATAAAATATTAAGGCTGACAGACTGCTATCTCTTATTTACTTCCCTTAATTTCAGACTTTATTCTTTATTAAACTGTTTTCCACTAATTTTGCATTTCCCTCAGCAAAAAATGCATAAAACTCTCAGGATTAACTGCTTGCGCCTTCAGACAGCTTGACTCCATGGAAAAGTACTCAGCAATGAAACTTTGTAAATTTAACTCAGAACAGAATATGCAGCTACCTTCAGCTGCAGACTTCTTGACTTCCACTGAAATTTGCTAATGAAAAAGCAAGCTAATATCTTTGCAGATTTAAGAAACGTAGCATTTTCATGGCTTTCATCATTTTGTCTTATTTTTAAAGCCTTCTTGCTTACAAAAAACACTTGTTTATAGTGTAAGCCAAAAGCGTTAATCTAAACATGCTCTCTTGTAAAAATAAAAGAAAATATCTTAATCTACATATAATACAATATAATCAGTGCACTTTTGTACCACATTCCCATCCCAACAGCCCAAGATCACAGCATATTAACATTAAACTTTCTTTTGTCCAGCCTTTCTTCTTCTTTTGTTATACAGTAAGGTCTATACTTCTTACAATTAAAAAAAAAACTTGTTTACTTTAATATTTGTAACAAAAGTGAAAGCACTGAAAAGACCCCCCCCCCAGGCATTAAAAATACCCCTGACTACACACTACATAAAACTGATTTACTATATATAATATGCAGTTTAGGTCATTACATGTTTTATACATATACTAATAATAAGAAAATTTGTTTCACTTACAGTTACTGTCTTCTTTTTTAGTATCCTTCTAAATTTAAAGACATAAAGTGGGATTTATGTTTTACAAACCATCTACAAGTTTAACAAAGTCAACAGAAGGCCAGTCTTTTTCAGCCACCTTTTCTTGCAAAGCCATATTTCACAAAAGTGACTTATGAGTTATAGTCACCTATTTATTCACTGTTTTCTGTGTTGCTGGTCTTCTTCCTGCTCATCTTCATCTCCCAACACCAGACTTTGGTTGAAGTTCAACATACTCTTGATTGTTCTAGTCAACTCTTGTGCTTTCTTTCTGTCTCTCAAGCATTTTACTTTGGAACATTGGAAAAGGTTTCACTAGCAAAGTCTATGAATTTTACTGCCAGAAGAATGAAAAGGCTCACTTTTGTTGGATGAACTTCTTTTTACTTCCCCCTTACCCTATTTTGTGTCAAAAATGTCTTTGATCCTCCAGAAAAAAATACTCTGAAGACAGCTGGAAACAGCAGCTTGAAACTCACACCTGCCTCTCAACATTCCATGACTGCTGGGATAGAATTCTCTTTTGCTTGGTCTAGAGTGAATAACTATTTTCTAAAAATACTCTACTGTCTCCAGTTTTTAATACTTTGCCCTTCTACCACAGTATTATCTGGATCAACTCTTTCTGCTGGTATGATTGCAGCTTTACTAATATAGGTTTTGGTTGCTTTCTCAGGGCCACATTTGGAGAATGCACCTCGATATGCCCTTTCAATTAACAAATCCGGCTGTGGAACACCAGTCCAATTGCTTATTTGTGCTTTACTAAAATGTATACAGTATATTCCTTCTAGTTTCTCTGGTACAGTAGAAAATTTCATATTTTCTCAAGTTTTCTCTGTGTATTCTGTTTTCTAACTCTACTCTTTGTTGAAACAGCTCTTCTTGGAAAGTCTCATACTCAGCCGGGTTTTTTTATTTCCGCTCTGATTTTTGTAGATTTATCAGTTTATCTCAACAACTAGTTAAAGCTTCCTCTATTTTTTTATAGCCTTTTGTTATTGAAGTTGATACATTCCTTCAGTGTTCCACTTATTTTTAACGAGTTTATTGAATTATCACTTAAGACATAGACAAACATACATTTATAAAAAAGAAAAACCATGTTAACATGTTCAAAATTACAAATACTATATATCACATAGCACCAACTTCCTGTCAGAAAGCGCTGGTGGCTGTAATACCCAAAGAGGGTAAATAAAAACCCATCAGATCCAGCTTCATAACAGGTCCATTTCAATCTTGAACCATGATTATAAAGTATTTATGTCTATAAGGACTAAAAGAATTGTAAAGGTGATGCCAAAATTGATAGATATGGATCAATGTGGTTATGTAGAGGGGAGGCAAACATCTGACAACATTAACAGAGCACTGAGGATACAGAGGGTAGCTGAATGTAAGCAAATGCCACTGTTTTGGTGGGTCTTGATGCAGAGAAAGCATTTGACAGAGTAAGCTATGTGTTTATGAGCAGGGCAATGGAAGCATTTGCATTCCCTGATAAAATGTTTAGGTTGATTTGGAGAATATATGAGAGATCAGAGGTGACAATTAAAGTGGGTAGGGTTTTTCTCTGATAATTTCTGTTTGAGAAGAGGAACCAGGCAGGAGTGTCCTCTTTGTTATTTTTGCTATATTTAGAACCACTGGCAAAGAAAATAACAGATGCAGAAATTCAAGGATATAATTGGTATGGTAGTCAAGAAAAAACTGTCTCTATTTGCAGATGATATTATCTTATACCTGATAAAACCAGAAAAGGACATTTCAATGTTGTGGAACATTTTGAGGCACTTTTAAATCTTTTTGGTATACAAAATCAATGAAGCTAAAACAAAGGTAATAGCTGTAAATTATGTACCCTCACACAAATTGGTTCAGCAATATCCATATTATGGGGACATGATCATAGGATCATAGGCAGTTACTAAGCTAATGGCCTCAGGGACATTAGAAGCCTAGCCAAGTTCAACCCATATTTCCAAGGATGTCTGGTTCAAGCAGACAGTAAAATCAGACGTATTGCCTCTGCCCAAGATGGACACAGGTGGAATCCCTGGGGTGAATTTCTGGTTACCCATCCAATTGTCCAAATTATGCTTAAATAGGGCCAATGAGGGGCTTTGTTTAACATGAATAGGAAGCTTATTCCAAAGGTGGGGCAACCTCTGTGAGACAAATCTGTCTCTCCAGCAAGTTCTATTGATGTCACATACCAGGTTAAGGTACTTTGAGTGAAGGACCTGTGTGCCATTTGACTCGCGAATGTGCAGCATTTCCATTAAAGCTGAGTCAGAGATTCTTCTATATGCAAGGCACAGTTTGCCTGTGAGCAGGCTGTATGACACAGAGTAAAGTGACAATGATTTCAGTCTGTCCGCATTAGACAGATCCAGAAGACCCTGACTTTTCTTTGTAAGGAACCTTTGTGGTCTCTCCAATTGTTGCAGGTATTTGGAAAGGAACATACCAAGGGGAGCATTGTACTCTATTATTAGCCTAATGAGGGAAGAGTGCAGGGGGATTATAACCTCCTTTTTCTGGAGGCAATGCCCTTACTTATGAGATTAGCAATATAAAATGCCCTTCTTACCTCTGTGCAAAGATGGTGATTGAAGTTAAGGTTGCTGTTGACCTTTGTGCCCAGATCTCTCACTACTGACTGTGTGCTTAGGGTATTGCTATTGATGTGGTAGTTTGCAGGAATATCATCCTTGCCGAAGGGGATGATAATGTATTTTTTTGCATTACGTTTAAGACCATGACTTTGGCACCAGTCATTAGTCTGTGTAAGACCTTCTTGAAGGATGTTGACATTGCTAGGGGTTTCAGTGATCGTTCCCAGTTTGCAGTCATCACCAAAGTTTGTAAGCCACAGTCCTTTAGTTTTAGCCTGTACTTCTGAGAAGTAGATTTCAAACAGTAACTGTCCCAGAACTGATCCCTGCGGAACACCACTGTTTATGGAGGTGGAGTCCCCATTTTGACCATATGAGTTCTATCAATGAACTAGTTTGCAACCCACCCTACAATATATGGGTCAGTACCCAGCTGGGTGAGTTTATCAATGATGACTGAGTGGGGGATTGTGTCAAAGGTCTTGGCTAAGTGTAGGTAGGCTGTATGCACAGATTTGTCCTTGTCTTGGGCTTTTGTGACTGTCTCAAAGTCCACCAAGTTTAACATGCAGATCACCAAACTGGGTGGGGTTGAGTGTTTGGAGATTTCCTCTGTCTTTGTTACTAAGGTCCATAATGATTCCATCCATGGCCTTGCAGATAAGGCTAGTCAGGCTAATAAGTCTAAAGTTCCTGGGGTCCATGGATGCACCCCCTTTGTGCAAATAGATGATGGTAACTGTTTTCCATACCACTGGGATGAAGCCAGTGCCTAGGCTGTGACTGAAAAGCCTGCCCAATGGTAATGTTAATTTCTGTTTTAACCCACGTAGAACACAGCCGGGGGTGTTGTCTGGTCCCATGCAGGCTGTATTTTTGGCCTTGGAGAGGACATTTAAGACCTGCTCTTCAGAAATAGTAGGTTGGGGACAGGTGTTAAGGATGCTTTGGGGTATATGTGGTGAGGACAGGGGAGTGAAGTTTTCACTGAACTGTCAGCCAGCAGGTTTGCTATATCCACAGTTTCTGTATATGCAGTACCATTAAGTACAAGTTCATTGCAAACCTGGGCCTTACCTTTGAGGTTACCGATGTAACTAAGGAACGCATTGTGGTTATCCTTAGGGGAAGCTAATTTAGAGTTGCAGTTAGTTTGGAGGACTTCAATAGGAGTCTTCTTTGCTTGTTTAAGTTGAGGAGGGAGTGTTTCTAGTTTTGAAATCATTCCTTCCTTCTCTTAGACAGCAATTTCTTTCTCCTATTGTATAGCCTATTAATGGTAGTTGTCCCCCAGGCAGGTTTGTTTTTCCTTGAAGATCTTGCTTTGGTTCTGTCAGGTACGGCAGAGTCAGTACAATTGTACAGATGCTTATATAAAGCACTGATGTATAACTCAGCATAGGTGTCTGTTCTATCAGTGGGGGGAGGGGTTATGAAGCTATTTATGCTGTCACGTAAGAGGTTGTAATTGGCCTTGGAGAAATTTTTAGTCGAGCTGTTGTTAAGGGGGGGTCTTGTGTTACAGTTACTAATTGCAAGACTGATTTGTGGTCAGATCTCATCATGGATGGCCACACACTGGGGTTGATGCAGTGGTCCCCCATGTTGGTGAGGACCAGATCCAGGATGTTTTAGCCTCTTGTAGGTGTGTCAACCAGCTGGTCCATGGCATTGGAGTTAACTAAGTCCAGGAACCTTTGGGCAAGTGAGTTAGAACATGAAGAAATACTTAACTAACACTGCCCGAATAACTCTCTCCCAGGCTTTATTACTCCCAGAACTCCTGCACAGCTGCCACATATTCACAAACCTAAATTCTACACTTATTTCCAAGCTTGAAACTACTTATAATAAGATCGCCAGATTTGCAGCTAACCAAACCTACAAGTCACACCACTGCTTACCACTACAGCAACTAGACTAGCTAGAATTCCCTCAGCTGCTCCAACTATACCAACTACAAATCATCCATTCTATCCTCTATCTACCCTCCTCCTGCCCCAGCCTCTCCATTATCATATCCAAATATTCCCCTGCTAGGAAGCTACGCAGCTCAAATCAAGAATTATTAGACATCTACAAACCCAAAACCAAAATAGGCTGCCTTCTCTATAAGTATAACCCAGCTACATCCCGGAACCAACTCCCCTTGGAAATAAAATCCCTCCAGCATAGCAAAAGTTTCAAATTAGCCACAAGGAAATACCTAAAAACAAAGTGGTCTTGCCACTGTAGCCAACCACCCTGAAACCACCATCCTTACACCTACTTTACCACCTCACTCTTAATGTATCTCTAACACTATTCCCCTGCCTCTTCTACCTCTTCCCTTCCTCTATCTCCAACCACTCTTAATTCTTACAGTCTCAAAACAACCTACCTGTCTAGTCTGTCTCCTATAATCTACCTCCCCTACATCTCCTACTAGCCATTCTTCCTTTCCTTTCTTGTTTCCTAACTCTTATACAACTAGATCCTACCCACTTTAAATAAGCATCTGACTATTAACTCATTTTGCTCTAAGCAGCTTAAATAATATTGTAACTAGTCACATTTTATTCTGCAAATTCTTTAAAACCTTGTTTGTAACAATTCACATACTTGTCTGCCAATTGTTAATACTCTGAATAATTGAATTGCCTGAGGAGCTTTTTTTCTCTCCAGGTCTCTGCTTGTAAGATCCTATAGCTGATTATTAAATTTTAGTAACATAGTAGTAACAAATTGTTTTCTAGTCCTGAGGAGCTTTTCTGCCTGTGTCTCTGCTGAAAATGAGCCAAAAGCTCAGCCAGACTAACCCGGTTAACAAATGTAAAATAAAATAAATAAATAAATAAATAAATGTATAATTTACCCAGTCAATGGATGGTTAATTAAAGCCACTCAAAACTAGGGTGACTGGTTGTATCTTAATTGACTCAAGTAGATCCAAGTAGGCTGAGTGGAGGTTCTGATTCATGGAGGGGGTCCTATAGCTGGCAATAACCTGAAGAGGGGTCTTACCTACAGTCAATTACACCTGAAGTAATTCAAGGGAATCGTGCTGTTTAACCAATCTAGAGGTGTATTTATCTTTAATGAATATTGACACACCACTTCTTTTAGTTCTCATGCCTTCAGTTTGTGGTCTGAATGTGTGGAAGGAAATGTAACCTGGTATAACTGGGGTGCTCTCCGCAGCTTTAAACCAGGTCTCAGTGACGGCACAAATGTCAGCATCTACCAAGGTGAGAACTGCTTCCAGTGAGTGCAGTTTCTGGTTTAGACTCCTAGCGTTTAGCAGCATAATCTTCAGGTTGTTTTTAGAGGGTATTTTTAAGTCAGGAATTTTGTCCTTGTGACATTGCCTAAAAAAGGCACTATGGGGGTACCTAGAGCCTTAGATAGTAACTGAAATCTCAGGGGTGACAGATGAAGACCACTCTGGTAAAGCATAAACGCCTGTCAGCCATGTCATCTCAGGCTGACAGATACTGGATCCCCTTTGAATGACACCAGAAACTAAGCCAATAGTTGAAGTCAATCATTTTTTGTTTGTATTGAGGTATCATCCTAGGCAAAGGTAAAAATGCTGTTTAAGGTGCTAAGGATATATCTGTCTGAGACATAATCAGAGAGCTCAGTCATGTCTCTCTTTATATAGTCCAGTGAGATATGTCTCAAGTCATTCAGACCAACTTGGACTATGATGGAGTCATAACAGTGCCTGTTGTTGAGAGACTTGACTGCATGTGTGATGTGGTGGATCCTGGCACCTGACAGACAGTTGACCGTGACTTTTTCCTTATGACTATGATGTTTGTTTTTGTGTTATGCCTTAGAGGCTTGACTGGTGAGACACTGGCATGTGATATATTATGTATACTATATTCTGCAAAGGATGTATTATGTGAATTGTTCTTGTGTTTGTGTTTGGGAGGTCTCTGATGTTTAGGTAAGCTTCTAGTAAGGACCTCTGCATATGTAGGTTTAAGTGTTTTTGGTTTGGTAGTTTCAGGTGGTGAGGTGTGCATGCTGACAACCTGTTTAGTATCAGATGAACTGACTGGTGAGAGAGACAGTCTGGATTCTAGGTTCTTGATATAGATGCATCTCTCACATAATGAATTTGTGTTGACTAGAAGAAGTGGGTTGTCAGTGTACAGTTCAAAAATGCAATATACAGTGAATAATTCTATTTAAGTTTTGCAGAGGTCAACAGATGCCCTGGATTGATCAGATAAATACAGCAGTGCAGTAGCTGGTCACCAAACCCTCTGGAGCTTTGCTAAAACAAGTGCAAACATGTGCAAATGTGGTGCTTATGTAGCAAATGACAGCAAACTGATTTAAACAAATTAACCAAAAAAAAAAAGCTCAAATCTGAGCCCTGTTCCAGCAACCTTCAATCAGATGAGTTCTGACTACACACTCCTGCCACTAGGGTGCAGTGGAATCCTTTCCAACAAAAGATGGCTTGGTTTAGTGTTCAGGTTATACAAACAGAACTGGATTCAGCAGGTCTGAATCTAGTCTATGCTACAGCAAACAAACTGCAACAGTTTCAGGGAAAAAAACCAAAACAGTTTAAATAAGCAGCCACAATAAGCCTTCAACAAGCAACTCCCAGCTCAGAAGGGCAGAGGCTACCCTCTTCTCCAACAAGAGTGTAGACCACAAACCTTCTTAATATAAAATAACTGTCTTGAAGCTCGAGTGCTTAAACCAGAACTAAGACACTCTTAGAATAACAGACCCACTAAGCCTTCAAACAGCAATTCCCAACTTAGAAGGATGTAAGCTATGTCTCCTGCCATAAGAGTGTAGACCACAAACCTTCTTAATGTAAAACAACTGGCCTGAAACCCAAGTGCTTAAACTGCAACTGGCTTGAAGTCTAAGTGCTTAAACCACAACTAAAAGGCTTAGAATAACATTTACAATTTAATCAGGCTACTAACAAGCACTAATAAATGCAGCAGAATAAATGCAATTTAACACTTTTAAGAACAAGCAGAAAAAGCAAAATGAAGTCATAAAGTAGAAATAAACATGAATATAGTAAAAGCAACTGAATAAAGTGCATTTTTTAAGTTAAGTGGGAAGGGAGGAAACAGAAGATAATTCAAGGTTAATAAACTAAGGGGGTTGGCCTTCCCAAATGACCTCTCTGTACTCAGTAAAATGAGCTGATGAGATGGGACTGGGAGGAGTGTCCAAATCAGATTTAAAGTGGGGATCAACTCAAAAGCCACCAAGTTAAGAATACAACAACAGTTGGAAAGGTGAGTGGGAAAAATAAAATGCAGACAGAGATCAGCAATATTTAGGCAGAGCACAGCAAGCCAAGCCAAGCAAGCACTCCAGCTAGAGATATTTCTAGCTAAGTGAGGAATGCTATTTTCCAGCTCTTCCCACTAATTAGCTGATGTTATTTGCTGTTTGCAAAGGAATTCTTTGTTAACTTCTCTAAATGACCCTAGCCAAGACCTCTTAAAACTCCAACAGAACAGAAAACTTAAAGCAAATGTAATACAAGAATAAGATACAAAATAGATGTAACCAAACCTTAAATGAAAAACTTCAATTCAAAATAAAATGCAGACAGAGATCAACAATATTCAAGCAGAGTACAGCAAGGAAGCCAAACAAGCACTTTAACTAGAGATATTTCTAGCTAAAGCATGAATTTTATTTCTCAGTTCCTCCCACTAATTAGCTGATATTATTCACTGTTTGCAAATTAATTCTTTGTTAACTTCTCTAACTGGCCCTAGCCAAGACCTCTTAAAACTCCAGCAGAGTAGAAAACTTAAAGCAAATGTAATACAAGAATAAGATACAAAATAGAAGTAACACACCCTTAAATGAAAAACTTCAATTCAAAATAAGATGCAGACAGAGATCAGCAATATTCAGGCAGAGTACACTAAGCTGATAAAACGAAGTACTTAGGAGAATGGATTAAAAAAAGATTCTGGTGTGGCAGTTAAAGATATGTGGAAAGAGACTAAACAAAAGATAATATAAAACTTGAGAATTTGGAAGCTCTGTTATAAGGATATGGATAGCAAGATACAAGCAGTTAACAGTTTCTAGTCCCTTTAGTTTTATACACAGGTCAGGCATATTTTTATCAACTGGAGGAGAAGTTATGGATAGCAATTAATAAGGAGCAGAAAGATTTTATCTGGGAGAGAAAACAGCAAGCATCAAGTAGGATAATCTGATTCTTCCAACTGAACAAGGAGGTTTGGGATTACCTGCTTTGAAGGGGTATTTCACAGCTACACAGTTAAGGCATGGCACAAGCAGAAACCTATAATTTAAAGTGGAAAGGGATGATGAGGAAATGTCAGGAAGCTCGAAAACAAGGAGAGACTGCAATTTTGGATGCAGATCCTTAAGAAGAATAACAATAATCATGCAGAATATTATGTTTATAAAGTAGCAGAAGGTATTCTAAGAACTAAGCCAACATGGGAAAGGAGAAAGGAGATTCTGCCAATAGGGATGACTGCAATTAAGGATACAGACAATAGGAAAGAGGGGGGTAGAATTTATTGGAGAAAACTGGTAAAAGAACCAAGGTACTAGGAGCAAATAATTAGAATGGGAATGGTGATAAAATGGGAAGAGGTCAAGAATTTTTTGGACTGCAGGTTAGAGACTGCCTTCCCTTCCCTTTCAAGTGCTAATTATCAGAGTATAGGCAAAGAGAAATACGTAGGGTGATCCTAAGTGAAAGACCAACACTGGTAGATGTTTTAGTAGAATATAAAACAGAAGCTGCTGTTAAAAAAATAATTATAAGAGTATACAAAATATTGAATGATAACTATAAGAATCAATCAGCAGAGGTTAGAAAGGATTGAGAAGAGAGATTGGATAAGCAGTAAATATATGTTTTCTCCCAAATATGCAACAACATCTAAAGTTTTAGGATCTATTCTTGGAAGCCTTTATATAGGTATTTTTATACCCCAAGTAGACTCCAAATAATTTTTCCTCAGGTAGACAGCAAATGTTGGAGGTATGATGAGGAAGAAAGAGGTAACTGGGAACATATTTTCTGGGAGTGTAATGAGTTGGCAGACTTTAAAGATTCCCTGCAGACTGCTCTGTCAGAAATACTGGGTGAGCAAAATGGTGTAACTAAGCAAATTATTTTTTTGTGAGTTATGATACAAAATCTGAATTGCCTAGACATAGTAAGGCCTTACTGAGTCTAATTATGGTGGTTGCCAGAAAAGCAATTATTAGAAAATGGAAATCAATCAAAGTCTAAACCAACTGTACTAGACGTAGTGAATATAGTAGCAAAGATAAAACAACTGGAAATTGGGATATTTAGTAAATGGTAGGAGCAAATTACATGGGGAAAATGGAATTGTAGGATAAAATACATGCAGAGGAAGAACGATTTCTATAAGAAGGCAGGGTTTGAATGAGCTATGTAATGTTTGACAATGACTGGATAGATTATAAGTGATGAATAATGTTTGCAACTACAATTATATCAATATGGTTTGTTTCCATTTATATAAATGCCTGATTGTGTATGTCATATGTGATAATTTAATAAAGATGCTTTGTTTAAAAAAAAATTATATGTCACAGACATGCTTTTATACAATTATTATCAAGGCAACATTGCATAAATTACTTAATTCCTGCCTTCACGTAAACCTCACTCCTCCTCAAGACCTTATTCTGCATGTATTATTCCCACAATCTCCAATTTCCCTAAGTAGTTCATTCCTACCCTTTTCTAAATATCATACTTCCAGTTCTTTTATCTCTTTTATTTTTTCTCTTCCTCTTTTCTAGTTGATTTTCTTTCAGGCTCTCCAAGCTTCTTTGCTGGCACCCAGGCAGTGTACTTACTAGCCAGTAGCCGAATTTACTAAAACTTGCAGAGTTTCTGGTCCTTACCTCTCAGTTTCTTTTTTTATACTGAACTGAAATGAAGTAGTTGATCAGTGTGTAGCCATCTTGGAAGTGTGTTTCATTTATTATAATTATCTCTGAATACATCGGATTTATTTTTTTCCTCTAAATTACTGGAAGATATCTTGTGAACCAAAACTGAAGCTTGAACTGTTTTTTTTTTTTTTTTTTTTTTTTTGCTGAACAGCTGTAGAACCTTTCCCAGACAATATTTTCTCTTTATCTTTTCTGGTTGATTTTCTTTCATGTTTTCCAAATTTGTCTTTGTTGGCATCCAGGCAGTAAACTGATTACCCCCAAAAACATTTTCAATGGTAGTACTTCTTTTTCTTGGTTTCTGTTTTTCCACTGGGAGAGCTGAAATTAAGAATTGGGTCAGTGTGCAGCCATCTTTGAAGTTTCAGTCTTTCCCCTCATTTGGTATAACTTCCACTACTGTTTCTTTTCAAGTAAAGGGCAAATCCTCACCCAGAAAAATATTGTTAAAATGTACTAACCATACTGTTATTTCATCTTCCTTCTTTTTCCAAACTTTTATTGGAATTCCATCATGTCCAGTGCTTTCTCTGTATTCTGGTTTGTCATTGCTTCTTTAATTTCATGTCCCTTTATTTTTTATATTAATAACAATCACTAGATGTATTTTCATGGTTCACAATGGTTCAATGTGTAGCAACTGTCTAATGTTGCATAAGAACCAAACTTCATTGAAATCTTACTGAAAAACTCACTGAGACTGTATCATTGACTGTTGTGAGGGAAAATGTTAGTCTGTTTTATATTGCTTTGCTTTATTCTGTTTTGTATACTGCAGTATATTTTCACTGTAGTGTGTTTTAAATTGCATTCTGTTTTCCGTTGCATATTTAATCTAGGAAAGAAACCTAAGTTGCCTCTTTTGAGTCACAGAAATTAGAAAAGGTCACGCCACTTAATGCTAATCACATATGAACTGAGGGAGGAGTTAGGAAGTGGACCTTTTATTTAAAGGTAAAGAGAAAACACTTCAGGACTTTACTGGAAAAGGTTACTCAGACTCTGCCATAGACTATTGTGAGAGAAAGGTTAGATTTTTTCATGGTTGATTTCTTGCATTTTGTATAATGTGGTGTATTTTCATAGCACTGTGTCTGAACTGCATTCTGTTTTCCACTACATATTCAAAAATAGGAAAGAAACCAAAGCTGAGTCACAGAAATTAGATCAGGTCAGTTAAGGTTAATCCTATGTGAACTGAGGGAGGGGCTAACAACTAGACCTTTTGGTAAAGAGAAAATATTTCAGGGCTTTACTTGAAAAGCTCATTCAAATTCAATTGCATAGAAAAGTCAGTACCCATCTGCCCTAAATATAACTGTAAGTTCAAGAATAAACTACTCTGGCAGGATTCCTGGGTTAATAAGCTGTACAACAAAAGAAGGAAAATAATGAAAACATGCAAGAAATCTTCATCTCTCTACCTCAAGACTACAGTGAAACATGCAGGCTAGGAACTTAAAAACACTATTAGAAAATATAGAGTATGGACTTAGGTTTGCTACAGATTCCAAAGGAAACTGCAAATCTTTCTTAGGTATGTAAGAACGTTAGGGAATAATGCCAACAATGGACTGAGCTTATCTATAATAATATCACCCTTTATGATACTGAGGATATAGTTAATATATTAGCAGATTTAGTGCTAACTTTAACCCTCCTATACATATAGTTTCCCCCATTATCCCTGAGAATTTAGTTTTCCATGTAATCACATTGGATAGTCTTAAAATCCCTGTTAAAGCCTAAAAATAATGCTTCCATAGGACCACACAACATACCAAGCTGCATTTTCATCAGTGCCAAGTATGCACCATCTAAGGTTCTTCGTAAGCTGTTCAACCTCCGCCTATCTACATGGTTTGTTCCTGATGCATAGAAAGCAGCCACTGTGAGTCCCCTACACAAGGGTGATCTCTCTACAGACCCAGGTAATTATAGATTCATCAACCTCACCAGCCATATTTGCAAAGTCATGGAATGTCACGTAGAATAACTCAAGCTCCACGTGGGTTTACAGAGTGGTCCTAGCAGCAGGGAACTCAGAAAAGCGACTACCTTCTGGATTTAAGTATCTTTGCTTTTTTTCACTTGAAATAGCTTCTGTAGCTTACCTTGAACTAGCCTGAACTGTTTTTTAACTGATTGCTGCATTATTTTAAAATCTGCACTTAAAGTTACATTTTAGTCGAATTTGATCGAAAATTTGCTTGTTTGTTTGTTTAATTTAACTGTGGAGGCTGCCCACTAAAGTGTGCTAGCCTGTGTAACTAATTTATCACTGTTTCTGCATTTTCTGTGTGTTTCTACCAAAAAAAAAAAAAAAAATAATCCTTGTTTTCCCACCTTCCTCGACTAGTTTAGACCAGTTTACAGGCATTGCTGTATTCTGGGCTGTGGTGTAGTTCCTGTGTTGTCCATTACCTTACTTGGATAGAAGGAAGTTTCTTTGCTCACCAGTGGGAGTGGGGAGCCTTGAGCAGCCTACCTGTCCTTGGGGAAGTGACCTCAGCACAAGAAGCTGTAGTAATTGGTTGTTTGGGACCATTTCTAGCTCTTTTGTAGTTCACTGTTTAAAATCCGCCTCTGGGCGTTTTTTTCTGGCTATACTGCTCAGACAAGCTCCACATGGGTTTACAGAGTGGTCCTAGCAGCAGGGAACTCAGAAAAGCAACTACCTTCTGGATTTAAGTATCTTTGCTTTTTTTTCACTTGAAATAGCTTCTGTAGCTTACCTTGAACTAGCCTGAACTGTTTTTTAACTGATTGCTGCATTATTTTAAAATCTGCACTTAAAGTTACATTTTAGTTGAATTTGATTAAAAATTTGCTTGTTTGTTTGTTTAATTTAACTGTGGAGGCTGCCCACCAATGTGTGCTAGCCTGTGTAACTAATTTATCACTGTTTCTGCATTTTCTGTGTGTTTCTACCAAAAAAACAAAAACAAAAAATCCTTGTTTTCCCGCCTTCCTCGACTAGTTTAGACCAGTTTACAGGCATTGCTGTATTCTGGGCTGTGGTGTAGTTCCTGTGTTGTCCATTACCTTACTTGGATAGAAGGAAGTTTCTTTGCTCACCAGTGGGAGTGGGGAGCCTTGAGCAGCCTACCTGTCCTTGGGGGAAGTGACCTCAGCACAAGAAGCTGTAGTAATTGGTTGTTTGGGACCATTTCTAGCTCTTTTGTAGTTCACTGTTTAAAATCCGCCTCTGGGCATTTTTTTCTGGCTATACTGCTCAGACAAGCTCCACGTGGGTTTACAGAGTGGTCCTAGCAGCAGGGAACTCAGAAAAGTGACTACCTTCTGGATTTAAGTATCTTTGCTTTTTTTTCACTTGAAATAGCTTCTGTAGCTTACCTTGAACTAGCCTGAACTGTTTTTAACTGATTGCTGCATTATTTTAAAATCTGCACTTAAAGTTACATTTTAGTCTAATTTGATCGAAAATTTGCTTGTTTGTTTGTTTAATTTAACTGTGGAGGCTGCCCACTAAAGTGTGCTAGCCTGTGTAACTAATTTATCACTGTTTCTGCATTTTCTGTGTGTTTCTACCAAAAAACCCAAAAAAATAATCCTTGTTTTCCCGCCTTCCTCGACTAGTTTAGACCAGTTTACAGGCATTGCTGTATTCTGGGCTGTGGTGTAGTTCCTGTGTTGTCCATTACCTTACTTGGATAGAAGGAAGTTTCTTTGCTCACCAGTGGGAGTGGGGAGCCTTGAGCAGCCTACCTGTCCTTGGGGGAAGTGACCTCAGCACAAGAAGCTGTAGTAATTGGTTGTTTGGGACCATTTCTAGCTCTTTCGTAGTTCACTGTTTAAAATCCGCGTTTGCATGGCTTTGCGCCATTGTGCGCATAGTGCAGCGCCGGTTAAACAAGGTTAAACTTTTTTTGGCTCTGCCAAGTCTGCTCTTCAAATTTTCCCTTAAGGAAGCTCTACTCTTAGTATAACCAGACTACTCACTGTATTATAAGCCTAGAACTTGTTCTCAATACTTCTCTACTAAGTAAGCACTCTCGTACTAAGTAAAGCACTACATCTACTTACCACCCCTGTGAATATCCACTTCCCTTAAAGGTATACCACTCCCTTATACTGTTCTAGCATGTCGAGTGGTAGATTACTGGCATCGTCTCCAGTTCAGCTGGTCAATCTGGGTATCTTGAGACAATGCTACAATTGTCTCATGTACACAGACAACCTTCTCCTCCTCATAACAAACACAAATACATGTGAGAGATGCAACTATATAGCCAAACTGGAGGCTGAACTCTCTCAACTCAGGGCTGGCATGACCAGACAGGAGGAGATGGCAACCACACACACAACAATCCCAGTCCCACATAGACCTACCACAACTGCAGACCAAACACATAAAAACACAAAGACATACTCGGAGGCTCTAATAAAAAACTTACCAAAACAACAGAGGCTCCCAAAGCAGACATCCAAAAATTCACCACCTCAAAACAAAACACATGCAACACATACTTCAATAAATCAGTGTGTTGAACAATTGCAGCCCTTAAGGCCAAACACCTTGCCTGATACACTAGTAATAGGTGACTCCATAGTCAGACACACTGATGTCCCACTGACCAGGCTGAACAAGAAGAAGGTGACTGTGAGCTGTCTATCGGGAGCTAGGATCCGCCACATAACACATGCACTCAGGTCACTCCAAAGCAAGTACAAATATGACTCCATCATTGTCCATGCTGGTGTGAATGACCTGAGACGTACCTCCCTGGACTACATGAAAAGAGACATAGAGGAGCTCTCCGATTATGTAGCTCAGGCTGGTATGACCCTGACCCTGAGCAGCATCTTGCCCTCACCAAGAATGATACCACAATACAAAGACAAGATGATCAGCTTTAACAATTGGCTCAAGTACTGGTGTCATTCTAAGGGGATACATTGTCTGTCTGCCTGGGATGATATGTTGGACAAGCCACGCTGCTTCACAAGGGATGGCTTACACCTGTCACCACTGGGCTTCCGGATATTGGCTAAGGCTCTTGCCATCCCCATAGTGCCTTTTTTAGGCAAGGCTCAAAAGACAAACCCACCTCCTTAGAAAACAAAAATGGAAAAAACTAAGGGTAATGCTGCTCAATGCCAGAAGTCTAAATCTCAAGATGCAGGCACTTGATGCACTCCTCAGCATGGAGAACATTGGCGTCTGTGCAGTAACTGAAACCTGGTTCAAGGCTCCTGAGAGCACCCCAGCACTACCAGGCTATACCTCGTATCATGCTTTTCGGCCCCAAAACCCGGGCCGAACCACAAAGGGAGGGGAGTGTCCATATTCATAAAGGACACCCACACCTCCAGGTTAGTAGCAACACATGAAGCATCAGAGACCATACAGGTGCAACTAACCATAGGCAAAACTGCTATACAACTGGTAGCATGTTACAGACCACCCTCCCAATCTCAAGAACCCCACTCAGCCTTCTTGAAGACATTGGAGGATATGAATGTATCACAAAATACCATCATACTGGGAGACTTCAACTACCCAAACATAGATTTGGTACATTATTCTAGCCCTAATACCCTAGACCAAAGGTTCCTGGAATTCATAAATTCAAATGCACTCGAACAACTAGTCACCTCTCCCACTAGGGGAGATAATATACTAGACCTGATCATCACAAACATGGGGACAAAATGCTCCACACCAGAAGTATACCCCTCACTAGTGAGATCTGACCACAAACTAATCACCCTGGATATACATATCCCACCTCCACCCCCAGCACAAAAGACCACAGTGAAAAACTTCTCAAAAGCAGACTTCACTCTTCTTAAGACTGAGATGGTATCCTTTAAGCCCACTGTGCCAGTGGATACCACATCCCACAATGCCAAATCCTTCACAAATGCTTTCTATGGACATCTCCAAGAATGCATGGATCATGCAATCCCAAACAAATCCAAGTCCCTCTCCACCAAATGTAAGCATCCTGTCTGGTGGACCTCAGCCATAAACAAATTGTATAACAAAAGAAGGAAGCTACTGCACGTCAGAGCGAAATCCCATGAAGGGAAGACATCTCTGATCAAGATTAGCAGAAAACTACATTCTCTCATAAAAACATCCAAGGCAAACTTTGAGAGAAAAATTGCTAAGAACACTAAAGATAACCACAAAGCCTTCTTCAGCTATGTTAGAAACCTCGGAAACCCTCAGATATGCTCAGAGTTGGTTCACAACAACAAAAAATACACTGAACCCACAGATATTGCTAACATTCTGGCTGACAGGTTCAGTGCAAATTTCTCCCCTCCTTCACCCCCAAAAGAAGAAATACTTATCCCAGCTGAATGTAATCTCCCTGTCATCTCAGATGTCCAAGTGAGAACTGCCCTAAACAAAGCAAAAAAACACAGCATCAATGGGACCTGACGGTATCCCGGGGTGCGTGTTACGTGAACTCCAAGAGGAGCTAAACCCACACATAAAATGCTATTTAACCTTAGCCTTACTTCGGGATATGTACCTGAACACTGGCGTACAGCAACAGTGGTCCCACTCCACAAGGGGGTGCCTCTACAGACCCTGGAACTACAGCCCCATAAGCTTAACTAGCCTGGTCTGCAAAGCTATGGAAAGAATCATTATGGAACTCATAAACAGAGACATAGGGGACCTACAGACACTTGACCCCACCCAGTTCGGCTTTGTAAAGGGCAGATCCTGCCTTTTAAACCTGGTTGACTTTTTCAAAACAGTCACTAGAGCCATTGATGAGGGCAAAGCAGTCCATACAGCATACCTGGACTTGGCTAAGGCCTTCGACACAATACCCCACTCAGGCATCATAGATAAGCTAAACAGCTTAAAAGTAAACCCTTATGTCACTAGATGGGTTGCAAACTGGCTAAAGGACAGAACCCATAAAGTTAAAATCGCTGGAGCAATGTCAGACTCAAAGCCAGTCACAAGTGGTGTCCCACAGGGATCTGTCCTGGGACCCCTCTTATTCAGCATTTATTTCTCAGATGTTAAAGCAAACATGGGAGGGCTGTGGCTGACAAAGTTCGCAGATGACTGCAAACTAGGTGCCATAGTCGATACACCAGCAGACACACACATCCTACAAAAAGGCCTCACTGAAACGAACAACTGGTGCCGTAGTCACGGCCTTAAACTAAATGCCAAAAAATGTATAGTCATCCCTTTTGGAAAAAACAAAGTACCTACAAATTATCACATAGACAGCAACCCACTGAGTACGGAAAAAGTAATCAGAGACCTAGGGACCCAAGTAGACAGCGACCTCTCATTTGACACCCACGTTGCCAAAGTGGTTAGAAAAACATTCTACCTTGCACACCTCATCATGAAGGGATTCGCATCCAGATCCAAGGATGTCATTGTACCCCTATATTCCTCCCTCATCAGGCCCATGATTGAGTACAATGCCTCATTTGGTATGTACCTCATCCAGCATTTGCAACAGCTGGAGAGACCACAAAAGTACCTCACCAAAAGGATCAAGGGTCTCCAACATATGTCTTATTCTGCCAGACTAAAGAAACTTCAGCTCTATTCAGTAGCATACCGCCTGCTCAGAGGTGATCTCTGCCTGACGTACAAGGCCATGTCCAATCAGGATCTGATGGACATCCTCCACCTCAAAAAATCTAAATCCATCAGGACCACGAGAGCTAAAGAATTAAACCTCGGCACAAGTATGAATAGGACATGCTGGAGGGATAGATTCATAACCCAGAGGCTTCCCATGCTTCGGAACAGGATCCCAGTTCGTATTAGGCAGAGCCCCTCACTGACTCTCTTCAAGAGAAATCTTGATGAGTGGATGGGAGATCGTACGTTTACCCCAGGGGTCACATCTGTGTCACTGCTAGACAGGGGCACATTAAACTAATTCTGTTATATAAGGGGACCTTCATTGTGTCACTACTAGACAGAGGCACAGTATTCTAGATTTATTCTGTACATTTTTGTACCATTTCATGGGGTGGCAAAAGCCACATCACTATGGCTAGGCTTATAAATGCCCCAGGGCAGATAGCCTAGTACTATACTATGAAACTATGAAACTATGCATGATTGCAAATATTTGTAAATAACCAAGAAGGAAGAAATAAATGTGCTTTTTTCTGATAATACAAAGATATATAACCAGGCTTATGCATAATAAAGAATACAAAGGATGAAAAGGAATTTGAAAAAAGTGCAGGAATGGTCTAAAACATGGTAACTTAAATCCAATGCAAATAATGCAAAATTATGCACATGGGAAGCAATAACATGAAAAAATCATGTAGCTGTAAAAGCTATAGCAAAAACAAAGTAGAAGGGCTTAGGGTTCTAAAATCAGGCAGAGACAAAGCAGCAAAGAAAACAGAGTACTTACATACATAGCAATAGGCATCAGCAGTTATTTCCTTCTATATTATTAGACTCATGGACTGCTGTTCTGCTATCCTCATTTCTGCAAAGACATATGATAGAGGAATTACAGCACAGGCAAATGAAAATGTTGCAAAATCGTTACCATAAACCATATAAAGAGAGATAGCATGTACATTACGGAGGCAAGGAAGTGTGGCTGGGATATGATAGAAATGTGTAAGAACTCCACAAAGTCCAAGTGGGTACACATTGTCAAAACTGAGAGACAGACAGACAGACAGACAAAGAGAGCATAATGTGAAAATACAGGTAGAAGGCTCAAAGGAGACACAATGCCATACTTTTTTCGTAGGAAGGGAAGTAAATGATTGTAACAGCCTTCTTTGAAGAGATGGTAGGAGAAAATCAGTCAAAGAATTCAAGAATGTATGGTGGGGGATAAGATAATTGTTGATTTGGGGCAAAGAAAGTTTAATAAGATATAAATATAATCTGCAAACTGTTCAGAAAATATGGAAATTACAAATAGGTAGGTTGGGTGGTGTTTATCAATTACCAAAACATGCTTCTTTGGGGAGCACTACAACTGATCATGCCCTCTGTTGTCAGGACTTAAAGTATCACAGCCTTAAGTTAACATCACATTTGCATGTGGGCAATGCATTAGTACATCAATTTGCTTCATTGCAGGTACTATGCTTTGCTCTATGTAAGTGGGATGCAGAGAAGATGAGTTTTGCTTTTCAAACATTTACCTGTTTGAGTTTGTGCAATCTTAGAAGTAGCACAAATAAATTTCAAGGATGTGATATATGGGGCATGGCCTTTTGTGCTATTTCATACAGTAATATTTTATTATTACAATGTGTAGATACTATCATTGTAATAGTTTGTGTTTCTAGTAAGGGAGATGCAATGTTTTCCTGATTCAGTCTTAACCTAACTCTGACTAGTCTTAACAATTATGCAAGAACTTACTGTAAAAGTAGGTAGCTCTCAGAAGAGATCTTAATGATAAAATCAGCCTTCACTTTTGCCATGTCTCTAGCTGGTAAAGGATTAACTCCCTTTGTTGCTTTAGATTGCAGAACTCCCTACCTTTTCTGCTATTTCACCATGCTATTGTTTCTGCTTCTCTCCCTCTTCTCTGTTCTTTACACTTTCCTTCTACAGCTGCTCTGTTCAAGCTTTGCTTACAAGTAATTGACTTCATATCTGGACTACTTGTGCTTTTGTAAGTGGTGTTAAACATGCAGCTAATAGGATTGACTTTACTTTCCCGTGCCTGGAAAGTCTTCTACATGATCTTAATTTCCTGAGGTTTAGCTTACCTGGTTTAAAATGGTGCCTGAAATGCCCCAAAAGCTTTACTGTTCTAGTAAATCTCTGTGCAGTTTTTCAATTCAGGATGCATGAGTTGGCATCTGTAAGAAAAATAAGAAGTATTCAGAGCTTCTGGATTACCTAGTCTTTTATCAACATCAATATTTTAATGCAATATATTTGCTTTGGAAAGATGATGAACGTTCTACATCAGAATCACTTTACCATCTGGGATCTCATTTTTTGCATAACTTGGTACCGTTACAGAAAGTGATAATCCTGCAATTATACAGTATGTATTTTTGCGCAGTTTTTATGAGCAGTGATAGTGTAATGTACATTTACTGCTGTCCTGTTCATTACTCAAAAATGTATGTGACGTCACTGCTGCAGAAAATTGTTTAGTGTTTTGGTGACTTCCAGAGATATCCCTAAATTACTGTTATTGCATACTATTTCCTTAGCTGTGGCATTTCTGACATTCATAAAAATATAAACTTGCACTGAAGGTCAATAACCTCTGAGATTTACAGTTAAAGACAAACATTTATTTCTGCAAATGACAGGACTCCTGTATAATGCAGGTGCAGATACTTTTAGTCAATTAAAATTACACAAACATTTAAGAGATGTTTTATTGTAATACATTAACTTTATCCTTAAAGACAGACAGTTGTGCATGGTGAGATAGTACTTTAAATTATACGAAAATTAAGCAGAAATAGAAAAGGATAGTGGTCAATAAACAGAATGGGGCAATACAGTAATTTAGAAGTAAGAACTTAACCTCACAGCTCCAAGGTCAAGTATTCAATCTTATGTTTTACAAACGTCTGCAGACTTTTTTATTATTATTATTATTATTATTAATAATAATTAAACAAGAAACATCTTTATTAAATTATCACTTACAACATAGGCAATCATACATTTATAGAAGTGAAACAAACCATCCTGACATAATTTTAGTTGCAAATATTATACATCTCTTATAATCTATCTAGTCACTGCCAGTCAAGCATTACACAGTTCATTCAAATCCTGCCTTCCTTTAAACCTCATTCCTCATCTGCATGTATTGCTCCCATAATTTCCATTTTTTCTATGCAATTTGATCCTACCCTTTTTTAAAGATCCCATTTCCAGTTGTTTTATCTCTATTACTGTATTTACTATTTCTAGTCTAATTGGTATAGACTTTGATTTCCATTTCCTAGTAATTGCTTTTTTGGTATCCATTATAATTACACTCAGCAAGGCCTTACTATGTCTGGGCAATTCCAACTCTGTATCATAGCTAAGAAATAATTTCCTTAGTCATAACAATTTGCTCACCCAGTATTTCTGAAAGAGTAGTCTGCAAGAAATTTTTAAAGTCTGCCAACTCATTACACTCCCAGAAAATATGTTTCCAGTTACCTCTTTCTTCTCCATCACACATCCGACATTTGCTATCTACTGGATGAAAAATTCTTTGGGGTCTACTTGTGGTATAAACATACCTATGCAAACCTTCCAAGCAAAGATCCTAAATCTTCTAAACTTTGCTGCATACATATATCTCCCATTGTTTCTTTGTGAATTGCTTATCCAGTCTCTCTTCCCAATCCTTTCTAACTTCCTCTGATTGATTCTTATACTTATCATGCAGTATTTTATATCATCTACTAATTATTCCTTTTTGAACAGCAGCTTCTATTCTAGATTCTACCGAAAACTCTAGCAATGCTGGTCTTCCACTTACAATCCCCTATTTCTTTCTCATTGCCTACCCTCTGATATCAGTCCTCAGTAGGTAAGGCAATCTTTATCCTGCAGTCCAAATAAATTTTTGGCCTCTTCCCATTCTATTACCTTTCCCTCTCTAATTATTTGCTCCCAATACCTTGGTTCTTTTGCCAGTTTTCTCCAATAAATTCCAGACCCATCTTGCATATTGTCTGTATCTCTAATTGCAGTCATCCCTATTGGCAGAATCTCCTTTCTCCATTCCTGTGTTGGTTTAGTTCTTAGAATACTTTCTGCTACTTTATGTTTATAATATTCTGTATGATTATTGTTATTCCCCTTAAAGGCTTGCATCCAAAATCCCAGTCTCTCCTTGTTTCTTCAGTCCCCCTCCCCCATTTCAACATCATCCCTTTTCACTTTGAATTATAGTTTTCTGCTTATGCTATGTATAGGGTGCCTTAACTGTGTAGCTCTGAAATGCTCCTTCAAATCAGGTAATCCCAATCTGCCTTGTTCTATTGGAAGAATAAGCTTATATAATTTGAATCTTGCCCTCTTCCCCTCCCAGATAAAGTCCTTCAGCTCTTTATTAATTGCTAGCCACAAGTTCACCTCTGGTTGATAAAAATATGCCTGACCTGTGTATAAGACTAAAGGGACTAAAAACATTTTAACTGCTTGTAACTTACTATCCATATCCATATAACAAAGCTTCCAATTTCTCAATTTTTGTATTATCAATTTTGGCATCACTTTTGCTATTCTTTAGGCCATTATAGATATAAACACTTTATAATCATGAAAAAACAGAGCCCAAAAAGCAGCAATATAGCAGAAACAAATATAAAATCCCTTGTGAACAAGGAGCAAAAGAATGTATTCCAAAATAACAGCAAAAAATAACATAAAAAGAAATCCCACGAATCAATGTTCGGAGTAGACACAAATTAACAGGACAGTTGCTTCTTCATTGTGCTTCTTCAGGAACAGCCAACTCTTATTATAAAAGCCCACACCTGTCTAAATGATCAATTAGCATACTAAAACATTTAAAAAGTACATACTAAAAGATATAATAAGATAGTACAATATTTTATATTATACAAGATACATACTAAAACATTTTTAAAGATACACATACTAAAACAAACATAAATATAATCAAATAAAAACAAAAATAAATATTATAATATTGAAATGCATTTATATATATATATATATATATATATATATATATATATATATATATATATATATATATATATATATATATATATATATATATATCTATATATAATTGTATATATATTTAAAAAAATATATTTATTTATTTAAAAATATATTTAATATATATATTTATATTATTTAAAATATATATGTATATAAATATTTATGAAGACAAATTTTATATCAATGAATGAATTTAAAAATAAATCAAGATAATCAATTATTCATGTGAATCAAGACAAGCACAGGCTGGTCAGGAATGCACTTGCATTTTCGTTAAGACCATGTAAGATGAGTACCAAACTGAATCTGAAGCTTCGTATCCTCCCAGTGCTTCCATTATCCTCAGTTCCCTACTACCATTCTCATATATAAGATGTAACTAATATAACTTAAATACATGAAGCTTAGCAAATGCATGCATATCTGTTTAGAGCTAGCATTATGTTCTGCTAGAGCATTAGAATTTGATGAATCCTGATTCTGATTCAGATGGGGTTGATTCTTTCTCTATATATATATGGTTTGCCTATGTACATGGCATAACTATAATTCTGCTAAATAAACCACATGTGAAGCTACCTAAAATCCCCTAAAATCTTTCTACTTTCTGAGTATCAAGGGTGATGGAAATAATAGACATATATCTATAGAGGAGCACTGTGGACAATGACTACGTGGAATTAAATTGTTTGATGGCGAATGCTCTCAGATAATGAATAAAGAAGACTTTTATCATATTGACTTTTTTATTTGATTTGTTGACTTGCCCACTTTGGAGGTTACTCTCAAACAATAAAAACACAGTACAAAAGTTTCACCTAGAAACCCCATAGAACAGAAACCTGTGCCCAGGCTAAAGAATGAAGAAGATGCGGCTAGATACTGACGGCTACAACGCTTTCTTCTAACTGAATGAAAAGCAATATTGCCACCAGATAATCATGATTTAATATTGAAATTGGTCTGTGTGATGCTGGATCTAATGGATGTTTAACCTCTTTAAGTATTACAGCTGCCACCACTTTCTTCCAGGATTTTCATACTTCTCTTAAAATACAGTTAAACAAAACCTTCACGATCTTTATCAGTTTTTTTCCCTCCTAGCTTCCAAACTTCCACAGGAATACCATTTACTCCTGGGGACTTTACTGTAGATTTGTTATACATCACAACTTTTATCTCCTCTCCTCCTATCCTAACCATTAGTAACTGAGCCTCATCTGGCTCTAACCTTGGCATATTTAATTCATCAATAAACACTTCCTTTTGTATCTTTTCTTGATTTCCATGTTTCTCTGCTTTATACAGACTTTCACAGAATTTCCAAAATATTTGCAATACCTATACAGTTTCTCTTGTTACCTTCTTTGTTATAGGCACCCTAAGCTTGGCGATAGCCCCTTCTACTTTCTGTTGCCTGAGCCATTGTGCTAAAAGTTTTTGTACTCTAGTGTTATTATAAAAAAAAACAGTTGCTTAACAGCAATCTTTCTAAACTCGTGCATATTATCAACTTAATCCCTTATTTTCTGCTAAGCATTCTGCAGTTGATCATCTTCTTGTTTTGTGAGATTCCCACTATTCTGCAATACTTTAACATTTGTCAGGCCCTCTAAGTAATTATTTTAACCATAGCACCCTTTCCTTTATTTCCACCCTATTTTAAACTCCTTAGTTTTATCCCACTCCCTAGCTATATTTTCAGAAGAAATTTCTATCCTCTCTAATAGCTCCTGCATAATCTCCACTATCCATTCATTAAATTCCTCTCTTTTTAACAGGTGGGAAAGCACCAGTGCCTCATTTTTATTTCATTACCCTGTGTGTTTATTTTATTTATTATTGGTGCATGAGCAACAGTTGTTTCTTGTCATAACCATTGGAGCCTATGCCACATCTTACAAAATTGTTTATTTTATTGAAGGCCATCATAAAACACATCCCTAGTATACCCCTTAAAACCTATTAACTTAATACTAACATACAAAACTACGTACATCTTCAAAAGGTCTATATCATAACTTCGAAGATGTAAAACTTCAAAAGTTAAAATATCGAACCCAAAACATCGAATAGTGAAAATAGCAAAGGCCCGGAACATCAAAATCTTACCTAGGGCAAGATTTTGGTGGGCCGTTCTGTGGCTTCGCTATTTTCTCCACTGTGGTGCGAGAGTTACGGACCTTAGGGTTAGGGTGCGGGTTAAGATAAGTTGATAGTTAGTAATGTATGTATGGTGTAGTGTAGGGTTGTGTTTTGTTAACTGTATGTGTGTATTAATTAGTTTGTTTTTTGTATAGATTTGTAGGGTATGCGTGCGATAGTTACGGACCTTAGGGTTAGGGTGCGGGTTAAGATAAGTTGATAGTTAGTAATGTATGTATGGTTTAGTGTGGGGTTGGGTTTTGTTAACTGTATGTGTGTGGTTTATTTATTTTGGTGTGCTTGTGTTGTGTGGTTCTCAGAACAGTGAATTTTTCCCTGGGAAAAAAAAATCGCTATTCTGAGCGTTTGATGTTATCAATATTCAAAATTCCAAGTTCAAACTTATGGTGTTTCATATTTTGGAATTTTGAATATATGATATAGACCCCATCTTCAAATACTGAGGTTTTCGCCCTCCTAATAGGAACAATTGTCCCAGACTGACAGCCACACTCACAGACTTGAGTTAACCTAAAAGGAAAGTTATGCGTGCTAAGATGCATGGTACAGCCTGTGCTTATACTAAATGCTGTTTGGTTTTGTCTTACCTTTATTGCTCTCCCAGATTGGGAAAGCAAAGCACTTGAATGCTTTCATAAAACATTATCTCCTAGCCATTGAAATAAATAAGTATTCTGTTTTATTGCTCTTTATCATATTGTCTCTATGGGCACATTAGAGCCAGATACAGAGTTGCTTCTACAAACACTCATTTATTTGCTAGACAATGTTCTTTTTGTTTATTTGTTTTCTCTTAAAACTTGTTACTAGACAAGGGTCTTAATCCAGTCATTCCCCTATGCAAGAGTAAAAATAGCACATCAGTTTTTCTTGTATCCTGCTCTTTTGACCAGACTTTTATTTTTTTATGTTGCAGTACCTATATTTCTTAAAACTGAACAAGGAGAAAAAAAAAGAAAGAAAGAACAAAAGAAGAAGAAAAAACAGAGACACCCGTTTACTTTAGCATTTCCTTTACACTCGAAAATAACTGAGAAAACTTTATAGCATGTAGATTATATCAAGCATTATAAAAACACTACTATTAAGAACAAAATTTTGTTTTACTTACAGTTAACTATTCCTTCCTCTTCCCCCTTCCTAAATGTTCATCCAAACATCAATAGCATGAAGTAGGGTATCTGCTTTAGAGTCCCTTACAAGTTTAACAAAAAGACTAAAAAGTCCAATATTTCCAGTTTTTCTTGTTCTGTCATATTTCCAAAATTGAATTAATGCTTTGCAATCCCACATTTATTTGTCAATTTCTGAGCTGCTAGATTTATTCCTGTTGATCTCCGTATTCCAAATCCAGTCTCTGCTTCATTTCAATATATTTCCAGTTCTTCTAGTCAACTCTTGTGCTTTTTTCTGTTTCTTAAGCACTTCCTGTTGAAAAGGTTTTACTGTCACAGTCTCTCTCTGATCTTTATTATGAGAAGAACAAGAAGCAGAATCTCCTTTTGTTTCATAACTCACTTTTTGTTGGACAAACTTTTATATTTCCTCCTTAGCATGTTCTGCATCAAAACATGATGTTGTCCCTCCTGGAAGAATATTCTTAAAATAGCTGGGTACAGCAGTTTGAATCTCATGCTTGACTTTCAATAATTTCTGATTAGTGGAATACATTTACTCTTCTTTTTCCTGGTGCACAGTGAATAATTATTTTCCACAAAAACCCTACTGTCTTCCACTTTTAGTACTTTGTCCTTATGCCACAGTTTTGTCAGAATCAACTCCTTCTGCTGGTAGGATTGCATCTTTACTATTAAAGGTCTAGGTTGCTTTCTCATGGCTACGTTTGGGGCATACACATGATGTGCCCTTTCAATTAACAACTCATGTTCTGAAATACCAGTCCAGTTGCTTATTTGTGCTTTCATAAAATTAATACAGTCTGTTCCTTCCAACTTCTCTGGTACAGCATGAAAATTTGGGTCTATATTACAATGACGAATGCTTAAATGTTCGAATCTGTAAAGGTCGACCTTAACAGATTGAACAGTTAAATGTTCAAAGTTGTAAAAAAATAAATAAAAAAAAATACAATGAAAGGGTTATAGCAGGGGGCAAACCCCCCTGCATGCCCCACATGGGGGGCTGCACCCCCCCACACCCCCGCTACTTAAATATACCAACTCCGAGATCGTACTTCAGTGGACTACAGTGCGGAAATGGGAAATTTCCTATTACCTACACTGTAGCGCGATCTTGGAGTTGGTTTATTTAAGTAGCGGGGGTGTGGGGGGTGCAAGGGGGCTTGCCCTCCTGCTTAAACCCTTTAGTTTTTTTTTTTTTTTTTTTTTTTTTTTTTTAGTGTGATTTTTTTTTTTAATTTTTAAAGAAATATGAATGCTTAACTGTTCGATCTCTAAAGGTCGACCTTTAGAGATTCGAACATTTAAGCGTTTATGGATCTAATATAGACCCGGAAATCTCAGGTTTTCTGTACATGCTCTGTCCTCTAATTCTATTATTTTTTGAAACATCTCTTCTTGAGCAGTCTCATATTCAGCAAGCCTTTTCTTCATTTCTACCTCAGATTTTTGCAGTCTTATCATCTCATCTGAATATCTGTTTAAAGCTTCCTCAAGTTTTTCCAGCCTTTTGCTATTTGAGTTGATATAATCCTTCAGTGTTTTGTTTATTTTAATCAACTCTGAGTATATATGATTTACTTTTTCGTTTTGGTTACTGGAAATCTTGTCTTGCACTAAAGCTGGAGCTTTCACTGCTTTTTACTGAACAGCTGCAGAATTCTTCTCACTCAATGTTTTTTTCCTCACCTTTTGTGATTGATTTTCTTTCAGGTTCTCTGAATTTCTATTTTGCTGGCATCCAGGCAGTGCACTTACTAGCCAGTTACTGAAATTTACACAAAAATATGAGTTTATTGGCTCTCTCTTCTGAGTTTCTGTTTTCGCACTGGGAGAGCTGAAATTAAGCTGTTACTTAATGTACAGCCATCTTAGAAGTCCCAAGTATTCAATCTTGACCTTTGGTAAATGTGTGCGTGCAGAGTTTTGCATGTTCTTTTATGTTTGAGAGTTTTTTTCTCTCTCTCTAGGTAATCTTAAAATCTTTTGAGTTGATTGGCTACATTAAATTGTCCATATATATTTTGCCCCTTGTGGCTAAGGTCATAGCTGAAATGGGTACAAAAAAAGATTAGTACACTTACCCAGTTAAGAACTAAATAAAAAATACAATTAAAATAAAAAAGCTTCTGATATTTAATGTAGTCTTTTATTATCTTTCTTGTCATTTAGAAATGGCAGTATAATGCATTTCACTGTCCAATGACTGGCCTGTCTTTGCTTTGTAAACAACTAGGAGGAACATGTAACTAAAAACATAACTAAACATTCTGATAACACAGACATGCACCCATCTGGTAAGTCTTTTAGAAATGTTCCACATTCCCAAGAATGACTTGGAGAAATCAAAAGAACATACCCAGCAGGATTTTTTAAAGTCAGGGAGATGTAGGTTTATAGGTATGTACTAGACAATCAGTCTCCAGAATATTATAAGTCTAACCAGTAAGTCATTTTCAGAAATTCCCTATAGCCTCAGTGATGGCAGCACCAGACAGACTGGGGAGAATTTAAGGCTGCTCATCCACTTATCTAGGTTTACTCTGAAGGTGAGAAAAGTGCTCCCCTGCTTGAGATGTAGTAGACGTTTACTCTAAAGATGGAGGATATACTGGGATATGTATTAATTATGCCAGTACATCTTACATATCTGTTGATGAAGTTTTGGTTCTTTGAACCAGGTATTTTAGGAAATATTTGTTCTGTGAGGATTAGGAGGTTAAGGAGAGGTGGTTGGACACTTATGGAAGGGCTTACCACTTGCAGTAGTCCTTTCTGAATCCTGACCATAGTTATAGATATAAATACAGATATGGATGTGTGTGTATATATATATATATATATATATATATATATATATATATATATATATATATGTATTTGACTTTTATTTGTAGAATATGTCAGTCACCTGCTCTACTTGTCAATTATTGCAGTGCTTGAATCTGCTGTGCTTGACTGTTGCATTAATTAGGTGAATGTTTTGCATTTATAGACTGTGTAACCATAGAACCTGTGTATATAAGTAAGGGGGAGTGAAAGCAGAAACTCTTCCACATAAATACTTCTAGCATGTTTGATACAGAAGGATCTGGTTGAAATACTTCAAATTTTGCAGCATTTACAGGTATAGGTACTTGCAATATAGACAGCAAGGATTATGATTTATGACCTGCCGTTAATGGAGTTTGTTATTTCTTTGTAAGATCTGATTGCTGCAGGTCGATGTAGTGTGTATACAAATTTCATTTGGATTGTAGCAGTAGTAGTGCTGTTGGATGCACTTCAATAAAGGAAGGCTATTAGGCTTGCATATTCTTATGGATTAGTTTGTTCTGGCTGGTTTGTAGGAGTGTGCAGTCAGTGCACACACACACACACACACACACACACACACACACACACACACACACACACACACACACACACACACACATATATATAAACAACGAAAACTAAAAACCACGAAATTCAAAACCTCGAATACCGGAAGTTTTGAATTTTGTGGTTTACTACACACACACACACACACACACACACACACACACACACACACACACACACACACGCACACACACGCACACACACATGCACACACACACACACACACACACACACACACACACACACACACACACACACACACACACACACACACACACACACACACACACACACCATCCACCACACAAACACACACGATCACTCTACTGCACCCCCCACACCCCCCACTTAAATATTCTCACTCCGAAGTCGCAGTACATACAAACACACACAAAACACCACCACATGAGCTACTTTCTCTTTGCACACACATCACAGCAACAAAACACACTGATGCACACCACAGCCCCTACCCAAACCCCTTAACACACACACACACACACACACACACACACACACACACACACACACACACACACACACACACACACACACACGCACACACACACACACTTACCTGAATACATAACCATAGTGGAACTTTAGAAGCGCAAAATTCAAAACCTCCGGTATTCAAGGTTTTGAATTTTCACTTCTAAGCTTTTGCTATTATGTGGATTCGGCTTCTTGGGCTCAAAATACTGAAATTCGAGATTTCAATATTTCCAGCTTCTGAACGGAACCCACATATATATATATATATATATATATATATATATATATATATATATATATATATATATATATATTGAAAACAGATCCAGCCCCAGCAGAAAAAATACGTGTTGTAAATGCACAAAGCCCAAACTGCCGTTGAAGTATGTCCAGCCCCAACAGGGAAAATTATATGTAGTATAAATCCACAAAGCCCAAACTGTCGTTAAAGTATACAGAATCCACAAGGCTGTTCTTTAAAACACAATTACGTTGATAAAACGTAGTCCACGAGTAGAATCAAAGTATGTAAAAAACTTTTATTTCTGGAACGTGAGCGCTTTCGCGGATACCACCGCTTCTTCAGACGTTAAAATACACGAAAGACAGTCAATTACTATTTAAATAGAAATGCATCACTTCCTGATGTATACGTCATCAGTTTCAAACAAAAAATCATTAAAATCATTGTTGAATACGTCACTTCCTAAATGTAATAAATTACGTTTGCTAAAACAATATATTATAAAAAACAATATATATAAAAGAAACAAAACAGACGTATAAAGAGTTCTCTTAAAAATATCTAAAATATGTTAACTTGTTCTAGTTTTAACTACACTATTTCAAAGATCTGGCTTTTAGAATAGGTTTAATCGGGACACTGTCATTTAGACCAATGCCCCTATGTGCAGATAAGCGAAGTATCCACCTGACTCAAGAGGTCAGCTTCAGAATGAGAGACAAACTCGAGTAACAATGATCTAACAAGCTGTATACCTTCATTGTTCAGTATACAGGTAAACAAGGATACAACATCAAGCGTGACCAATAATAAGTCATCCACATTATTTAAACTAGTTGTATATCTGTATAAATCACCTAGGAATTGTCCTGTATCCTTTAACACATAAGGAAAATAAGACAGAATTAGTTTAAGTCTCTGATCCAGATATATAGAAATCGGTTCTGTGAACCATCCAGCGCCCGCTACTATGGGTCTAAGAGGAGGACATATAGGATCCTTATGCACTTTGGGGAGTCCATTAACCCTAGGTATAATGGGAAAGTCTACCCAAAAATAATTGAATAGATCATTGTTCAACAAATTCAAGGATCTACATTCATCCAACATGTTGTGATAATTAGATAACAATGTATCTATATAAGCAAAACTAATAGATTCATATGCTGGTGTATCAAATAAATCCAACATCTTAAACATCTTAGTTATACAATATTTCCTATCCATTATCACAATCTGACCGTCCTTATCGGCGGGTCGTATGATAATATCATTATTGTTCCTAAGCTTAGATAAAGCCATAGTTTGTGCATAAGTCAAATTGTTATTACTAACATTGGGAGAGGCAAAAGTGATACTATGATATATATCATTTTCCACGCCCTTAATGAACATGTCCAGATCTGGGTAAATGCGGATTAACAGAGCTCTTGCGTTTAAAGACTGGTCCATTGATATTAGTCACTTCCTTGTACAAAAGTTTTAAATTAACACTTCTCACAAACATTCTGATGGACAATAACACATCACTAATGTCAACATTCGTGGACGGTATAAAAGTCAAACCTTTGTCCAGCAAAGACATTTCGTCAGTAGATAATCTGTAATTGGAGATGTTCCAAATTAACGATTGTGTGTCCACCTCTGTTTGTAGGGAGGGAAAGACTCTGTCCGGGCATCGTTCCTCCTGGAATCTCTCATCGGTTCGAACTCCATCGATCTCTTTCATCCCGTTCGTATTGGGAGTGGAATTAGAAGAAAATCCTGTTGTTCTCCAGTATGTAACTTATCCAATTGGATCTTTCGGTGCACAACTGTGCCTGTTCTAGCCCCCACTTCCACAGCATCATTTGAGGAAGTACCCTTTGTCTCAGCAGGTGTAAAATAAACGGACGTAATGGCCTTAGGAGTGCCTGTTGACTCATTACAGTCAGTCAAACCATTAGAACAAGCACCTATATTTGTATCTAAAGGACCATGCTCACAGGGTGTAGAAGAATTATGTCCGTTTGCTAATTCATTGGTTTTTGGAATATTCATCCTTTTAAGGTTTTCCCCACCATTTTGCTTTGGTACAGAACTGGTGGTATGTGTTGACGTGGCATTATCAACTCTAGGCCACATAAACACATTATTTTTATCAAAATCCTGTTTGTCTCTGATCAGTTTCCTCTTCTTTTGATTCATTAAAGTATTGCTGAAACGAACAATGCGTTCCGACATATCTTGCATAAATAGTTCTATTAAGTCTCTCCCTATAATATCAACCAGATGTTTTTGTTGCTGCTCTATTCTGGTTATCAGCTCTTCCTCCTTAGGTTTAAAGAAATCTATAATTAGCTGCATGTGCGCTCTGCTTGCTTGCAAGTTTATCGCTTGCAATTTCGCTAATAAATCTGGATACGTACTTCCGTACGTGGGCATGTTTAAAATGCGGAGTCCCCTCGGTATTACTTTAAAGTACAAACTGGCCTCGAGATGTTGTCGCTGACACAAGAATCTTTTATATCTATAAAGATCATTTTCTATCTCTCTTTTTAACTGTCTCACCTTAATATTGTTGTCAATGTCCAGGTCATCCCGTACAGTTGTTGAATCATCTATGCACAACAGCGGGTTCTCATTTATTATGAAAAGATTACGTAGACATCCTATATTGTTGTTATCAAGAACCGAATCTGTACCGGTTGTATTACGAAGACCATTATCAACCGTGTTCTCCATACGGCAGCCCAAAGGTTATGTTGAAAACAGATCCAGCCCCAACAGAAAAAATACGTGTTGTAAATGCACAAAGCCCAAACTGCCGTTGAAGTATGTCCAGCCCCAACAGGGAAAATTATGTAGTATAAATCCACAAAGCCCAAACTGTCGTTAAAGTATACAGAATCCACAAGGCTGTTCTTTAAAACACAATTACGTTGATAAAACGTAGTCCATGAGTAGAATCAAAGTATGTAAAAAACTTTTATTTCTGGAACGTGAGCGCTTTCGCGGATACCACCGCTTCTTCAGACGTTAAAATACATGAAAGACAGTCAATTACTATTTAAATAGAAATGCCTCACTTCCTGATGTATACATCATCAGTTTCAAACAAAAAATCATTTAAATCATTATTGAATACGTCACTTCCTAAATGTAATAAATTACGTTTGCTAAAACAATATATTATAAAAAAAAAACAATATATATAAAAGAAACAAAACAGACGTATAAAGAGTTCTCTTAAAAATATCTAAAATATGTTAACTTGTTCTAGTTTTAACTACACTATTTCAAAGATCTGGCTTTTAGAATAGGTTTAATCGGGACACTGTCATTTAGACCAATGCCCCTATGTGCAGATAAGTGAAGTATCCACCTGGTTTCAGCTTCCTCAGTGGAATTGACAATGTCACCCCCTCTAATTCCAATCCCTTCAACATGTAGCACTTGAAACAGGAATGCATGATGTTGACCTTTTGTCAACATGTGTTTGGCAATGGCACTATGTGTCTCACCCCTAGAAAAAACATACAAATGATCCCTTATCCGTTCACGCTTGATGTTGTATCCTTGTTTACCTGTATACCGAACAATGAAGGTACACAGCTTGTTAGATCATTGTTACTCGAGTTTGTCTCTCATTCTGAAGCTGACCTCTTGAGTCTTCTTTTGGAAACAGTTTTAGACAATAATGTGTTCATATTTATGGACAAATTGTACAAACAAACAACTGGTGTCGCCATGGGCACCAGTTGTGCAAATTCATACGCTAATTTGGTGATGGTGGCATGGGAGAGGGAGGTATTAACGAACAATCCACATGTAGTCTTTTTTAGACGGTTTGTTGATGACCTCTTTCTCCTTTGGCGTGGTGATGAAGGGTCTTTGATAGAATTTGTTGATTACTTGAATGGGCTTGGAGGTTTTTTGGCCTTCACCATGGAATATTCCCCTGATTCCATTAACTACTTAGACACTACTATATATAGAGTAGATAGTGGATATGAATCCAGACTTTATAGGAAGCCTTGTTACAAAGCTTCGTTCTTGACACATGACAGCATGCATGACCCTAAAATTTTTCGAAATATTATTAAAGGTCAAGCACTTAGGCTTTCCAGGCTATGTTCTGTTGGCACACAATTCTTTTTAGAACTTGAAAATTTGAAACAAATTTTTGTCAACAGGGGGTATCCTATTGCAGACATTGATATAGTATGTAAACAAGTCACAAGGTTAAGGAGTACTAGAGGAAAACCTTTTTACTCTGAACAAGGTATTTCTGTACATAAAGTATCAAATAATAACACACAGGTACCTCTGGTGATACCATTAGGTAATAATTTGTGGCCGATAGAACAGGCAATTCAAAAGAACTGGAATGTTCTTACTATCAATGATGACACCAAGAGATTAGTTGGTAATCATCCAAAATACATCTACAGCAATCTCAAGAGTTTGAAACAACAACTCTGTTTTCCTAATTTATGTCCAGATGGACATAACAGTTTACCAGCTTGGCACTTGGGGACCAAGCGGTGTGGTGCATGCGCACAGTGTGAACATGTGGACACTTCAAGGTTCTTTAAAAATCCAAACGATGGAAAACTATGGGAGATGAAAAACAGATCTGACTGCAACACTAGAAATGTTGTCTATGTTGCACATTGTCAGATCTGTTTTTGTTTCTACGTTGGTAAAACGAATAGATCATTAAGGGAACGGATAAGGGATCATTTGTATGTTTTTTCTAGGGGTGAGACACATAGTGCCATTGCCAAACACATGTTGACAAAAGGTCAACATCATGCATTCCTGTTTCAAGTGCTACATGTTGAAGGGATTGGAATTAGAGGGGGTGACATTGTCAATTCCACTGAGGAAGCTGAAACCAGGTGGATACTTCGCTTATCTGCACATAGGGGCATTGGTCTAAATGACAGTGTCCCGATTAAACCTATTCTAAAAGCCAGATCTTTGAAATAGTGTAGTTAAAACTAGAACAAGTTAACATATTTTAGATATTTTTAAGAGAACTCTTTATATGTCTGTTTTGTTTCTTTTATATATATTGTTTTTTATAATATATTGTTTTAGCAAACGTAATTTATTACATTTAGGAAGTGATGTATTCAACAATGATTTTAATGATTTTTTGTTTGAAACTGATGACGTATACATCAGGAAGTGATGCATTTCTATTTAAATAGTAATTGACTGTCTTTCGTGTATTTTAATGCCTGAAGAAGCGGTGGTATCCGCGAAAGTGCTCACGTTCCAGAAATAAAAGTTTTTTACATACTTTGATTCTACTCGTGGACTACGTTTTATCAACGTAATTGTGTTTTAAAGAACAGCCTTGTGGATTCTGTATACTTTAACAACAGTTTGGGCTTTGTGGATTTATACTACATAATTTTCCCTGTTGGGGCTGGACATACTTCAACAGCAGTTTGGGCTTTGTTGAATCATCTATGCACAACAGCGGGTTCTCATTTATTATGAAAAGATTACGTAGACATCCTATATTGTTGTTATCAAGAACCGAATCTGTACCGGTTGTATTACGAAGACCATTATTTCAGTATCTCAAGACTTTAAAGCCGAACATTCACAATATCGAAACCCCAAAAGTGTGAAATTCAAAATCTCGACTTTTAAATACACCCTCCACCACACAAACATACATACACCTTCCTCCCCACACTACAACAAACCAACAAAACACACACAAACACAACAACACAAGTACGCACACCTACCCTACATATAAGCAGGGGGCAAGCACCCCACACCCCCGCTACTTATATATACTAACTCTGAGGTCACACAAAAGACAAAGACACTAAACCCACCACTACGTACTCTATATTCCCCTTGCACAAACACACACCACATATGTACAAACACCACCACTCTCAACACTTACACACTCACACTCTAACCTACCTATCCTAACCTACACCTAAATCTTCCCAACACACTCACATACACTCAAATCCCTACCTAAAACCCTTAGAAATAACAGCACTTACCTGAATATCCACATATATCCACACAACGGCAGGCAAACCATATCCCACAGCACACCGCACCTTACAAACACAGCAAATCCCATATACCACGCCACCACAACCACGAATTCGAGGCTTTGAATTCGATCAAGTGCAGTTTCACTCAACTGCACTATCGGCACTTTCGTCTCGAGATACTGAAATTTGAGATTTCAGTATTTCAAGGTAGTAAAGTGTTTATATATATATATATATATATATATATATATATATATATATATATATATATATATATATATATATATATATATATCTATATATATATATATAGTATTGGTTCTTTGATGCATATAAGCTTGGCGATTGGACTGTAATTGTTCATATCTAACAATCACCAAGGCATATGTAAATGTTCAAATTGTCAAATGACACTGCAAATTAAACGGAAGCTGTGGCCATAAATTTGTAGCTATAATGTGGTGCAGTTTTGTGCATGCATTTGAATTCAATGGACTTTTGTTATCCTAAATTATCAAGAACACACTAATATTTTACATCAATTAGTATAAATGGCCTTAGAGACATCATATTTATTTTTAGATATTGTGTTTTAATAGGAAATACGAGTGTGGTTTTATGGGCAGCCTTGATTCTTACTTTAACAATGATATATTCAGCTTCAGCTTTCTATAGAGACATATTAGTGCGTTAATAATTCACATAGTGATTTCTTTATATGTTTCATTGTTTAAAGATTAGGTGTATTTACATCAGATCATTATGAGTTAGAAACTTGAATAATGCTGTTTTCTGTATGGATGGTTAGTCACTGTGTTTCACCAGTGGTATTAAGAGGTATATTGTTTGTAACATCATGTGAGTTGTCACAAATTAAGTAAGGCTTTGGTTGGGGGAGCTTATAATGAGCTTTATATGATCATAGTACCAAACTTATTGCATATTTAAATTAGCTAAAGACATATGGAACTTTATTGTTAGGTTAGATTGTTACTTTTTGTGATTGGCATTGATATATTTAAACGTTTCCTAACCACTATGGCATGTAGACTCTGAAGAAGGGTGGAAGACACCCGAAAGTGCTCATTTTTTATTTGTTTTTATATGTTTTATTTGTTATCTATAGAATACATTCATTTTATGCTTGAAGCTGTGGTGATCGCACTGGTTGTTTCTGATATATATATATATATATATATATATATATATATATATATATATATATATATACATACACACGTGTGTGTGTGTGTGCGTGTGTGTGTGTGTGTGTGTGTGTGTGTGTGTGTGTGTGTGTGTGTGTGTGTGCGCGCGCATACAAAAAGGTATAACGTTTATATATCTCTTCTTTAATCATGGAGTCTTTTACATTTAAATATAATGGTTAACATCTCTTTCTCAATCTCAACATATCTAGTATCTGATCTTCAGCCATATGTTTTTGGACTGTCCATTTGTTTTATTCCAACGAGTATGATAATACATTTTTCCCCAGCAATGCATGAATCCTTCAGGAGGGTCTAGATTAGACAAATGATTGGTGTCAGAACCATGTCCTAAAACTAAATGTGAAAAATGCATTATCATATCCTTTGGGAAGTCAAATATCCCTGCAAATTACAACATCAATAGCACACTCCTAAGAGTAGACACAGAGGTGAGGAAGTCCTTTTATGTGGCACAGCATATAAGTAAAGCTATGCATCTAGATCCAAGGAAATCATAGTCCTGCTGTGCTCAGCCCTCATTAGACCAATAATCGAGTGCAATGTGCCATTTGGCATATAATTGAGTAGGCACTTAAAACAGCTGGGGTGACATCAGACGTTCCTCACAAATGAATTTTGGGTATAAACAACAGGAAGTATGTGGATAGACTAAACAAACATTGGCTATCATAACTGCTCATTAAGTCCTGGTGCAAATAGGGCCCCTAATTTTATAATCCGCATTTGTTCCTTATGATTTAACAATGAATGCCATCTCACTTTATACTTATGTTGAAATAAACTCTATCAATAATAGTGAACATAAATTGTGCTGTGGATTCTTAGCATCCTTTTCCCAGTATACACAGCATCCCTCCTCAGCATATGTCCAAACCAATACAATCTTGCCTCTCTGGCTTTGTCTCCAAACCATCCAACCTGAGCTGACACTCTAATATACTGATTTCTAATCCTGTATGCCCTCATCACAACCAGTGCTAATCTTAACATCTTTAACTCTGCTACCTCCAGCTCTGACTCCTGCCTTTTTGCCAATGTCACTGTTTCCAACCCATATAACACAGCTGGTCTTACTACCCTCCTGTAGGCCTTTCCTTTCACTCTTACTGGTACCCGTCTATCACAAATCACTCCTAACACTCTTCTCCACCCTGTCTGTACTCTCTTCTTCACCTCCCTTCCACACTCACTATTACTCTGAACTGTTGATCCCAAGTATTTAAATTCACCTGCCTTCGTTAACTCTACTCCCTGCATCCTCACCATTCCTCCATCCTCCCTCTCATTCACGCACACATATTCTGTCTTAGTCCTGCTGACCTTCATTCCTCTTCTCTCTAGAGCATATCTCCACCTCCCCAGGGTCTCCTCAACCTGCTCCCTACTCTCACTACAGATCACAATGTCACTGGCAAACATCATAGTCCACGGGGACTCCTGTCTGATCTCATCTGTCAACCTGTCCATCACCATTGCAAATAAGAAAGGGCTCAGAGCTGATCCTTGATGTAATCCCACCTCCACTTTAAATGCATCTGTCACTCCTACTGCAGACCTCACCACTGTCACACTACCCTCATACATATTCTGTACCACTCTTACATACTTCTCTACCACTCCTGACTTCCTCATACAATATCACAACTAAGTCCACAAAGACACAATGCAACTCCTTCTGATCTTCTCTGTACTTCTCCATCAACACCCACAGAGCAAACATCATATCTGTAGTGCTCTTTCCCAGCATGAAACCATATTGCTGCTCACTAATCATCACCTCTCTTCTTAACCTATCTTCCACTATTCTTTCCCATAACTTCATGCTGTCACTGATCAATTTTATCCCTCTGTAGTTACTACAGCTCTGCATATCACCCTTATTCTTAAAAAAAAAAAAAGGTACCAACACACTTCTTCTCCACTCCTCAGGAAACCTCAACCTTTTCAAGATTTTGTTAAACAATCTGGTTAAAAACTCCACTGTCATCTCTCCCAAACACCTCCATGCTGCCATAGGTATGTCATCTGGACCAACAGCCTTTCCATTCTTCATCCTCTTCATAGCTGTCCTTACTTCCTCCTTGCTAATCTGCTGCACTTCCTGATTCACTATCCCACATCATCCAACCTTCTGTCTCTCTCTCATTCTCTTCATTCATCGGCCCCTCAAAGTACTCTTTCCATCTGCTCAACACACTCTCCTCACTTGTGAGTATGTTTCCCTCATTATCCTTTATCACCCTAACCTGCTACACATCTTTCCCAGCTCGGTCTCTCTGTCTAGCCAAATGGTACAGGTCCTTTTCTCCCTCCTTTGTGTCCAACCTTTCAAACAACTCTTCATATGCCTTATCCTTAGCCTTTGCCACCTCTCTCTTTGCCATATGCCTCATCTCCTTGTACTCCTGTCTACTTTCTTCATCTCTCTGACAATTCCACTTCTTCGCCAGCCTCTTTCTCTGTATACTCCTGTACTTTATTATTCCACCAGCAGGTCTCCTTGTCCTCCTTCCTCTGTCCAGATATCACACCAAGCACCTTTCTAGCTGTCTCCCTTACCAGCTTCTTCTTCTTTTGGCTTTTCCCGGTTAGGGGTTGCCACAGCGGATCACCTCTCTGCTCATGACTGGCAGTGGAGATTTACAGTGTTGAGTTGCCAGCCCATGCCACACACACACACACACACACACACACACACACACACACACACACACACACACACACACACACACACACACACACACACGCACGCACTCACACCTAGGGCCAATTTAGAGTATCCAGTCCACCTACAGCATGTCTTTGGGATGTGGGAGGAAACTGGAGCACCCAGAAGAAACCCACGTGACCACAGGGAGGGCATGCAGACTCTGCACAGAAGGCACCCCAACCAAGGATCGAACTGGAGAACCTCTTGCTGTGAGGCGGCAATGCTAACTGCTGCACCACTGTGGCCGCCCTTGTCTCCCTTACCAGCTCTGCTGTAGTTACCCAGCTATTTGGTAACTCTTCACTGCCACCCAGTGCCTGTCTTAACTGTTCCCTGAACTCCACCTCATAACCACCCTTTTTCAACTTCCACCAGCGAGAACAAATAGGCAAATATACCACCCAATCTGTATTACAGTTACCATACACTAAGATGTCAAATATTGTAGAACTATTTTTGGAAGTAAAATATTTATCTTTGTTGACAAATCTGCAAAAATTACAGTGTCCACAAAGTATAATTTCTCTACCTTCCAAATGCCTCTTTTCTTATAAAAAAAGGAAAACAATGGCTGGCTGGTTTCATCACTATAAAAATATTCGCAATATGAGTAAGAAGAAACATCAGTTTAGCTTGGATGGACAAATATTACTGGGCTGTTATCCTTGTGGACACTGTAATTTTTGTAGATTTGTCAACAAAGATAAATATTTTACTTCAAAAGATAGTTTTACAGTATTTGACATCTTAGTGTATTGTAACTGTAATACAGAATGGGTGGTATATTTAGCAACTCAGAGGCACTGGAAGCTGTTGGAGTCTGGGGATGAAGGGTGAGTGGGGCACTTAGTGATCTAAAAAGGGGATTTTTTTTTTAAATATTCACTACCACAACATAAGTTCACTTGGAGGACATTTTATGCTTAGTCAATTTTCCTTCTGGTGCTTGAATTAACATTTCCTGATTGATCTTACCTATCCCATGGCTGATAATTGTACATTAGCCCTAGTGAGAATAACTGTAAACACACCATAGATAATTTACAGGGACCCATGTAATTGATGCAGCATTTAAAAACTGACTCTATCCATTAGTGGCACAAGGGGCAGTCCAGGAGTACATATTCTATTACCCATCCTTAGATCCAAGTTGCATTTGAATATGAATATGGACAGGGATGAGCTTTGTTTTACTTGAAAGGATAGTCTGTTCTGGAACAGTGGTAGCCTCTGTGATATATATCCATCTCTTTACAACATTCAGTTTAGAAACCTGGACTGATTATTTCTGATGTTGTTTGACTTGCTGATGTTCAGTAGGTCCATCTGTATTAGGTCAGAGGATGCCTTCTATGCCAGATACATCACCTCTAAGCACTCTGTAGGATACTGAGTATAGTGATAAAACTTTGAGTTGGTCCATGCAAGACCTATTGTTTAGGACTTATATCCTTTTAGTAAGGTATCTCTGTGGGTATTCCAATTGTTGCATGGGTCTGGACAGATACATGCCAAAGTAGGCATTATACAAAATGATTGACCTAATGAGGGCTTTGTAAAGGAGGACAATAACATTTCTAGATCTAGTCACAAACAATTTGCTGTGCAATACAGAAAGACTTTATGACTCTGGGCACATGGTGGCCAAAAGTTAGGTCACTGTACATACAAGTTCCCAAATGCCAAACAGCTGTGTCATTTCCCAGGGGGTATTGTCAATTTGGCAGTTCCCTGGAGTAGATGACTTCCCAAAGGATATGATAATGTATTTTATTTTTAGTTTAGTTTCAATTCATAATTCTGGCACCAATTGTTGTTTGGGACAAACCTTCCTGCATGATGGTTAAGTCATCTGGGGATTCAGTAACTGCTCATAGCTTGTAGTCATCTCAAACTTAGTCAGCCAAAGCCCTTTGGAATTTCCTTTTACTTTTGAGATGTGTATGCCAACAGAAAGTCTCAGCACTGAATCCTGGGGGACTCCATTGGTGACTGGTCTCTTTCTAGAGGTAACTTCCCTATTTTGATCTCCTGCATCATGTGAGCAAGTTGGCAATCAAGCTAGTGACATAAGTGCTCCTAGATTATTCATCTTTTGTGCTACACCTGAATATAGGATTGTGTCAAAAGGTTTGGCTAGGTCAAGGTAATGTGGTGTGAACTGTTTTACCTTCATCCATTGCTTTGGTGACATGTGTAAAGCTTAAAATTTGCCCATGATTTTGAGCCCTTCACACTTTCTCCCAATTCTTGCCCTAAGAGGTTGAGAGATCAGAGCATATGTTTGACTCTTCCTGATTTTGTGTCATATTTTTGTCTGTTCCTCGTGTGTGATTTTCTGGCAAATTTATGAGGATTGCAAAACTTAAATAATGACAGGCACTTGAGTTTCAGACTTATAGGCTCATAGATTCATAGGTAGGTACTAGGCTATCAGCCCGAGGGCCAAAGCAAGCCTAGCCAACAGTGTATTGGCTTTCTCCACCTATGTAGTGTTAAATTCCTGCCCCCCTATCAAGCAGAGCCCCAGCCATAATCCCAGGGATGAATCTCCTATCACCCATCCACTTATCAAGGTTTTTCTTGAAGAGTGCTAATGATGAGCTCTGACTTGATGTGGATGGGGATTTTGTTCCAGAGCATGGGAAGTCTCTGGGATGAGAATCTATCCCTCCAGCATGTCCTATCATATTTATTGTTGTGGTGAGGTATAGGTCCCTAGAGCGTGCAGCTTGGTGAGATTGGGATTTCTTTAAGTGGAGCATTTCCATCAATTCCAGGTTTGACATAGCTTTGTATGTCAGACAGAGGTCTCCTCGTAGTAAGCGGTATGCGACCGAGTAGAGTTGGAGTTTCTTGAGCCGGTTGGCATAGGGCAACTGTCTGAGGCCAGCAATCCTCTTGGTGAGGTACTTTTGGGGCCCTCCAGTTGTTATAGGTATCTTGTAAGGTACATCCTGAATGGGACATTGTATTTAATGAGGGGGTCTGATAAGTGATGAGTAGAGGGGAACAATGACTTCCTTATTTCTAGATGCGAACCCTTTTGTGATTAAGTGGGCCACATAGAAAGATTTTCTGACCACTGTGGCAATGTGTTTATCAAAGGAGAGGTTACTATCCACTTGGGTCCCAAGGTCTCTTATCACACTTTCTGTGTTAAGTGAACTTCCCCCTATTTGGTAATTTGTGGGTACCTTGTTTTTACCAAAGGGGATAACAATGCAGTTTTTGGCATTTAGCTTGAGGCCATGATTTTGACACCAGGTGTCTGCCTCAGTGAGGCCCTTTTGCAGGATGTCTACATCGGCAGGGGAATCGATAATGGCAATGGCACCCAGTTTGCAGTCATCTGCGAGCTTGATTAGCCATAGACCCTCGGTGTTCGCTTGCACTTCAGCGAAGTATATACCGAACAGGAGGGGTCCCAAGACTGAACCCTGGGACACTCTACTTGTCACTGGTTTGGAGTCAGATCTGGAGTCTGCAACTCTTACTATGTGGGTTCTGTCCATAAGCCAGTTGGCCACCCATCTCGTGACGTAAAGGTTTATGTTAAGGTTGATGAGTTTATCTATGATATCTGAATGGGGGATAGTGTCAAAGGCTTTAGCGAGTTCCAGGTAGGCTGTGTGGACCACCTTGCCCTTGTCTATGGCCTTAGTAACTGTTTCAAAGAAGTCTACCTGGTTTAGGAGACATAATCTACCTTTCACAAATCCAAATTGGGTAGTATCCAGAGTTTGGAGGTTACCAATGTCTTTGTTTATGAGTTCCATGATGATATGCTCCATGGCCTTACAGACCAGGCTTGTCAGGCTAATAGGTTGATAGTTCCCGGGGTCTGTGGTGGTTCCTCCTTTGTGGAGTGGGATAACCATTGCTGTGCAGCATTCCGCAGGCACATAGTCTGTGGTGAGGCTCTGACTGAACATGTATTTTAGGAGGGGATGCTAGTTCATTTTAGAATTCATGTAAGATGCAGCCTGGCTTGTTGTCCGGTCCCATTGATGCTGTGTTTTTGGCTTTAGAGAGCGCCATTTTTACCTGCGTGTCTGTGATTGATGGGGCTCTTCAACCATCTGGTGTAGTTATAAGCCCTTCGGGGGGTGAGGGGGGAGAAAAGTTTGCACTGAACCTATCTGCCAAGATGTTGGCAATATCAGTTGGCTCTGTATATTTTGTGCCATTCTGTTGTAGCTTGGTGCAGATCTGGGTGTTGCCATGGAGAGTCTTGACATAGCTAAAGAATGCCTTGTGGTTGTCTTTGGAATCCGTGGCAATTTTTCTTTCAAAATTAGCTTTGGAGGATTTTATGAGAGATCTTAGTTTCTTACTGAGGCCCATCAGGGAGTTCCTCCATTCCTGGGTATTTACTCTCTTTTGCAACAGTTTCTTCCTTCTGTTGTAGAGTTTTTTAGTGGCAGGGGACCACCAGATCAGCTTCCTTTTTTTGGAGGATAGCATCTTGGTTTTGTTTGGGATAGCACGATCCATGGACTCATGCAGGTGTTTGTAGAGTGCATTTATGTAGGATTCGGCAGTCGTGACTGTATTGACAATGTTATCCATCCGACGGTGCGTCGTGAAGTTAGTCACCTCAGTTTTGTGTAGTGTGAAGTTTGCTTTGGAAAAATTTTTTACAATGGTTTCCTTGCGTGGGGGTGGGGTTGGGATGTGGATATATAGGGTGATTAGTTTATGGTCCGTTCTAACAAGCAAGGAGCTGATCTTGGGCGTTAAGCACCAGTCACCCATGTTGATAATGACCAGGTCCAGAATATTGTTGCCCCTGCTGGGGGGGTTGACAAGTTGATCCAGGGCATTAGAGTTTATAAATTCCAGGAATCTTTGAGCAAGGAGACTAGTACAAGAGTAGTTTTCCCAGTTTATGTTAGGGTAGTTGAAATCGCCCAATATTATGGTATTTGATTGGACCCTCATTTTTTCCAATGTCCCCAGGAACAAGGAGTGAGGGTCCTGGGCCATGGTGAGGGATCTATAACAAGCTACAATTTGGAATGCATTTTTGCCCAGGGCTAGTTGCACTTGGATGATTTCAGAGGCATCGTGTTTTGCAACTAGCCTGGAGGTGTGGATGTCCTTGATGAATATGGACACACCTCTGCCCTTCGTGTTTCGGTCCAGGTTTTGTGGCCGAAATGTGTGGTATGAATTATAGCCTGATAGTGCTGGGGTGCTCTTGGGACCCTTGAACCAGGTCTCAGTCACTGCACAGATATCGATATTCTCCATTTTGAGGTTTAGACTCCTAGCATTCAGCACCATTGCCCTCAGTTTTTTGTTACCTGTAGTTCTTATGGTGATGGGTTTGTTTTTTGAGCCTTGCCTAAAAAACTCACTATAGGGGTGGCAAGAGCCTTGGCCAATATCCTGAATCCCAGGGATGACAGGAGCATGCCATCTCTGGTGAAGCATCATGGCCTGTCAAGCATATCATCCCAGGCAGACAGATACTGGATCCCCTTTGAATGACACCAGAAGCTTAGCCAATGGTTGAAGTTGATCATCTTATCCTTGTACTTTGGTATCATTTTTGGTGAAGGCAGGATGCTACTCAGGGCTAGGGTCATACCTGCCTGGGCTACAAGATCAGAGAGCTCTTCCGTGTCTCTTTTCATGTAGTCCAGGGAGGTATATCTCAGGTCATTTACACCAACATGGAGAATGACAGAGTCATATTTGTACTTGCCTTGTAGTAACCTGATTGCATGCATTATGTGGCAGATTCTGGCACCCGACAAGCAGCTGACAGTAACCTTCTCTTTGTCCAGCCTGGTGAGAGGGACGTCAGTGTGCCTGACTATAGAGTCACCTACCACTAAAGTGTTGGGTATCTTGTTTTGCCTTATGGGCTGTGGTTGTTTGGCACACCGAGTTTGTGGGCTATATGTTGTTTGGGGTGTGTTGGTGGGAGGAGGTTGCTTGTGTGTCTACTTTGGAGGTCTCTGTTGCCTAGTCAGATTTAAATTTTTGATCAGGGCCTCCGTATATGTTTTGTTTTTACTATGTGTGGGTTTTGGAGGTTTTGGTTTAGTTGGTCTATGTGTAGTGAGTGGGGTGTTGTGAGTTGTTATCTTCTCCTCTTGACTGTCTGTTCCAGTCTTGACTGGAGAGAGCTTTGCCTCTAGATTGGCTGTATAAGTGCATCTCTCACAAGTGTTAGTGTTTGGTGGTAGGAGGAGAGGGTTGTCTGTGTACATGAGGCAGTTGTAGCACTGCCTCAAGATGCCCAGGTTCATCAGGTAGGCTGGAAAGTACACCGGGAGCTGTCTCTTGGGCATGCCTGAATAAGTAGTAAAGACTGTTTGCTTCTGTTAAGTGGAGAGGTAGTTGTCAAGTAGGGATGTATATAGACTATTCCCTTCTTGCAGATGTGAGGGTTGAGTGCTTTAGGCTGAAAGACTGACAAGTTATAAGGGAAAAACTGAAGAGCAGACTTTGTGGAACCCAGGATAGTTAACCCTAGCTAACCTGTGCTGCGCGGTGCACAAAACCACACAAATGCAGTTTTTTATAGCAGAAAAATGAAAGGGATAGAAATTAGCCCAAAATGGCCAATAAACTACAAATTCTGAGCTGAAAACAACTCCTCCAGGGCAGATAGGCTGCTCAAAGCTCTCCACGCTCACTGGTGAACAGAGAAACTACCTTCTCTCCAAGTAAGGTATGGGTGAACACAGAAACTACAATACAGCCCTGGATTCAGCAAACTCTGAAAACTGGACTCTACTAGCTTCAGAAAGATGGGAAACAAGTGTAGAATCGCTTATTTATTTTTTTAAGAAGTTAAGGCAGTTAAATCAAAATAATCACTTTAAAGCACAGAAAAATGGCTATTGACACTTGAGTGTGTAGCCTACAACAGTTAAAACAGTTTAAATGCTCACAGAAATGATTTTCATAGGTTCATAGGTTCATAGGTAAGCACTAGGCTATCTGCCCGAGGGCATCTATAAGCCTAGCCAGAATGTGTTGGCTTTCGCCACCCCCTTAGATTAGTTCCCTGTGCCTCTGTCCAGGAGTGCCATTAGTTCCCTGTGCCTCTGTCCAGCAGAGCCACTGCAGTGATCTCCGGGATAAATGTTCTGTTTCCCATCCACTCGTCAAGGTTTCTCTTGAAGAGTGTTAGTGAGGGGCTCTGTCTTTTAAAGTGCAAACAGTAAGTAAGTACAATTAAACAGTTGAAATAGGCTTTTTAGTATCAAATAAACACTGGACGGCCACGGTGGTGCAGTGGTTAGCATTGTCACCTCACAACAAGAGGTTCTCCGGTTCGATCCTTGGCTGGGGTGCCTTCTGTGTGGTGTCTGCATGTCCTCCCTGTGGTCGCGTGGGTTTCCTCCGGGTGCTCCGGTTTCCTCCCAAAGACATGCAGTAGGTGGATTGGACACTCTAAATTGGCCCTAGGTGTGAGTGCTTGTGTGTGTGTGCCTTCTGTGGAAGGTTGGGCGCCAGGATGGCAACTCGACACTGTAAAACTCCACTGCTAATCATGAGCGGACAGGTGATTCGCTATGGCGACCCCTAACCAGGAAATGCCAAAAGAAGAAGAAGTATCAAATAAACACTAGAAACCGAGCGTTTAGGCAGAATTAGCAACATCTAGCAAGAAACAAGTGAAAAAAGTACTTAAATCAAACCAAAGTCTCTCTTTTCTCCTTCTGCTGCTGTAGGACTCTGCAGGTCACCTGGGCAGGATCTTGCAGAGCTGATACAAGTGCAAAAAATTTGCAAATGTGGGTTTTTATAGCAGAAAGATGAAAGGGATAGAAATTAGCCCAAAATGGCCAGTAAACTACACATTCTGAACTGAAAACCACTCCCCCAGGGACAGATAAGCTGCTCAAAGCTCCCCACTCTCATTGGTAAACAGAGAAACTTCCTTCTATCCAAGTAAGGCATGGGTCAACACAGAAACTACAATACAGCCCTGGGTTCAGCAAACTCTGAAAACTGGACTCTACTAGCTTCAGAAAGGTGGGAAACAAGTGTAGAATAGCTTATTTTTTTTGTGTTTTTTTTTTTTTAAGAAGTAAGGCAGTTAAAGCAAAATAATCACTTTAAAGCACAGAAAAACGGCTATCGCACTTGAGTGTGTAGCCTACAATAGTTAAAACAGTTTAAATGCTTACAGAAACTATTTTAAAGTGCAAACAGTAAGTGCAATTAAACAGTTGAAATATGCTTTTTAGTATCATATAAATGATAGAAACCGAGTGTTTAGGCAGAATTAGCAATATCTAGCAAGAAACAAGCCAAAAAAGTACTTAAATCAAATCAAAGTCTCTCTTTTTTCCTTCTGCTGCTGTAGGGCTCTGCAGGTCACTTGGGCAGGTTCTTGCTGAGCTGATATAAGAGCAAAAAAATGTGCAAATGCAGGTTTTTATACCAGAAAGATGAAAGGGATAGAAATTCGCCCAAAATGGCTAATAAACTACAAATTCTGAGCTGAAAACCACTCCTCCAGGGACAGATAGGCTGCTTAAAGCTCCCCGCTCTCATTGGTGAACAGAGAAACTTCCTTCTATCCAAGTAAGGCATGGGTCAACACAGAAACTACAATACAGCCCTGGATTCAGCAAACTCTGAAAACTGGACTCTACTAGCTTCAGAAAGGCGGGAAACGTGTAGAATAGCTTTTTTTTTTTTTTAATAAGTTAAGGCAGTTAAAATAAAATAATCACTTTAAAGCACAGAAAAACGGCTATCCCACTTGAGCGTGTAGCCTACAACAATTAAAACAGTTTAAATGCTCACAGAAACAATTTTAAAAGTGCAAACAGTAAGTACAATTAAACAGTTGAAATAGGCTTTTTAGTATCAAATAAATGCTAGAAACCGAGCGTTTAGGTCGGAATTAGCAATATGTAACAAGAAACAAGCCAAAAAAAGTACTTAAATCAAACCAAAGTCTCTCTTTTCTCCTTCTGCTGCTGTAGGACTCTGCAGGTCACCTGGGCAGATTCTTGCTGAGCTGATACAAGCGCAAAAAACACACAAATGCAGGTTTTTATAGCAGAAAGATGAAAGGGATAAAAATTAGCCCAAAATGGCTAATAAACTAAAAATTCTGAGCTGAAAACCACCCCTTCAGGGACAGATAGGCTGCTCAAAGCTCCCCACTCTCACTGGTGAACAGAGACACTTCCTTCTATCCAAGTAAGGCATGGGTCAACACAGAAAATACAATACAGCCCTGGATTCAGCAAACTCTGAAAACTGGACTCTACTAGCTTCAGAAAGGCAGGAAACAAGTGTAGAATAGCTTTTTTTTTTGTTGGTTTGTTTTTTTTAATAAGTTAAGGCAGTTAAAATAAAATAATCACTTTAAAGCACAGAAAAACGGCTATTGCACTTGAGTGTGTAGCCTACAACAGTTAAAACAGTTTAAATGCTCACAGAAACAATTTTAAAGTGCAAACAGTAAGTACAATTAAACAGCTATAATAGGCTTTTTTAGTATCAAATAAATGCTAGAAACCGAGCGTTAGGCGGAATTAGCAATATTGAGCAAGACACAAGCCAAAAAAGTACTTAAACCAAGGTTATAGACTTCATATCCTTCAGAAAATGCAGGCTAATGCAAAACTTGTTATTCTAGCAACAAAGCATATAACAACAATGTTATATTTAAAATCTGTCCTTGATTCTGGACCTTTGATCTTTATCCTGATCCATTCAGTTTTTGGCTTTATCCTTTGAGCTATGAGGTTTTGAAGTTTAAGAACTGTGACCAAAAGCAGTTCACCACTTTCAAGCTTGACCTGTTGCATTTTTCCTGAAATGTGTTTTTTTTTACATTAAAGCAGATGAATAGTTCTTTGAATAAAAGGATTTATTCAGTAACATTATTTATTATATTTTAAGGCAGAGGACCCTTAATATATGTATATTTATTTCATTGAACTGAGGACAAAACACTAAGCTAACTAATCTAAGGACTGGCTGTATTAAATATTACCTATGCAGAACGAAATGAGAATAATGCAGTGACAGGAGTGAGACAGAGCAGTCCTTTTATAAATGTTCACATATACCAAATGTTATTCTCTGGGAAAAAATTATAAAAGAAATTAAGCTGTGGCAAAGCAGGTCTAAAAATTTCCAGTATGCTGCCAAAACAGCCCTGTGCATCAAAGGTAACACAAAGTGAACAGCCTAACCACAGTGACAAGAGAAAGCAAAATAATTAATTAATTGTAGATTATTCTCCAACTGTGTGGGTAGATGTGTTAAGGCAAGAGGCTGTACATTAAAAGTGAGGCAGAAATTAAACACTACAACATCAGGAACAAGACTTCAATCAATAGATAATGGATTAAATGAACTACGTAGGTGGCAAAATGAACCATGGGTAACAGCAAAACCAAAACTCTCCTTACTTGGAAGCAAAGCATGAGTCTAACTCTCGAGGAGAGCAGCATAACTTTGTGGCAGCAGCAATTATCAGCAAAAACACTCACGGAACTCATGGAATGCTAGTTTAAATTCCCTGCAAGCTAAGTGTGGAGTGGACTTCTGCATTGGCATGCATGGGTCCTTAAAGAAACTGCCGCTGTGGAGTTTTTTTTTTTTTTAATTGTTGAACATGGCCAATTAGCTGTAAAAGTGTGTGTGGGGAGGGCTCCCTCCTCCCTCCCCCTTGCTCTACGGCTCCGGAGCCCTTGTGGCTACTTGTTCTTGCTCAGCATTTTATGTTGGGCAAACTTCACGTCCTCTTAAATTAAGAATGTCTGAACATCAGAGTGATACTCGGTGTGCAAAATCCACAAATGCTTTGTATAAGCATACTTTGAAACATGTTTCAGCACAGTTTATGTTCACTATTATCGATAGAATTTATATCAATGCAATTAATAAAGTGGGATGGTATTCATTGTTAAATCGTAAGGAACAAATGTAGATTATAAAATTAGGGGCCCTATTTGCACCAGGACTTAATGAACAGTTATGATAGCCAATGATTGTTTAGGGAACTATATTTAAATTTTCTTGAATGTTTGAGTCACAATGCACTGATGAAGGCTTATAGCTGAAACAGGTATGCTTCATATTAATTCCAGTTGTTGGATGTGTTAATTTTAATACCATGTTTATGTGATATTAAAGTTTTATATTGGTACTTGTGTTGGCATTTTCTTTTCCCTGTGACACAACATACCTTTTCAAATTCTCTAAATCTCTTCATCAAGATGTCATTACCAGAGAAATGTATGTGCTACTACTTTCACTTTAACAAAACAGAATTACTTATTTGTAGCTGTCAAGTACAGCCTTCCATAATTTTCCATGGAATATTCACTCTTAACGTTAATTTATACCAGACTACTCTGTAGAATGGGTTATCAAACATTTATTACCTGCATAAAAGTGGAGAAGAAATTAAGTAATGTAAATCCTTGTTAACAAACAGCCCTTTGATAGTTGCCTTATCCTGCAGGTAAATAACAATAATAACTTTTCATATTTCAGTGATTTAAAGAAAATATATGTATATCCTGAAACAACACCGCACTTAAAAAACTTTGCGAGAAAATAATGAGTGGGTGTCCGGAATGGCATTCCCTTTCTAGTAAAGTGGTAGCAAGACTAACACCCATCAATCAAAAAACTCTTGGTGTACTGGCCTACACTAGAAATATATCATACAGTAATTTTTACATTTCTTTAACCTTCATTTTCCAAATACAATAAAACAGTAATACTATTCAGCTTGGTAGGACAAAGGCCAAACCTGCCTTACAATCGAAGTGAGTGACATCCCTCCAATTTCCACTTTGGTGAGGAAGCTGCTGGTTACCTATGACACAGTGAGAAGCTGTAGTAGGAGCTGCCAGCTATAACACAGTAATGTAGACAGAACAAAATGATAAGCAAAAGGGCCGACCTAGCTGAAATGGCACCCTAGGCAAAGTAGTGCTTCGGTGCCCCTTAAGTTCCACCCACACCATACTCCAGAAACATTCCAATTTGAGCCACACCCACCGGTAGGTCAATCCCCATGAAAGCCACTCCAAGTTATTTCCTTCAATTATTGTAATGTATGAAAATAAGTGAACAGTTTATCATAGTATTGGAAGAAAGGAAACCTTGTTATGTAGTTAAATTGTAAGTGAAGGTGGAATTTTCAGTGCCAAGATGCAGGTACGGACACAAACTACCCCTATCGATATTTAATGAATGCTCCTCTGCTTGGCTTTTGCCTCTGTCGTAGTGATATCCAGCAGGGGAAGAACAAACAAGCTTAAGAGCAATAGGGGAAAGATTGAATGTTGACAGACACAGAGTTAAAGACTAACAAAAAAAGATGTACTTGTAAAATTTCAACATAATAATAAGATAGCAGGCTGGACCAGCACTGGGCTGAAGCAGTGTTAGTATTGGGCTGGCATTGGTTGGGACATGACCAGCGGGCATAAAATGGCCACATCAGCTAAAACAACAAACTTCCTTACCACAGCTCTGCCTAAGCAGAATTATTTCAGTCTGTGTTCATACTTGTATCAATGAATGCATTGCAATTTCCAATGGCAAACAAGGTGCAGAAAACTGAAGTTCCCCTGAAATGGAATTTTCTATAATTTTATGCTTAATATGGACCCCCTAAAACTAGCCAAAGTATATGTGCATGTGTATATACATAAACATATATAGATTTATACATGTTTACCAACATATGTACAAAGAGGCTAACAGATAACATACTCATTTCCTCCATACCCTTATAGCTCATATTTGCTATGAGAACTAGTTTTAATGTATCTGTTTCTTAAATGGGTGAATGAACTGGGGCCATGGCTACAGTATGCAGCTAGAGGCTGTGGGGAAGTAGCATAACTTTTAGTTATGTACTTACCATAACTTTAGATGTTTGGGATCCATCTCGCCTACATTCTGTACTGATGGGCTTGGAGCCGATCCCTCGACTCCGACTCGGCACGCTATGCTATAGAGCGAAGCCTCTTATTGGCTGAGCTATTCTCTATCCCAGGATGCACCACCACTAATCCCCCAGATCTTGTTTGTCCGCATTCATGCCCACATACATAACTTGTTTATATAACATTGCCAGATGTTTCAAGATGAAACAATAGGATTCAGACCATCCGATCTCTTCTGATCTCCAAGGAAGGGGGAAGGAGGGTGGGTTATTGGGAATGTAGGCGAGATGGATCCCAAACATCTAAAGTTATGGTAAGTACATAACTAAAAGATGTTATGTGATCCTATCTTGCCTACATTCTGTACTGATGGGACAGCGTCCCTAGCACCTAAATCCTGGGTGGCTCACTGGAAAACACTCCTGAGCACTGTGGAACCAAATGAAGCTCGCCCCCAAGATGCCACATCCAATTTGTAGTGGGAAATGAAAGTGTGCGGGGAAGACCACGTTGCCGCAGCACAAATGTCACTAATGGCAAGCTTAGAATGGAATGCTATTGAAGTAGCCATAGCTCTTGTAGAGTGAGCTTTGACAGAGGTCATAAGCTCTTTATTAGAAGAGGAATAAGCTTGACTAATACAGTCCCTGATCCATTTGGCAATAGTGACCTTTGTGACGGCTTTGCCCAATTTATTATCCAAAAAGAACACAAACAATTGATCTGTTTTCCTTGTTTGTTTGGTCCTATCTAAATAAAAATGCAATTGCCTGTGGACATCTAATGTGTGGAATATGTATTCTGCTTTGTTTGAGTACTTTGGAAAGAAAACTGGAAGTTCTAATGACTGTTGTAGACAAAAACTGGAACAAACTTTAGGGACAAAGGATGGATTTGGCCTGAGAGATACTCTATCTTTGTGAAAAACCAGGTACGGAGGTTTTACAGACAAAGCTTGAAGCTCTGAAACCCTTCTGGCAGAAGTAATCACGACCAGAAAGGCAGTTTTCCACGATAGAAATTTCAAATCACATGTTGCTGCCGGTTCGAAGGGGGAGGAAGTTAAGGCATGTAACACCACATCGAGATCCCATGGAGGAGCAGGATGAGAAATCAGAGGTCGTAAAAGCGCAGCACCTTTCATGAAGGTCTTACACAATCTGTTGCTCATTAAAGGTGGGTTTATAGATTCATGAAAATTGGAAATAGCTGCCAATTGAACCTTGATGGTAGAGACTGAAGAACCTTGATTGAATAGGGAAGTTAGAAATTTCAGGACTTCCGATACAGGAATAGTGATGGGATCCAGACCCCGGAGTTGAGCCCAAATAGCAAATCTCTTCCATTTGCTAGAATACAATTTCTTAGTGGCAGACTTGTGGGCTGAAGATAAGATATGTATGACTTCCGGGTCTAAGGTATGATTCCTGACTATAGTCGGAAGAGGAGGAGCCAAGCTGTTAATTTCAAGGTGTGGAGGGACTGGTGGAGTAGTCCCAACTGATGAACTAATAGGTCTGGGATCTGATCCAGGAACCATGGACCGTCCAGTGCATATTTCCGATGATAGGGGAACCATACCTGATGAGGCCAGTAAGCAGCAACTAAGATCATTTTGCTTCCCAAGTGAGATGCCTTTTGGATCACTCTGGGAAGGAGGGGAACTGGGGGAAAAGCGTATAGCAAGCCAGTGGGCCAAGGATGGGCTAGTGCGTCCATGGGGCTCTCCCCCGGAGCCGGAGTGAGGGAGAAGAACTTTTTGCACTTCGCGTTCAGTGGGGTTGCAAAGAGGTCGCAGCAAGGAATTCCCCATTTGCTGAAAATCTGAGTTGCAACCGTATTGTTCAGAGACCACTCGTGAGGAGAGAGGATAGTTCTGCTCAGTCTGTCGACTATCACATTGGACTTGCCAGGGATATGAGTCGCCACTAGAAATCGTTAGGTCGACACTGCCCATTCCCAAACTCTCATGGCCTCTCTGCAAAGGGGGTAGGATCTGGTCCCTCCCTGCTTGTTCAGGTACCAGACTACTGACATGTTGTCGGAGTGAACGGCAATTACGCCCTGAGGGAGGTAATCGTGAGGGGCTTGTAGGGACAGAAACACCGCCCTCATTTCTAAAAAGTTGATATGAAGGAGGCTCTCTTCCGAATGCCATTTGCCTTGGACTGACCTGCCCAGGGAATGCCCCCCACCCCATCTGGGAGGTGTCCGTAGTCAAAGTGGCCACAGGAGGAGGTGGAACAAAGGATTGTCCCTGATCCAGATTGGAGGGCACCAGCCACCAGCGAAGGTCCCGTTTGCAGGTTTCCGTGATCCATATGAGGTGACTGAGAGGGAGATCCTGAAAGGACCACTGTGTTGAAAGAAGCCACTGGAGAATTCTCATGTGCAACCTTGCTAGGGGAACTAGAAGAACCGTGGCGGACATAGATCCCAATAGCTGCAGGACCATTCTGGCTGGGGCTTTGGATCTGAGAAGTAAGGCTCAAACTTGAGCCTGTATGGTTTGTATCCTTTCTGTAGGAAGATAGACCCGCATTTGGTTTGAGTCTATCTCTACTCCGATGAATCTTATGCGTTGAGATGGCAGCAACACAGACTTTGGCCAATTGAAGGTGATTCCAAGGGAAGTGCCCAGTGATATTGTGGCTTGTAGGTTCTGCAATAGTAGATGCTTGGAGGTGGCAGTTAGGAGCCAGTCATCTAGATACGGAAACACCTGGAATCCTAGACTTCTCAGGTGAGCAGTCACGACCGCCAAACATTTGGTGAACACCCTGGGGGCTGTGGTGAGACCAAAGGGCAGCTGAACTGAAAATGACTGTCTCCTAGGCTGAAGCGCAGATGTCTCCTGGACGCCTGATGTACCATGATGTGGTAATAAGCGTCCTTGAGATCTATGGAGCATATCCAAACACCTTTCTCCAGCAGTGGGAGAATGGATTGTAGGGTGACCATTCGGAACTTGGACTTTTTGACTGAATGATTTAGAATGCTGAGATCCAAAATGGGCCTCAAGTCCCTGGTCTTTTTTGGCACCAAAAAGAATCTTGAGTAAGTCCCTAATCCGATCTGGTCTGTGGGGACCGGTTGGATGACTCCTTTTTGAAGCAGCTTTGAGACTTCTAAGGCTGCAATTTCCCGTTGACTGGGTGGCGGGTCCGGGATTTTCTTGGACGGAGGTGGGGAGTGAGAAAAGAGAATGGCGTAACCTCCGGTGATAATTCGAAGCACCCATCGGTCCTGAGTGATACCTTCCCAGGCTTTTAGGTGCCTCGAAAAATGACCCCCAACTGGCTCCGGAGCTGCACAGTCGGGCAATCCCTCAGGGATTGTGAAAGGCTGAAGAGCCACGAAAGGACTCGCGGTCTCCAGTGTTGCGGGGGCCTCTGCCGCCTCTGAGACGGCATCTTCCAGAAGAATTTCCCCCTCCTCTGCCTCTAGAAGGGGGATCGTCCTGCTGTGAGGGATAAGACTTCTGAGATCTACGGAACCACATTTTCCCTCCTCTTTTAGCCTTGGGGTAAGGCCGAAAGGGAGTGGAAAATCGTGCCCCTACGGCAGTCAAAGTCTTACCTTCTTGCTCGCAGCGGGTCAATGTGTCCTTTACCTTGGGTCCAAACAAAGAGGACCCATCAAAGGGAGCATCGGCAAAGGAAGACTTGAAGGCTTCCGCAAAATGACACAGGCGGAACCAGGCTTGCCTCCATAGAGCAATACCTGTACCCGCCACTCTACCGCCTCGGCCGCATATGAAATGAGCCTCATGGACGAGTTTGATATGGATGACAGCGTAGCCAACTGAGAGCCAACCGTCTGGGCCAGCTGCTCAGGTAGGTTACCCAAGAGGGTATCTGAAAGCTCCTTGATCAGATCCCTCTGAAACCTGGTGAAGTGCGTTAAATAGTTCAGGGATCTTAAGGTAAAGGCCGCTGAACTGAGGGTGCGCTTACCGTACCGATCCATGCTCCTAGACTCCTTATTAGGAGGATGGATGGACGTCGAAGCCTCTGCTACATCTTGTTGGGTAGCAGATGCCACCACCAAGGCATCTATAGCCACACCTTTCGTCAAAAACTCCTTCTCTGGGGGTGCTGACAGGAACTTATTTGGGCGAGCAGGCACCGGTTCCACAGAGTCTGGGTGTTCCCACGCCCTTCGACAGATCAAATCTAGGAGCTCGTCGAAGGGAGGAGACACCCAGGAGGCGGAGGGCTGAGCCCTGAAGGCCTTAAGGAACACCGACTCATCAGCAGAAGGGGGTTTGGAATGCCAGCCGCCTCGTTGTTTGAGGGCTTCCAGGATGTCTGCAAAGGAGACATCATCTGAGGATGACTTAGGGGACCCCTCTGCATCATCAAGATCAGTGTCTGACGTGAGAGACTCATTGGGGGAGTCAACGTGCTTCCTCTTGCACGATCTTTTCCTTGGGGGTTCCTCTGAAGAAGCTTCAGAGGGACCTCCAGGAGGGGGGGAGCCCCCAGTGGGGGTGACCTCAGGCCCTGGGGCTCCACTGTCTAAGGACAGGGGGACTGCCAAAGACCCAGTCTCCGTATGCAGGGAAGGTGCTGGTGAGACCGTGGAGGTAGCCAAAGAAGATTTGGCTAACGCACTCCTCATGGCCCTGAAGGCCGGACCACCAGAATCCTGGGAAGGTCCAACCCCCATGGCCACAACAGTAGACAGTACCCCCGCAGCCGACACACCGAGAGGAAGGCTTGGGACCGAAAACATCAGTCCCGAAGCGTCCCCCCCGGGGCCGACAGAGGAGGTCCGCGTACCGAACTCCGACTTGAGAGCTGGGGTTGGAGTAAGGGTCGGGGCCAACCAGAAAACCTCCATCGGCTCCACCAGCACCGGCTCCAATGGTGCCGAGGCTGTTGGAGGAGGAACCATAACTACAGGGTGGGCCATCGGCTCCGAAGCCGAATGGGCTGGAGCTGAAACTAACTTTTGGAACACAGGAGACTGAAAAAGTCTTAGGAGCACCCTGTCGATGTCCGAATCAGACATCTTGGAGGATCTAGATGAAACCGATCGGGTCTGAACTGACTTCTCCATCGGCTCCAAAGGACTGGGGGACTGGCTCCAAATGGACTCGACCAATATCGGTTCTGAGGGAGATCCCAGAACAATTTCCCTCGGTGCCGAGGAGGGCTTCGGCGCCGAAGGGGAAGAGTCTGAGCCGGCAACCCTCATCGGCTCCAAAATCAGTGGAGCCGATGAAGGTGACCCACCTCTCGACGCCCCAGTCCTCGGCTCCGAAACCAGAGGAGTCGAGACTGGAGGCATCGAGGCAGACCGTTCCGCCCTTGGCTCCGAAGTCTGTGGAGCCGATGGAGAGGCCTGCCTAGGTTTCTTAGCAGTCGGTTCCAACGGGCTGGTCGGAGCCGACGCTTTCTTCTTCTTAGTAGGAGAGGATGAGGAAGATAAGGCCTCCTCGAAGGAGGGTTTAATCAGCCCTTTCAATATTAATTTATTCTTCCTCTCTTGGAGGACTCTAGATGAAAAGGCGTGACACACGCTACAGGACTCCTGTAGGTGCTTGGCGCCTAAACAATATACGCACGAGGAGTGGTCATCGGTTATAGACATCTTATAACCGCACCTCGTGCAATTTTTGAACCCTGAGGGTCTATGTTCTTTTGACATAATGCCTATCAAAAATCACTAAAACAGTGGAAAGAAGCACTATCTAGTCAGAACAAAGATTTTACCACAATACAAAAAATTAACTTTTTTTTTTTTTTTTAAAACGATACAATACAATATCAGAAAACACTAAAAAGGAGGGCCAAGACCCTCTAACTTAAACAGGTACTTGACCTCCTTGAAAAAATAAGAGAAACTAGCTGAAGAATAGGGGAAGGCCCCTCTAACTTAAACGGGAAACCTTTCCCTTAAACAAACACACAATTTACCACACAAAAATGTACCAAAACACACTCGTACAACAACAATAGCTGTTAAAACAGCTTTTGGGTAAGAATAAGGAATTTCCTGACAGGAAACTTTAGAAATAAAACAGTACTTAGCTCAGCCAAGTTTGAGACCACGTCCTAGCTTGTAAGCGGCAAATGAGATCTGGGGGATTAGTGGTGATGCATCCTGGGATAGAGAATAGCTCAGCCAATAAGAGGCTTCGCTCTATAGCATAGCGTGCCGAGTCGGAGCCGAGGGATCGGCTCCGAGCCCATCAGTACAGAATGTAGGCGAGATAGGATCACATAACATCCGCAAGTTACACTAAGAGAGCAGTGCTGTTTCCGAGGTAAAATACAAAGTGTGTGCATTCTAGGCAGGCAATTCATTTTTGAGGGTTAAGGCTAAAATATTTGGGTCAAGGAGTTGTTGTTATGGTCTGGTTTGGAAATGGAAAGTTCAGGATCAGGAATTACCTGTAGAAGGAAGGAATTGGGTGTTAAATTAAATATTATTTAAATGTACAAAAATACAGTATTTTTTGCATGAGTCTAGAAATGCAGTCATATTAAAGCAAACTTTCACAGTTTGCATACAATTTCAGTAAATAAAATAACCTTCAGTCAAAAATACTGTTAAGAACAGAATGTTCAGCCCTTTGAAAACAAACAGATCTTACAAGGTTTGGAAACTAAGGCTAAAGAGGCATGTAGAACATTAAATGGTTTTGGTATTATTAAGAAATGATTCAGACACAGTGAGCTGAATCATTTAAATTAGTTCATTTGACTGATATGCAGAGGGTCTTTGTAGTACAGACACATGAGCCTGAGTACTGAAGTCAGGTCAAATATCCAGGATTCCAGAATATTAATAATACTATTTTGGAGGAAAAGACTGTTATAGTTCATATTATTCAGGAGAATCAGAATATAAGTGCAGAAACTTTGGATATATTCATCAGCACTGTTACTGTTATCTAGCACTCTAGAATATTAAAAAAAAAATTCTAAAGACCGTTATAGTTTATCAGCACTGTTATTGGAGACAGTATTGGGATATTGTTGACATCTGTACATAATAAAGCATTCTTAACTAAACTACAGCGTGTACAGAATTCATTTTGAAAAGTACAAAGAAACTTGGCCCTTGTAAAAAAAGACTGGCACCTGTTCAGCACAGCTCTGGGTAATTAAAAGATAATTCACTCCAAACTCATTCCAGTTACGTCCATCTCATTCCAGTGTCCTACAGTCATAGCAATTCTTTCACTGGGGATGAAGTTTTATTTTTAAGGATGGAGTGCTGATACAGTGCATTTAAACAGTTTTAGATAGTTGTTGTTATGGGTGTAACAACCAGTTAATTGATGCAGTATAAAAGGAAGGTTCTGAAGTGTAATGGCTGTTCTGATGAAGTCCTCTTGCTTGTTGTTGAGGGACAAAAGCGTGTAACAGTCTTTTTATTTTTTGTGATTTAGTCAATAAACTCAGCTGTTCAAATGATCCGGATTTAAAGTTTTGCATTTT